>NC_044393.1:55381741-55684771 GCF_006542625.1 Nomascus leucogenys
CATGAAGCCACAGTAAAGCAAATATTACTGTACTGGGGCAGGGCATTTCGAGTTATTTTCCATCCCTCTCTCAACTTTTATTAATCTTCAGAGTCACTCTGGCAAAAGGTTTCTCTGGCTTTATATCCACAGATGAAAATCTAAGCTTGTCCCTCATTCAAGTTAGTGGGATCTGTCTCTTTACTGTTTTCCTCGCTTCTCTGTAATCTGAAAGAATGTCCATTACCAAACAATGATTCAGGGCTTCTAAACTGTTTTAATAAAGAAAATTTTCTATTTGTCATTTCTCCCATACTTTGTCCGTGAGTCGGTGTGAGGGTAGGCTGGACTTGAAAAAGCATTTTAAAATGGACTTGTTGACTGGATTCCATTATTTTGTGTGCCCAGAATTCACCCATTTCCTTTTCTGTGTATTCCCTCCTCCTTCTAGGAACTGTCCTTTCTTTTTCTCCACATGCTTAATTTGGGAGCTGCTAGGTGAGTTCAAATGTATGTTAGACCCTGGCCACAATTTGTTGGTGCAGGAGTGAACACTGGATCTAAAATGGGTCAATCGTTCCCTTCCCAGAGAATTTGGACTTTGGTCTGAGACTCGAGTCAGTCTCTTTCCAGATGGCTGAACCTACCAGTAATGTAAAATTCAGGAGCTCTGGGCTCCTGAATGCTCCTAGGTTTGCTGTTACAAGGGTGGAAAAAATAGAGACAGAAAAAATGATTAAGAAGAGATTGAAGGCTGCTGATGGTGTTCCAGGCCCTGGATTTGGCCATCACTGCCCGTGCCTTCCATGAGACATCTCAATCTTTGGAGTCAGCTAGTTCAGATTGGTTTTCTGTTACTTGCAAGCCAGAGTGTACCAAACACAGGGGCATGCCAGCAACAGCAGCCCTGAGCTCTCCTGGGTGAGGTTTTGAAATTTCAGTCACAAGATTTCCTGCAACGTTTTCTCCCTTCTGCCAGTTAGAGTTTGGACTCAGATCATGTTTCTAATTGAAAATATCTAACTGAAATTAAATGTTTCTGAAATTTTTTTTCTCATAAACGTTGAATTACAGTAGACTGTCATTGATACTTTTCTTGTGGCCAGAAAAATGTCTGTAATTTTCAGTTTGTGTTTGTTTTCTCTAAGCACGTCCCCTTTCTCCTATTCAAACAAACCCTGAGCAGTATTCAGAGAACAGTTACTGAGTCTTTGGACTCTTATATGTGCAAACACCTAAACCCAAAAAAGAGATTACGCGAAGTGTTTCTGAGGAAAGCATAGCAAAATTAAAGCAGAAATCCTACTCCTGCCCCAGGGATCTAGGAGCAGAAAAAACTTTATTTACCAAGCATAGCCCTGGGGAGGCGAGAACCCAAGAAAAAATCTGGAAATGTCTGGGGAGACAGGCTGTTGTAGACAGTTTTGATGAGATTTGTATACTCCAGAGAGGCAAGGAAGCAGCAGAAAGATGCCCATGCCTGCATGCATGTCAGCGAAGTAGGATAGAGGAAGGCTGGACTTAAAGGGGCTGTGAAGACAGGAAATCTCAGCCCGGACCTGCAAGGGTTGTGTTCAAGGACTGTAACTATAGATATCCCAGTGAACACTCATGGAGACAGAGAACTGAAGGACAAGACGTCACCACCTCCAAACCCACCATTCAATGTCTTAGCTCCATTGGAGTCTCCTGGAAACTAACACAAACCTTTGGAAAAAGAGACCCTAAATTGACTGAGAGTAAGTTTCCACTACCCTAGCAGACTGTAAGACAGAAAGAGAAATTAAGTGGAATGATAAAAAATAAAGCCATATTTTGTGCTCGCTTGCATTTCTGAATGAAGATTCATACATTGCTTTATTGTGTAGTTAGGGCAAACAATGTGTTCCCAAACACAACAATATTTGGTTACAGTCTATAATGACAATCTAAGAAGCTGTTGTTTGTTCTGGTCGTAATAACTAAAAACCTTTGAGCACTTCTATCATGCCAAGCATTGTGCTAAGGACTTTATACTTATTATCATGTTGAGTATTTAAAACAACACAAAAGGGTAGAAATTCTAATTATCAGTATTTTGTGGATAAGAAATACAAGTCACTGAGATGATAAAAAATTTTCCCATAACAGACATTATAAAGATTTCCATTTTATTTGTGATGATCGCTTCCTTCAAGGGACTATTTAGATGGGATGTCTATGCCAGAATAAGAGTTCCCTTGGGATTCCAAATTAACTACACAGTATACAAAGCCAAGATATCATTAAGTGTCTTTTAAAAATTGTTTATTAGAATGAAAAGACCTTTACTGCGGGAAAATTTGGACCAGAAACTGCCAGGAACTTGGGTTAACAATGGCAACTTCTCCTTCAAAGAAACCCAGCCATGGTGGAGTTGTTAAGAGGTTTGTTGTTAAGAGATGATCTAGATTTAATTTCTCAAGCACACTAGCCATTAAGTCAGAAAACTACAGATTTCAGTACTTGAAAGGACCACCAAAATTCAGTTCAGCAAGTGATTGCCTTAGATAAACAGGTCACCACAATCCTACATTATTGGTGGGTGCAATTAAGGTCCCGAGTGATCAACTAATTGTCTTGCCATTTAATAAATACTTTTTCATGGCAACATTGTCCCTCATTTCCTGCAGAAGAGAATTCTTTCTTTTATGGAAAATTCTTGAGAGAATTTAGATTCTATGAGATGACAAAAAGCAGAGAATGAAGAACTATACTACTCCATACTGGCATTTGGTTCAGCCAGAACACAATACCAGGGTATTAGTCAGAGTTTTCCAGAGAACCAATAGGATATCTCATCTATATCTAATCTATAGGTATCTATATCTATTCATCTCTCTCTCTTTCTCATATAATAGAGAACTATATGTCTCAAAGGCTGGAAACTCAGGCTGGTCTCCTACATTGCAGTCCCTTTTTTTGGGAAAACCTCAGACTTTACTCTTAAGACCTCTAACTGACTGGAGGCTAATCTGCTTTATTCTAAGGCTACTGGTTTAAATGTGAATCTCATCTAAAAAAAAATACCTTCACAGCAATCATTGACCCAAGAAGCTTGAAAGGCTTCTCCAGTTTAGGGTTTCACCAAAGACAGGTTGCATGGAATTTTAGTAAGCATTCCACCCAAGAAGTCTCTGTGATCGACGTTTTTTGGCTTAAACAATGTCAAACACTTTTATTTATTAGAGAAAGCCTTTATTATGCTCAAAATGCTGGGAATTCCCCATGTGGGGGTTATGGTTTGCAGTGATCCCTGGTTTTTATACTCAATCTTTTTTGTGTGAGTCATCTCTCTGAGCAAGCATTTTTGGAAGCAGACACACTGATTAAAATAAATCTCTCTATTTTGTAGCTGACAAAACCAAGGCAAAGAGAGGGGAAGGGCTCTGGCTCACAGAGAGTTGGTGGCAGTCATAGACCCAAGTTTACTGACTTCAGTGTTCTTTCCAAATGCAAAATGTAAAAAGTTGAGAATAAATGGAGAGGATTGGAGCCATTCCTAGGGAGGTGTTTGACCCAAGGCAGGCAGCTCTGGTGGGTTTTGTACCTCTCCAGCATTTCTGAATAGCTGAAGTTAGGCCTGATTCATGCAGAGATGGGAGATGAGTACACGGTAGAAATGGAAGCCCCACTGGCTCTGTTTTGATGATGGTCATGTCTGTAGATTATCAGAAGATAGAGCCATCTCTTTTTCTCCCTGAGTCAAATTTCTCTGAGTAACAGCCCATTTGCCAGCAGGGGGTGGTGGGAGAAGGGGTTGAGTGAACCAGTCTTGGGGTTTGAGACAATTGCCTCCATTTGCTATACCTTGAAGATGACAATGGTAGCAATTTCCACCTAGTTGAAACAAATCATCAGAAGAAAGGTTATTAATATATGAGGGCATGTCAGTCAAGGAAGCTATTTAGCATTACAATTAATAGGGGAATATCTTCAGAAGCTCCTTTCCAGGAGAGTCAAAAAGCCTTATTAGATTAATTCTTTTTCCTTGGCTATTGGCTTGGGCAGATTATTTAAAAGCTATTATGCTAAATTTATTTTATTATATTCTCTTTCAGGAATAGACATCCCCCAGTATGTGTGAAATTTCTTAGATTCATTTACATCTTTACTTTAAATCTTTCTGGGAGATCTTCGGTGATCCCAGGTCATATAACTTCATATAACCTCATTCATATTTTCTTCTGTGACAGAAGCATCAAATATAGGTGCCAGTATCTAATTTATTATTACTGATTTTCCCAGTGTTCTCAAGCAAGTGTGAAGGAGACTGGGACATAAACTAAAACCATAAAGTCATCCCAGGGGGTGAGACCAGTATTGTAAAGACATTCATATTTTGTCTGACAATGGCCTGTGGTAGTTCTTCACAAACTAGCCTTGAAAATCAGGAGATAATCACCTGTGCATCCCCTTTTTCTAATTGTTACAGACCCAGTCCTCAAATCCTCTTATTTCCCCTTACATTTTCCTCTTAGAGCTAAGAGGATCTATATATTTAATATCCATGGCATAAAGCAGCTCTTGTTGGGGTTCTCACCACTGCACCCTATCTGGGTCAATCATGGATTCTGAAAGATGCAGCAAAATGGACGCTTTCAGCATATGCAGTTTCTTTAAACCTGGGGTCTTAGCTTGGGTTCCCTAGCAGCAGAGCCTGCAGCAGGAATTCTAGCACAAATAATTTATTAACAGCATGATACCAGGTGAATTCAGTAAGGGAATGAGAGAAGTGGCATAGCACAGGAGAAGAAGCTAAGCAAGATGTGGTTTCAGCTGGATGATTTCAGCTGGAATTTAGGCTCAGTCTGATTTAATGGGGAGCTTTGGAGCAAGACTAGTACCACGGAATTGTCAAACATTGAGGCTAGATAGGCTTTGTGTATCCCTGTATCAGTCAGTTAATGGCTGCAGGTTGCCCTGGGGGCAAAGGGTAACTTCTTATCAGTTCTGGTTGAGGGAGCTATGACAGCAGTTCTTGGAGGATATGGCAGCTGGGGGATTGGTGCACTGGTTCAGTAAAAGGTACCTAGGTAGGTCACCAAGAACAGCTATAACTAGGCAGACTTATTCTGAATCCCCACTTCCCTGTTTATTCTTCTGACTTTAGCATAGATTAGCATAAAGATAACATATACCGCACTCCCTCCGCCCAGAAAACAGACCCAGCTCTTGGCATTCAGCTCCCTCCTTCACCATAACCCATATAACCTAAACACTAACTGGAGCTCCTAATTTTAAATCCCCAAATTTACCCTCACATTTTTGAGCTTTGAACTCCCTCATCTCCTCTCTATTAACCGTTTATTCCATTGACAAGAGTTTCTGCTCACCACCCAGATTCGGTTTTGATAGGGCAGTGCATTAATTATTTATTGCTATATAAGAAATTACCTCCAAACAGAGTGTTTTAAAACAATGATAAACGCTTATTTTCTTATAGTTGGGCTTGGCTGGGTTGTTCTTCTAGCTCAGGGTGTTTTTTTAATTTTTCTTTTGACAAACATAACATCTGTTTTTCAGATGTTGGCTGGGGCTGCAATCATTTTGAGGCAGGAGAATAGGGCCTGGAGGCAGGGAACCTAAGGACTTCTTAGAACTAAATCAAATGGAAACACTTCAGCTATGATAGGAAATATCCTCTTCATTTACATTGGGCATACGGCTAGTAAGTGACTTCGTAATTTTACTTCATCCTTTTCACTTACATAGGTGTACACCAAGTAACCGACGGAAACCTCTAGAGGGTATTTAAACACCAGAAAATTCTGTAACTGTGCTGTCGAGACCCTGTACTCATGCCCACTCCCGCTCTGTGGGTGTACTTTCATTTTTCCATAAATCTCTGCCTGTTTGCTTCTTTCTTTCCTTGCTTTGTGTGTTTTGTCCAGTTCTTTGTTCAAGATGCCAAGAACCTGGACACACTCCACCGGTAACATATTTTGGCAAGCCAGCCAGGAGGTAAGCCCAAAGTTTGGTATTTTTCTCCTTTTCTTTTCTGCTCCGTACGGGGGAATCTCTCTGTCTCTTTTCTTTTCCAACTCGGGCCCCTTGGTGGGCAGTGCCTAAACACAGAGGCAACTGCAGATTTCTGGCCGGGGCCATTCTGAAGGAATATTTCCTATTTTTTCCGGTTGTGGTCCCTAATCCCTACATGTGGTACAGCTCAGGGTGAACTCACATGCATTTCATGTGACTGAAACCTTCTTTTCTTGTGTTAAATTCTTCCCTTACCCTACTCAACTGGCTAAGGGCAGAAGAAACCCACCCAGCCTCCAGTTCGTGTCATTAAAGTTCATGGCTATCACTAATGGAATGGGAAGCATGGGAAAGCATGGCCTTATCAAATTATAAGGATGCTGGAAGTTGAGGCCTTCATCCAGGGACAGAAGGAAAGCTCATAGTAGGCTATCCCCTCTGGAGGGAAAGCATGCAAAGTGGCACTGGTGCCCACCTAAGGTCAGAGACATCTGACACTCTAAGATTGGGCCCTAAAGGGGGATTCCCTGGGGGATCCTCCAGACTCCAACCTCTCCAAAGTGGACGCCCTTGGCAGAGGTCCTGAGGTCTAGTGCTAAGCCCCCCTTGGAATTTTCTCTTGCAGTTGCAATACCCTGTGGACCCCATATTGTTTGGAATCTGAAGTTTGCTGTTGAATGGGAAAGTGGGATGCACTTTTATGTGTCTAGGCTTTTGTGCTGCTTTTCTAAGCAGGGGGCCTGGTGAACGTGTTACGCTTTCCTTTGGTACTGTTTGGCCCCAGTGTTCTTTGGAGTCTGGGGAGGTTTGGCCTCTAAAAATCAAACTGCCATGGAAACTGCTATACCGGAAATTTTGGTTCACAGCCTTCATTGGATTACCTACTGGGGCAAACAAAGTAAAACCAGTGAGCTTGTATTGCTGTCTCATGGCTAGGGTTCCAAGGTAAAAGTTGTTGAATCTTCATTTGTGTGTGTATATATTTATGTCTAGATGTGTTTATCTGTATGTACACTTGTTATATGTTGTGTCTGCCAAACTGGCCTATAAAAGAGCACTCATAAATTAAGTAAATAAGTCTGAGCAATTTTCAAGTTCACATGACTTAAGTATAGCTTCACTAAACAAGCTGGTTTTTAAATTATTGATAAAATAACAATAGAAATGCCTTCAGAACTGTCGGCATACATTTTTATCTGGATTTTATTTTTATTTTTTTTGAGACGGAGTCTCGCTCTGTCGCCCAGGCTGGAGTGCAGTGGCGCGATCTCGGCTCACTGCAAGCTCCGCCTCCTGGGTTCACGCCATTCTCCTGCCTCAGCCTCCCGAGTAGCTGGGACTAGAGGCGCCCGCCACCACGCCCGGCTAATTTTTTGTATTTTTAGTGGAGACGGGGTTTCACCATGTTAGCCAGATGGTCTCCAACTCCTTACCTCGTGATCCACCTGCCTTGGTCTCCCAAAGTGCTGGGATTACAGGCATGAGCCACCACGTCTGGTCGTTATCTGGACATTTGTCTCTGCTAGATATTTTGAGGTATCAGGGTTTGGCATAGAAGGTTATAAAACTATAAACCCAGCCAAAACAAAATGATCTTGGTTTGCCTGCCCTTTTTTTTTTTTTTGACAAATGATAGTAATTTAACGTTAGCTAAATCTTCTGAGCTGTTGGCAAAAATATCTATGTACTTAACTTTGAGGCTCTTACTTAGGTTTGGGTGAGCACCTGATGTTCACTGGCTATTAAAAATGTGGTTAACAAGGAAATAACTAACTTTAAATAATAGTGTCTAATATCTCAGTTTACAGAAGTAATCTAGATAAACTGTTTAAAAATGAAATAAGTACATATAAATGGGATGTTTTAGGTGAACTTTTTGTGTAAATTAAAATCTTAAAATTATGTTTGCTGCTCATTGAATATCTAGGTCATTTCCAATTAAGAAAGGGTTGTGATATGGGGAAATATATTTCTAAATACTGTGGAATTATTCTTATCTATAAATGTCCATATCCCATAGCTCAAGATTTCTTGCTTTTTAGGATTTCACTAAAGTTTTAGGTTACTAAGGATAATAATTCTAGTTAACACATAATTTTGTATACAAAATGTACCAGAAAGGGTTGAGTTATTAATGAGAAAAAGAATAATTTCATCTAATTCAGAAGTTATATAAAAGTTCCAGTTACAGACTTCAAAAGGTTATTTATGAAATAATGTAGTAAGGAACTAGTAAGTAGGGGAGAAAGATGTGGAAAAAGCTTAGATAAGATATTCTTCAAAACCTGATAGAGAATTGGAGACATTTGGCTAATTAACATTTTCATAGTTAAAGCTCTTAGTCTTGATTGATAAAATAAGAAGTATTGTAAAGAAATACATGGGCAGTTTGGCAATTCTTTTTTTTAAATACAGTTAAGCATGAAGCTGGATTTAGTGTGGAGCCAAATTTCGTATACATAATTGCATTGCTTCCCCCTATGTTTACTGTTTTGTGTGGATAGTGCTGGCACTGGAGTACTTATTGGTCATGTGCCTAGAGTGAATTTCTTGGTTGCACAGGATGTATGGTGATATTGGTGGACTTAAGGATACTTAATTGTGTATCAGGAATAAAATATTCATTATGTGGGTTTTTTTGGGGCCCTGGGTAACACTATAGTCTCCAGGGTAGATTCAGTAGGAACATTTAGGGTTGGTTTCCTGTTTATTTGTCTTTGCTTCCAATTTTCATTTGTTTGCTGTTTATTCTTTTCTGGCTTTGCTTGTGTATGCATATATAAAACCATTTATGTATTTTTTTTTAGTTTCTAGTGGAAGGCTTTTATTTGGTTCCATGGATATTTATTTTGTTTCCTATGCATTCCTGGCAAGTCATCATTTGTTTTGTTTATCTGGAATCCCTAGGCTACCTTCGTCAGGCCGGCAGGAATTGATGGACCACAAGAACTTTCTATCCTTAAACTAACTTTTTGGATTTTAGGCTTCCTGATACTTTAAGTGTGTTGAGTATACTTTCTTAAATAGAATTTGAGTCATTATTTCTCTCTCTGCCTAATTTATCCAAAATTTGTAAACTATGTGTGACTATTCTTAATTCATGGCAATGTGTTTGTTTGCATACACAGTTGAGCAGGGTTGCTAGGGCTGCTCAGGGAGAGAGAACCCAGAAACCTGGCATGCTGGCAAAAGGGTAAGAATTTCTTACCAGTCAGACTCTGGCCTCTCTCTCTCTCTCTCTCTGTGCAAACTGGTTAAATGAATAGTAAAAGTCACTGTTTATCTCCTCTGTAAAGTTTTGATTAATATAAAAAAGAATTCTGAGGCTGGTTTTAAGCTATAGTGAATCTGGTGTGCTTTATGTGTCTTTCTGTATTGTTCTGTCATAAAAAGGGGTACATTAGGATAAAATGCGTGCCTAGGACTCCATAGCCTTGCTATGGAGTATACTCAACACACTTAAAGTATCAGGAAGCCTAAAATCCAAAAAGTTAGTTTAAGGATAGAAAGTTCTTGTGGTTCTAGATGGCCCAGCAAACTGGTCAGTCATGTCCTTGGGAGCTTGACCTTGTAACCATGTGGCCATGCTTTCTCTTTTCACAATGGCAGCTGGGTTTAGGGTTCAATTCCTGGCTTAGGGAATGAGTCCTTTATCTTCTATCTATGTATTTATATGTGTTGTGTATGTAATATAAAAGAGCTTTAATTGGTTTAATAATAAGAGCTTAAATCAAATATTTTGTCAGAAAAGTAAAAAGTTTAATGCCTTTTATTTAGTTCATGTGACTTAAGTAATCTTTGGGAAATAAAGACAGTTTTAAAGATTATTGGTAAAATAAAAATATCTTCAAAAATGTAAAAATTTGGTCTAAATTATACAGGTCAGATACTAGGTTTGCTAAATGTTTAAGGTCATAAACTGCTTGTTTGACTTTTAAAAAGTATTAAATTTATGCTGGAGTATTAGATTCTAGGTAAGACCTGGGGACATGTGAAATAAGTCATGGCCCCTAGCTATGCAAAGAAGTTTATAAAGAAAAGAAATTTTATATAAGAAAGGATCTTATATGGTAAATTCTTGTCCTACAGTAAAATAACAGGTTGTTTAAAAACAGAGATGTTTAGGACAAGTCAGAAAGTCCAAGCATATTGTAGATGGTCTGTGTAAATCATGAAATAATTTATGAAAGAGAATTTATGCAAGAAATGTTGTACAATTTAAAGGTGATTAGGCCTCCTAAATGCTTCATAAAATGCCACTGTGACTCTTAACTGTACAACTTGCCTGCTTTATAGCTAGGTAAAGCCTGGGACACATGGAGTTAGATGCTGGAAAGAGTGAGACCTTATCTGGACTTCTGGGTGGGTCCTAGGCTCCATACCTAGTACATAATTAAAATCCCAAACTTATCAAAGTTTTCACCAAAAGTAAATGTCGCCAAGAGTTAGCATTTAAGATGTAATTGAGACTACTGAAGAAACAGTTTTACATGCAAGGTATGTAAGAAAAGTGAAATGTGTTTTTGGTAAAAGATTATAAGAAATCATAGGAATGTGGGTTTTTTTTGTTTTGCCTAAAGAGCTAAAAGATTGTTTTAAGTTAGAATAAAGCTAAAGGTTTGAACAGGTTGTGGAAGGTTTGCAAACAATTAATCTTGTAAAAAATCACGTGTGTGAACATATTGACAAAATTTAAAGGGGTATTTTCTGGTTTGTCTGTAAATTGAACATCAAAATAAAAGCACAAACATGTTTTTCTTAAAGCACTGATCTGCTCTTCATCAAAAATTTATAGAGGGTTATAAAAGATTTATGAGATTCTCACTGTATGGTCAAACTGATTAAGACTGGAAAGATTTGTCTATAAGGTTTTATTAAAAATTGGGGTTGACATCAATAGTACACTAATGCAAGGGTGAAATTTGGCTTTCTCTCTTGAACAAGATTTTCATGTAATATTAAAAGATATTGAAAGATTTTTGTTTGCCTTTTGAATAAACTACCAACAAAAAAAGAAGGGAAAGACAAGAGACAGATTGTTTGGAAAGCTAAGTCTTCCCTCTTTCAATGAGTGAAGGTTTTTGCCTTAAAAAAAAAAAGGTTTTTTGATAATCATTTTGGCTAAATGAATGACTCATGGTAACTTGGAGCTCTATTTCATAATATCAAGTGTTTTAAGCCTCTAACATATTTGATAGGCTTCCCAAAATTAAATCACACCTTCAAAATTGTGTTTTCTGACCTCTAACTTTGAGATGCTGCGAAGGGCCCCTGAATCATCCAAAACAGAGGTGAAAAGAGTCATTTGATACATTTAGTTACATGGGAAGTATTGACAAAAACTTAAAAAAGTTTAGCCTTCTTCAGGTTATATTTTAGTGAATGATATTAATATATTTTCCAAAATTGTATGGGATTTCTAAAATTCTAAGATGTCTGAGTATATGCCATCAATCATAATTATGGTTATTGTGTTAAGTGATTGTAAACCACAGAAATAACCAAATTTCCTTGTCAATTGTGTTTTTAACTATTTAAAGTTATTTCCACAGTTAATTGCTTAATGCTGATGCAGTTTCTGAAAACTTCACAAGCACACAAAATCCTAGAATATGGTGTCTTTTAGGAAGTTGATTAAAGGATGGAAAGGACCCTAAAAAGCACTCTTGAATACAGGTTTCTAAGAACTTTAGAATCATATCATTTGAACTGGGTAAGAATTCCTGGAACTTTAATGAAAAGACTGACTGGGTTATAAAACTGCTAACCTAGGCAGAACAAAAATTAATTAAATACCAAGAAAATACTTTGCCATATTTTTATGCTAAATCAGCTGATACTGAAATTGTTTAGATATACAATTTGAATGAATTCCATGGCCTAAGTCAAATTACCTATGATAACCCATCAGTTACCAGTGTTATTCACCTAATTTGGTGAAACAACTGGTATTCAAGAGCATATAAGTCTAATGTTTAATTAAGCATGGATTCATGGAAAACCAGGATGGCCACCTTGTCCTTCTCAAGCCCTTAAAGCTTTTATTATTAAAAGTTCAGGCACAGTGGCTGACACCTGTAATCCCAGCACTTTGGGAGGCTGAGGTAGGCAGATCATGAGGTCAGGAGTTCAAGCCCAGTCTGGCCAATATGGTGAAACCGCATCTCTACCAAAAATACAAAAAAATTAGCTGGGTGTGGTGGCATGCACCTTTAGTCCCAGCTACTTGGGAGGCTGAGGCAGAAGAATCACTTGAACCCGGAAGGTGGAGGTTGCAGTGAACCGAGATCACATCACTGCACTCCAGCCTGGGTGACAGAGCAAGATTCTGTCTCAAAAAAAAAAAAAATGTTCTACATTCTATGACTCATCACAGAAAATACAAAATGAGTCAAATTGAATATATTGATGTGGTGACTTATAAGTTGCTAAAATAGTTTATAACCAATGTTTGGTTCCACATTTCTGGGAAAACAATCAAAGCTTCAGGTACATTTGGTCACCTGATGAGCCATTTAAGAATTTTGTAAATGGATTTCATTCAACTGCTATTTTCCATGCATGTTTTCTTGTTGTATAAATGCTCTCCCATGCAAGAGAGCTGATGTTATTACATTAACTTATTATGCCACAGTGTATTTTCACCAGGTAAAGAAAGCTTTTTATGGTTCACTGAGGACAATCAACCCCTTCACAATCTAGAACCCAAAGATTGGATCTTCTGAGGACAGAAGAAAAACTGTCAGAGAAAAACTGTCCTTGCCATCCACATTGCAGCAAAACTTTGGAAGCTTGAACTTTGAGTTCATAGTCTCACAGCTGAGAAGGGTCCCTCCATACTCTTGGAATTGTATACCTATTGGAGCCCTTAAGGTAAAGCTAACCAGAAAAGTCTCTCCCCAGAAGACTGGCATCTTTGATGTGAACCGCTTTTTCCAAGATCACACAGATTAAGACTTCTACTATCACGAGAGTCTTATCTTCGAATATTTTTTGTTTATGCCTCTATGAACAATAGAAATGAAAAAGGGATCTGTTTTGTGCACTTATGGGGTATACTTTTATTTGTGAAGGATTTTGCAGCCATCCTTATCATGGATAATTTTATACTCTGATAGATAAAAGATGAAGGCCCAGTGTAGGTGAGAAACTTTAATGCTACATATGTTGCCTCATAATCAGTCAGAAACAGAAGATTGGTTCATTCCTATTAACCCACACATGGGTTAAAAAGAACATTTCCAGGAGGCCTTCACTCTTCTATAATAGAAGGGCACCATTTATTAGGTCCTTTTTCCATTTGGAAGGATTTGGAATAAAAGGGGCAATGATTAGAAACATATCCCTCACAATAGGTTCTATAGCAGATTCTACTGTAAAGTCTATAGTTACACAACAGACTTTAAATTATCTTGTGAAAGTTATGCTAAAGAATAAAATTGGCCAAACACAAAAGTATCTGTGCAGCTGCTGGCAGTCATGGCCTATGGTGAAAACATCAGGTATTATAGAGTTTCAGTTGTAGTGGATTAACAAGGAGCCTGTTTAGTTAAGTGAGTAGACTTCTTATCTAGCTCATTCTTTGATCTATTTGATTTTAGGTGGTTTGGTTTATGGGGACCCTGGATAAGGAACATACTTCAAACTCTTGGTATTATCCTCCTGATAGTCATAATGATAGTCTCCCTGGTGCATTGTATTCTCTCAAAGGTTTTACATGCTTGCATGCAGCCATCTCTAGAATGTCAAATGGTCTGTCTTCAAGTGGAATGACAAAAGCTGAAAGAAGTATGTGACCACAAGGACACCGTAACCTATGAATGACATGCTGAGACCAGAAACCCAAAATGATGGTAACTGAGAGTGGTACTAAGGCCCTAAGTTTTGGTCATACTCTCACCTAAGTGAGATCCTGACCAAAAGAGGGGAATTTTTAAAAACAAAACTGTGGTAGGCCATTGTTTTGGACTGAGCTCATGCACTAGACCTCATCAGATCAAACCAAACAAAATGGAGTTGCTTGGGCTAAGACTTTAAGGAGACACATTGTCTTAGTCCATTCTCACACTGCTGATAAAGATATACCTGAGACTGGGCAATTTACAAAAGAAAGAGAGGTTTAATGGATTTACAGTTCCACGTATCTGGGGAGACCTCACAAGTATGGTGGAAGGCAAGGAGGAGCAAGTCACATCTTACATGGATGGCAGCAGGCAAAGTGAGAGCTTGTGCAGGGAAACTCCACCTTATGAAACCATAAGATCTCATGAGACTTATTCACTATCATGAGAAGAGCATGGGAAAGACCTGCCCCCATGATTTAATTATCTCCTACCAGATCCCTCCCACAATCCATGGGTATTCAAGATAAGAATTGGGGAGGGAGCCAAGATGGCCGAATAGGAACAGCTCTGGTCTACAGCTCCCAGCATGAGCAACGCAGAAGACGGGTGATTTCTGCATTTCCATCTGAGGCTTAAAAAACAGCACACCAGGAGATTATATCGCGCACCTGGCTCGGAGGGTCCTACACCCATGGAGTCTTGCTGATTGCTAGCACAGCAGTCTGAGATCAAACTGCAAGGCAGCAGTGAGGCTGGGGGAGGGGTGCCCGACATTACCCAGGCTTGCTTAGGTAAACAAAGCAGCCCAGAAGCTCGAACTGGGTGGAGCCCACCACAGCTCAAAGAGGCCTGCCTGCCTCTGTAGGCTCCACCTCTGGGGACAGGGCACAGACAAACAAAAAGACAGCAGTAACCTCTGCAGACTTAAATGTCCCTGTCTGACAGCTTTGAAGAGAGTAGTGGTTCTCCTAGCATGCAGCTGGAGATCTGAGAATGGACAGACTGCCTCCCCAAGTGGGTCCCTGACCCCTGAGCAGCCTAACTGGGAGGCACCCCCAAGTAGGGGCAGACTGACACCTCACACGGCCGGGTACTCCTCTGAGACAAAACTTCCAGAAGAACGATCAGATAGCAGCATTTGCAGTTCACGAAAATCCGCTGTTCTGCAGCCTCTGCTGCTGAGACCCAGGCAAACAGGGTCTGGAGTGGACCTGTAGCAAACTCCAACAGACCTGCAGCTGAGGGTCCTGTCTGTTAGAAGGAAAACTAACAAACAGAAAGGACATCCACACCAAAGACCCATCTGTACATCACCATCATCAAAGACCAAAAGTAGATAAAACCACAAAGATAGGGAAAAAACAGAGAAGAAAAACTGGAAATTCTAAAAAGCAGAGCACCTCTCCTCCTCCAAAGGAATGCAGTTCCTCACCAGCAATGGAACAAAGCTGGATGGAGAATTACTTTGACAAATTGAGAGAAGAAGGCTTCAGATGATCAAACTACTCCAAGCTACAGGAGGAAATTCAAACCTAAGGCAAAGAAGTTAAAAACTTTGAAAAAAATTTAGATGAATGTATAACTAGAATAACCAATACAGAGAAGTGCTTAAAGGAGCTGATGCAGCTGAAAGCCAAGGCTCGAGAAGTATGTGAAGAATGCAGAAGCCTCAGGAGCCAATGCGATCAACTGGAAGAAATGGTATCAGTGATGGAAGATGAAATGAATGAAATGAAGCAAGGAAGGGAAGTTTAGAGAAAAAAGAATAAAAAGAAATGAACAAACCTCTAAGACATATGGGACTATGTGAAAAGACCAAATCTATGTCTGATTGGTGTACCTGAAAGTGATGGGGAGAATGGAACCAAGTTGGAAAACACTCTGTAGGATATTATCCAGGAGAACTTCCCCAATCTAGCAAGGCAGGCCAACATTCAGATTCAGGAAATACAGAGAACGCTACAAAGATACTCCTTGAGAACAGCAACTCCAAGACACATAATTGTCAGATTCACCAAAGTTGAAATGAAGGAAAAAATGTAAAGAGCAGCCAGAGAGAAAGGTCAGGTTACCCGCAAAGGGAAGCCCAACAGACTAACAGCGGATCTCTCGGCAGAAACTCTACAAGCCAGAAGAGACTGGGGGCCAATATTCAACACTCTAAAACAAAAGAATTTTCAACCCAGAATTTCATATCCAGCCAAACTAAGCTTCATAAGTGAAGGATAAATAAAATCCTTTACAGACAAGCAAATGCTGAGAGATTTTGTCACCACCAGGCCTGCCCTACAAGAGCTCCTGAAGGAAGCACTAAACATGGAAAGGAAAAACCGGTACCAGCCACTGCAAAATCATGCCAAATTGTAAAGACCATCGAGGCTAGGAAGAAACTGCATCAACTAATGAGCAAAATAACCAGCTAACATCATAATGACAGGATCAAATTCTCACATAACAATATTAACTTTAAATGTAAATGGACTAAATGCTCCAATTAAAAGACACAGACTAGCAAATTGGATAAGGAGTCAAGACCCATCGGTGTGCTGTATTCAGGAAACCCATCTCACATGCAGAGACACACATAGGCTCAAAATAAAAGGATGGAGGAAGATCTACCAAGCAAATGGAAAACAAAAAAAGGCAGGGGTTGCAATCCTAGTCTCTGATAAAACAGACTTTAAACCAACAAAGATCAAAAGAGATAAAGAAGGCCATTACATAATGGTAAAGGGATCAATTCAACAAGAAGAGCTAACTATCCTAAATATATATTCACCCAATACAGGAGCACCCAGATTCATAAAGCAAGTCCTGAGTGACCTACAAAGAGACTTAGACTCCCACAAAATAATAATGGGAGACTTTAACACCCCACTGTCAACATTGGACAGATCAACGAGACAGAAAGTTAACAAGGATACCCAGGAATTGAACTCAGCTCTGCACCAAGCGGACCTAAAAGTCATCTACAGAACTCTCCACCCCAAATCAACAGAATATACATTTTTCTCAGCACCACACCACATCTATTCCAAAACTGACCACATAGTTGGAAGTAAAGCTCCCCTCAGCAAATGTAAAAGAACAGAAATTATAACAAACTGTCTCTCAGACAACAGTGCAATCAAACTAGAACTCAGGATTAAGAAACTCACTCAAAACTGCTCAACTACATGGAAACTGAACAACCTGCACCTGAATGACTACTGGGTACATAACAAAATGAAGGCAGAAATAAAGATGTTCTTTGAAACTAATGAGAACAAAGACACAACATACCAGAATCTCTGGGACACATTCAAAGCAGTGTGTAGAGGGAAATTTATAGCACTAAAGGCCCACAAGAGAAAGCAGGAAAGATACAAAATTGACATGCTAACATCACAATTAAAACAACTAGAAAAGCAAGAGCAAGCACATTCAAAAGCTAGCAGAAGGCAAGAAATAACTAAGATCAGAGCAGAACTGAAGGAAATAGAGACACAAAAAATCCTTCAAAAAATTAATGAATCCAGGAGCTGGTTTTTTGAAAAGATCAACCAAATTGATAGACCGCTAGCAAGACTAATAAAGAAGAAAAGAGAGAAGAATCAAATAGACGCAATAAAAAATGATAAAGGGGATATCACCACCAATCCCACAGAAATAGAAACTACCATCAGAGAATACTACAAACACCTCTACGCAAATAAACTAGAAAATCTAGAAGAAATGGATAAATTCCTGCACACATACACCCTCCCAAGACTAAACCAGGAAGAAGTCGAATCTCTGAATAGACCAATAACAGGCTCTGAAATTGTGGCAATAATCAATAGCTTACCAACCAAAAAGAGTCCAGGACCAGATGGATTCACAGCCGAATTCTACCAGAGGTGCAAGGAGGAACTGGTACCATTCCTTCTGAAACTATTCCAATGAATAGAAAAAGAGGGAATCCTCCCTAACTCATTTTATGAGGCCAGCATCATCCTGATACCAAAGCTAGGCAGAGACACAACCAAAAAAGACAATTTTAGACCAATATCCTTGATGAACATTGATGCAAAAATCCTCAATAAAATACTGGCAAACAGAATCCAGCAGCACGTCAAAAAGCTTATCCACCATGATCAAGTGGGCTTCATCCCTGGGATGCAAGGCTGGTTCAACATATGCAAATCAATAAATGTAATCCAGCATATAAACAGAACCAAAGACAAAAACCATATGATTATCTCAATACATGCAGAAAAGGCCTTTGACAAAATTCAACAACCCTTCATGCTAAAAACTCTCAATAAATTAGGTATTGATGGGACATATCTCAAAATAATAAGCTATCTGTGACAAACCCACAGCCAATATCATACCAAATGGGCAAGAACTGGAAGATTCCCTTTGAAAACTGGCACAAGACAGGGATGCCCTCTCTCGCCACTCCTATTCAACATAGTGTTGGAAGTTCTGGCCAGGGCAATTAGGCAGGAGAAGGAAATAAAGGGCATTCAATTAGGAAAAGAGGAAGTCAAATTGTCCCTGTTTGCAGATGACATGATTGTATATCTAGAAAACCCCATTGTCTCAGCCCAAAATCTCCTTAAGCTGATAAGCAACTTCAGCAAAGTCTCAAGATACAAAATCAGTGTACAAAAATCACAAGCATTCTTATATACCAATAACAGACAAACAGAGAGCCAAATCATGAGTGAACTCCCATTCACAACTGCTTCAAAGAGAATAAAATACCTAGGAATCCAACTTATAACGGACGTGAAGGACCTCTTCAAGGAGAACTACAAACCACTGCTCAATGAAATAAAAGAGGATACAAACAAATGGAAGAACATTCCATGCTCATGGGTTGGAAGAATCAATATCGTGAAAATGGCCACACTGCCCAAGGTAATTTACAGATTCAATGCCATCCCCATCAAGCTACCAATGACTTTCTTCACAGAATTGGAAAAAACTACTTTAAAGTTCATATGGAACCAAAAAATCGCCAAGTCAATCCTAAGCCAAAAGAACAAAGCTGGAGGTATCACGCTACCCGACTTCAAACTATACTACAAGGCTACAGTAACCAAAACAGCATGGTACTGGTAGCAAAACAGAGGTATAGATCAATGGAACAGAACAGAGCCCTCAGAAATAACGCCCCATATCTACAACTATCTGATCTTTGACAAACCTGACAAAAACAAGAAATGGGGAAAGGATTCCCTATTTAATAAATGGTGCTGGGAAAACTGGCTAGCCATATGTAGAAAGCTGAAACTGGATCCCTTCCTTACACCTTATACAAAAATTATTCAAGATGGATTAAAGACTTACATGTTAGACCTAAAACCATAAAAACCCTAGAAGAAAACCTAGGCATTATCATTCAGGACATAGGCATAGGCAAGGACTTCATGTCTAAAACACCAAAAGCAATGGCAACATAAGCCAAAATTGACAAACAGGAGCTAATTAAACTAAAGAGCTTCTGCACAGCAAAAGAAACTACCATCAGAGTGAACAGGCAACCTACAGAATGGGAGAAAACTTTTGCAACCTACTCATCTGACAAAGGGCTAATATCCAGAATCTACAATGAACTCAAACAAATTTACAAGAAAAATCAAACAACCCCATCAAAAAGTGGACGAAGGACATGAACAGATACTTCTCAAAAGAAGACATTTATGCAGCCAAAAAACACATGAAGAAATGCTCATCATCACTGGCCATCAGAGAAATGCAAATCAAAACCACAATGAGATACCATCTCACACCAGTTAGAATGGCCATCATTAAAAAGTCAGGAAACAACAGGTGCTGGAGAGGATGTGGAGAAATAGGAACACTTTTACACTGTTGGTGGGACTGTAAACTAGTTCAACCACTGTGGAAGTCAGTGTGGTGATTCCTCAGCGATCTAGAACTAGAAATACCATTTGACCCAGCCATCCCATTACTGGATGTGTACCCAAAGGACTATAAATCATGCTGCTATAAAGACACATGCACACATATGTTTATTGCGGCACTATTCACAATAGCAAAGACTTGGAACCAACCCAAATGTCCAACAATGATAGACTGGATTAAGAAAATGTGGCACACATACACCATGGAATACTATGCAGCCATAAGAAATGATGAGTTCATGTCCTTTGTAGGGAGATGGATGAAACTGGAAATCTTCATTCTCAGTAAGCTATTGCAAGAACAAAAAACCAACCACCACATGTTCTCATTCATAGGTGGGAATTGAACAATGAGAACACATGGACACAGGAAGGGGAACATCACACTCCGGGGACTGTTGTGCGGTGGCAGTAGGGGAGAGGAATAGCATTAGGAGATATACCTAATCCTAAATGATGAGTTAATGGGTGCAGCCCACCAACATGGCACATGTATACAGATGTAACAAACCTGCACACTGTGCACAAGTACCCTAAAACTTAAAGTATAATAATAAAATAAAAAAATAAAAAAAATAAAAAAAAGAAGTTTATGATGGCATAAAAAAAATAAAAAGAAGAGATTTGGGTGAGGACACAGCCAAACCATATCATTCTGCCCCTAGCCCCTCGCAAATCTCATGTCCTCACATTTCAAAACCAATTATGCCTTCCTAACAGTCCCCCAAAGTGTTAACTCATTTCAACATTAACTCAAAAATCCACAGTCCAAAGTTTCATCTGAGACAAGGCAAGTCCCTCCTGCCTATGAGCCTATAAAATCAAAAGCAAGTTAATTACTTCCTAGATACAATGGGTGATAAGCATTGGGTAAATACAACCATTCCAAATGGGAGAAATTGGTCCAAACAAAGGGGGCTACAGGTCCCATGCAAGTCCAAAATCCAGCAGGGTAATCAAATCTTAAAGCTCCAAAATGATCTCCTTTGACTCCATGTCTCACATCCAGGTCATGCTGATGCAAGAGGTGGGTTTCCATGGTCTTGACAGCTGCACCTCTTGTGGTTTTGCAGGGTACAGTCTCCCTCCCAGATGCTTTCACAGGCTGACATTGAGTGTCTGCAGCTTTTCCAGGCTCATGGTGAAAACTATTGGTGGATCTACCATTCTGGGGTCTGGAGGATGGTGACTCTCTTCTCATAGCTCCACTAGGTGGTACCCCAGTAGGGACTCTGTTTGGGGGATCTGATCCCACATTTCCCTTCTTCACTGCCCTAGCAGAGATTCTCCATGACAGCCCCACCCCTGCAGCAAATTTCTGACCATCCAGGCATTTCCATACATCCTCTGAAATCTAGGCGGAGGTTCCCAAACCCCAGTTCTTGACTTCTGGGCACTCATAGGCTCAACACCACCAACTTGTAGGCTCAACAAGCAAGATGGCTGCATGCAAGCATGGCTTCTGCAGCCACAGCCTGAGTTCTATGTTGGCTCCTTTCAGCCATGGCTGGAGTGGCTGGGACACAGGGCACCAAGTCCCCAAGATGCACACAGCACAGGAACACTGGGCTTGGCCCATGAAATGATTTTTTACTCCTAGGTCTCCATGCCTGTGATGGGAGGGGCTGCTGTGAAGACCTCTGACATGCCCTGGAGACATTTTCCCCAGGGTCTTGAGGATTAACATTCGGCTCCTTGTTACTTATGCAAATTTCCACAGCCAGCTTGAATTTCTCAGAAAAATTGGATTTTCTTGTCTATTGCATTGTCAGGCTGCAATTTTTCTTAACTCTTATGCTCTGCTTCCCTTATAAAACTGAATGCATTTAACCGCACCCAAGTGACCTCTTGAATGCTTTGTTGCTTAGAAATTTCTTCTGCCAGATACTCTAAATCATCTCTCTGAAGTTCAAAGTTCCACCAATCTCTACGGCAGGGGCAAAATGCCACCAGTCTATTTGCTAAAACATAGCTAGAGTCACCTTTCCTCCAGTTCCCAACAAGTTCCTAATTTCCATCTGAAACCACCTCAGCCTGAACTTTTTTGTCCATATCACTATCAGCATTATGGGCAAGGTCATTCAACCAGTCTCTAGGAAGTTCCAAACTTTCTTACACTTTCCTGAGCCCTCCAAACTGTTTCAACCTCTGCCTGTTACACAGTTCCAAAGCTGCTTCCACATTTTCACGTATCTTTTCAGCAGTGCCCCACTCCTGGTACCAATTTACTGTATTAGTCTGTTCCTACACTGCTGATAAAGACACACTCAAGGTTGGGCAATTTACAAAAGACAGAGAGGTTTAATGGACTTGCAGTTCCACGTGGCTGGGGAGGGCTCACAGTCATAGTGGAAGGCAAGGAGGAGCAAGTCACATCTTACATGGGTGGCAGCAGGCAAAGTGAGAGCTTGTGCAGGGAAACTCCCCCTTATAAAACTATCAGATCTCATGAGACTTACTATCACAAGAACAGCACAACAAAGACCTGCCCCCATGATTCAGTTACCTCCCACTGGGTACCTCCCACTGGGTACCTCCCACAACACATGGGAATTCAAGATGTGATTTGGGTCGGGACCCAGTCAACCATATCACACATGGATCCTAGAAGAGAAGAGGTTTTGTTTTTCTCCTGAAAATCTCAATAACAAACATTCCTGACAGTATAAGTATCTACCTCCTGAAGTTCCCATTTCCTCTCTCCAAGAGACCATCAAGCTTCACATGATCATGTGACAAAGGTTCCAGTCAGTTCCAGGTGAAGACACCACCCCTGGTCATTGAGGAGCTACCCTGCCTCCATTAGACAGAGCAGGACAAGAGTTCTGTGATCCACAATGGGTAGGGACAACACCCCAAACCAGCATGAAGCAGTTACAGAAGAAAGACCATCAGTCCCTCTGCCTCCCATAAAGATTTATGGGCATCACATCTTTTGGGGGGAAATAAGACAGGAGAATAGGGCCTGGAGGCAGGGAACCTAAGGACTTATTAGCACTAAATCAAAGGAAAACACTTCAGTGATGACAGGGAATATCTGCTTCATTTACATAGGGCATACACCTAGTAAATGACTTTGTAACTTTAATTTGTCCTCTTCATTTACATAGGGTGTACACCAAGTAACCAGTGAAAATCTCTAGAGGGTATTTAAGCCCCAGAAAATTCTGTAATCGCACTGTTGAGACCCTATGCTTGCTCCCGCTCCCACCCTGTGGAGTGTACTTTCATTTAAAAAAAATCTCTTCTTTTGTTGCTTCATTGTTTCCTTGCTTTGTGTATTTTGTCCAATTCTTTGTTCAAGACACCAAGAATCTGGACACTCTCCACTGGTAACAATTTGCAAGCTTGATTGGAGGTAGAGTGGCTTCAAAATTGGCTTAGTCACACGGCTGGCAAGTTGGTGCTTGCTGTTGGTGGGAGGCTTTCACTATTTCTCATGGGTTCTTCTCCAAAGGGCTGCTTGAGCTTCCCTCCAGTATGGTAGCTGGCTTCCCAGAAAGAGTGGTCCAGGAGAACAAAGCAACAGCTGTGGTGACTTTTATGACCTATCCTCAGAAGTTAAACATTGTCTTCTTCATCAAGTGGTTGCACAGACCACCTCTGATTCAATGTAGGAGGAGACTTCAGATGATCATGGATAGTAAGAGGTGAAGATCATGCTGGCATCCTAGAGCCTGACTGTGACAGGGTAGTATATTCCTATATTCCTCCCTCAATATTTTCCTGTTTTCCTACTCTGCCTGTTTGGCAAGAACATGGTGGCTCCTAACCTCACTACTCTTAATTTCTTCATTGTGTTTTCTGGATATTTCTTAAGACTCCAACATATATTGAGTCATACAGAATGTAAAACCAAGTTTTTAAAATTAATCAATTTTAGCAGTTTTTAAGCTTTCAGATCTGTCCACTTCATCCTAACACTTTAGGAGCTGGTGGCCATCCTATGATCTCCTTCATGTTTATGTAATGTTCTATCTGCCTGCTCACAGTCTATATCTCATCCTGGAGAGTCCTTATTTGTAAAGCGTATCTGTCTTCTTGTACTCATCCTTCTGGTCTCTCCATGGATCTTCTACTACCTCTTTAGTGCTTTATCTACATCATCACAAAGATTCCAGAATGAAATCTCCTTCCTTCAAGGTGGCAACCCTGGAGCATGGTTTTATTTGAGCCTGACCTGGAATTGCGAAATTAAGCAGCTTGGCAGAAGAAAGCTAGAGCCAGGCATCAGTGGGCCCCAACCTCTGAAGAAACCAATGCTTTGACCAAAAGCTCCCTTCTGTAATGTCATGGGAGAGTAAGTTTTTGCTTTTATAGGGTTTCTTCAGACAGAAGTACCACACAAAGATTATACAAGCCTTTCTGCTTTTCCATGTGGGGGTTTGATACATTAATGAGAATTTGACAAATCCTGACGACTCTGCCATCTGTGGGCCTCATTCTGTTCCTACTTCTGTTCCATCTATTCTGAGACAGAGGAACTCGTTCCACTGACATAGGCAATACTCCTAACCCTACCCGCTGTCTTAAAAGGGTGTGTTGCTGCTCACTGGAGGAAATGAAAGAAAGGGTATATATTAAACAAAAATCCTGCCAGAAACAACTCACATTCTTCCATACAAGTAGCTTACAAAGGGGCACAATATGAGATGGGTTCATATTAATCATATCTCATACTTTTCATGAGGCTATGTCATCTTACTGCTCAGAAACCTCCAGTAGCTCTCAAAACTTAATCAAACTCCTTGTCTTAGCATTGTAGGCCTTCCAGCTGTCATTCAGGCTTTATGCCACTTTATTAATATTCATTTCCCTTCCCCCCTACATGTCACCTATACTTTATCCAAATGGGATCACATACTATTGTTCTAACCTGCTCCATAAATTTCTGCCTCCACGCATTTAGAAATTGTATTTTCTGCATTCTAAATGTTTTCCTGTCATATTGACCATAGAAGCGCTTCCCTTGTCTGAGATCTGTGGTAAGTGCTACCTCACTCATGACACCCTTCCTGATTTCCTCTATCTAGTGATCTCACTTCCCCATGGACTCTGAGAGCACTTTAGTGGTAACCTGTTTATAGACTTACCACATTCTTCCAGATATTTGAGCTGTTAATGTAACAGAGTCACAATGCTAACTTCTGCGCTTGATGTTTTCCAAAATATTGATGGCTGAGAGTGAGAACAATCTGTTTTAATTCTGCCAGTGATTATTAAATTTATCTTTGAAGAAGGGTAGATCTTTGATTTTGGGGGAAGAATAAGACTTAAGGGAGTTTTGGATTATACAAATGAAAGATAATCTTTTGGAATACAGAGACCCTGGTCCAATGTTTCTCAATTTGGGTTCCACAAAACCTTAAAATTCAGTATGTCATCACTAGGGGTTTGTAAGAGATTTTGATTTAAAACCTAAACATCAACTTTTGAAGTTTGCATACTTTGAGGATAGATATTGGCTAAGCAGACATGTCAGCAATTTCATTCGGGGTCTTTCAGCCCCATTGTGGCAGTGTGCAGTAGGATTGTATTTGTTTGTTTGTGCCCAGTTGTGGTTTATGATGCAAGCTATGGGAGCTTACTGGTAACTGATGAGTGCTCTATTGCACAGACAAGACGGTTGGTAGATGGATGACATGAGTTTTTCCTTCTCTAATTATTTCCCCTAAACTCCCCTTATGCACTACAGGATGACTCACAGGACCAAACAAGCTTTGCTAGTATAACTAAAAATGAGGGGAAATTTAATTTTCATTCTAAAGGCTCAGCTGCACCCTGCCCCACCTCCTGCACCCAGTTTTGTTGTGGTTACAAACATTGCAAAACATAGGTTGATAAGGCTAAAAGTGATTTCTCTAGTGATTGATGAGTTTGGGGGAATTTTTAAATTTTACTATGCTCTTATGTTTTATACTTAACTCGTGTTTGTATTTTATAAACATGTTTGATAACCCAATGTGGTAATTTTTGAAGGTGAGGTATGAGATGGAAGAGGAAAATTTTAGGCCTGGGGATAACCCTGATAAGGGTAGTGATGATGAATTATAACCTTCTGAGTCATTTTCCTGTGTGGCTGGAACAAAGGACACAGAAAAAGTCCATCTTTATGATGAAAGACACTTACCAAAGAGCTTCTATAGTCTGATTATCTAAATTTTCTTATTTTATTGAGAATCATCCATGTGAGGAGGCCAGGAAGATTTTTCTGTAAAGAGGCAGGTGGCAAATATTTTAGGTTTTTCAGATCACATGTAGTCTCTGTCACATATTCTTCTTTGTCTTTGTCTGCTTGTTTAAATGCTTTAAAAATGTAAAAGCCAATCTTAGCCCTGAGGGCTGTAGCAAAGCAGGCCTCTGGTGAGGTTTGGCCCATGGGCTGTCATTTGCCAATCCCTGCTATGTCAAACAACTTAGAGATGTGGGAATGGCTCCAATAAAAAAAAAAAAGAAAACCCAAACAAAACAAAAACCCTTAAATATAAGTCATAGGTATTCAAGAAGTAAAGATGCTGATTACTTTAAGCAGCTATTAGACTCTTAAAACAAACAGTAACTCTTGTTAAAAACAAACAAACAAACAAACGAGAAACAGGTACATTCAGTGAAAAGGACCAGGGAGCAAGTTATTTAGTAGCAGAACTTACTGTCTTAAACAGGAAAAGTCACACAGTTGGTAAGACTAACAATGTGATCATGTAAAATTACTGTGAATCAAAGGCTGGGAAAGATGCACTACAAGAAATTGAAAAGGTTCCACAGTCTCAAACAGTGTCATATGTTGAAGTATTGATGACACATCACACAACTTTGAAGAGGTTTTGTGACATACCCTGAAAAACCGCAGCTTCCTTTTCTAGGTTGATGAGTCAGGGGATTTCACCAATAAACGTCATACTTAGCATTTGTAAGATTTGCAAGTAATTGTGAAATTCAAGAAAACAAAGAGTGGCCCATAACAAGGAAAGACCAAGATATAATTAATGTTTGTCCTTCATATCTATAAACTAAAGGTCTAAGAACTACATTGACATGAACACTGATAGTGCTCTCTCAAAAGTTGGTTCTATAAGAGCTTTTGCATCTTATTAAATGAAAAAAGTTTCTCACATTGTCACAACACATTGGCTTCTTCAAAGAGAATGTCAAACATTCTTGGAGATGAAATGAAAGTTTTAGAGAATATTACAAAATGGCTATCTTTGTTATACAAAGGCTAACTTGAGAATACTTTTAAAACTGAAAAGGTGTCGATAAAGACCACAGAAATATCCTGCTATACACAGAAATTTGGTGGCTCAGCAGAGGAAGCATTTTCAACAGTGTTTGAGCTGAAAGACGAAATTCAAAAGTACTTTCTGTATCATACTGGGCAAGTTTCGTTAAGTGTTTTGATGAACAATGGCTACAAAAAGTTGCCTTCTCAGCAGACATTTTTCATTATGTGAACAAGTCTCTACAAGGCCCTGGAGAAAATGTTTTGACTTTGAGTGACAAGATTCTTGAATTTAAAAGGTAACTGAGAGGGACTTGTGATTCAAGTGATGATGGAATAAGACCCTTGTGAAAAATTCCCTTGCAGTAAAACAACTATAAAACCTGAACATAAAGCAAAAAGCAACTACTTGAAGGCACTAGAGAGAGAATAGAAGCAGAAAGACACTGGCAAAGAATAAATATTTGGAAGAGGAAGCAGTATGAAGTAAGTGACCTGTGTCTGTGGCTTCTAGCCTGGGTCTCAGTGCAAACCACTGAGTGTGCACAGTGGCAGTGTGGTAGAAGCATCAGTAGAAAACTCACCATCTCTCTGGAAGGGGAATCCATGGCTGATGGAGAGAGTTGGAGAATTCCCAAAGAGAAAGAAACAGAGAGAAGATCCCAAAATTTTGTCTAACGATTTCTCTGACTGATTCCTGAATGACATATGCATTGAACAGACCAAAGGCAGTTCAACTAAAGACAAACGATCTGAACTGAGACTAGAGTTAAGATGCAAGAAACAAAGTTGCATAAGCCAAAGAAAACTACTTGTTAGAGAAGCAATAAAATCAATAATTTGCACAGCTTGATATTCATAAAGTCAATAAAGTCGAGGATAAATCCAAAATTTCCCAACAAAAAAGAACCAAGAAAAATGGAACATATCAAGAAAAGAAGATCAATTGAGACCCTCAGATAAGATGTTAGACACAGCAGACAAGGATTTTTAAACAGCTATTATAATGACATTCAATGAAACAAAACAAAATATGAGCTCAATAAATAAAGAAAAATAGAAAATTTAACAGAGAAAAGCAGACAAAACTAAATTGAAATTCCAGGACTAAAAAATGTAGTATCTGATCTAAAACAATCACTGAATAGAACAGCTAAGTGGAAGTGACAGAGGCAGGAGTAAGTGAAGTGAAAAATAGAAAAGTAGTAATTGTTCCATGTGACAAACAGGGAGAAAAAAAATTGGAAAAAAAACCACAGAGTTCAGGGACTTGGTACATAAATATTAAATGTTCCAATATGTGTAATTGGAGTCCTAGGAGAAGAGATTAAAAAATAGAAAAAAGATGATTAAAAATGGCCCCCCAGATCTCCCAAATTTGATAAGACAGAAATTTACAAATAAATATGCTCAAAGGACATCAAGTAAAAGAAACATAATCAATCCCACATCAAGGTACATCATGGTCCAACTGTTTAAAGCCAAAGATTGAGAAAAGTCTTCAGACTATCAACAGAAAACACCATATATAATAGAACAATTATTTAATTAACAGCTGAGTTTTCATCAAAAACCACGGAGAACTGAGTGGTAAAATATCTTTAAGGTGCTGAAAGAAAAAAAAAACATCAACCCAGATTCTATATCCAGAGAAAATATTCTTCAAGAACAAAGGCAAAATAAAGATATTTTCTGATGAAAGAAGCCTGAAAGTATTCATTACAAGCAGACCTGCACTACAAGAAATGGCCAAGGAAGTTCCTCAGGCTAAAGGTAAATGATACTAGATGATATTAGTATCTCCATAAAAAGAAGAAATAACATAAAAAATTATAAGTACAAAATAATTTTTGTCTTTGATTTTTCCTCTTAACTTCTTTATGTGACTCACATAACTCTTTAAAGAAAAACTATAACAGTATCTTCTTTGCTGTGCAGAAGCTCTTTAGTTTAATTAGATCCCATTTGTCAATTTTGGCTTTTGTTGCCATTGCGTTTGGTGTTTTAGACATGAAGTCCTTGCCCATTCCTATGTCCTGAATGGTATTGCCTAGGTTTTCTTGTAGGATTTTAATGGTTTTAGGTCTAACATGTAAGTCTTTAATCCATCTTGAATTAATTTTTGTATAAGGTGTAAGGAAGGGATCCAGTTTCAGCTTTCTACATACGGCTAGCCAGTTTTCCCAGCACCATTTATTAAATAGGGAATCCTTTCCCCATTGCTTGTTTTTGTCAGGTTTGTCAAAGAGCTTCTGCACAGCAAAGGAAACTACCAGCAGAGTGAACAGGCAACCTACAGAATGGGAGGAAATTTTTGCAACCTACTCATCTGACAAAGGGCTAATATCCAGAATCTACAATGAACTCAAACAAATTTACAAGAAAAAAACAAACAACCCCATCAAAAAATGGGCAAAGGACATGAACAGACACTTCTCAAAAGAAGACATTTATGCAGCCAAAAAACACATGAAAAAATGCTCATCATCACTGGCCATCAGAGAAATGCAAATCAAAACCACAGTGAGATACCATCTCACACCAGTTTGAATGGCCATCATTAAAAAGTCAGGAAACAACAGGTGCTGGAGAGGATGTGGAGAAATAGGAACACTTTTACACTGTTGGTGGGACTGTAAACTAGTTCAACCATTGTGGAAGTCAGTGTGGCAATTCCTCAGGGATCTAGAACTAGAAATACCATTTGACCCAGCCATCCCATTACTGGGTATATACCCAAAGGACTATAAATCATGCTGCTATAAAGACAAATGCACACATATGTTTATTGCGGCACTATTCACGATAGCAAAGAATTGGAACCAACCCAAATGTCCAACAACGATAGACTGGATTAAGAAAATGTGGCACATATACACCATGGAATACTATGCAGCCATAAAAAATGATGACTTCATATCCTTTGTAGGGACATGGATGAAACTGGAAAACATCATTCTTAGTAAACTATCGCAAGGACAAAAAACCAAACACCGCATGTTCTCACTCATAGGTGGGAATTGAACAACGAGAACTCATGGACACAGGAAGGGGAACATCACACTCCGGGGACTGTTGTGGGGTGGGGGGAGGGGGAGGGACAGCATGAGGAGATATACCTAATGCTAAATGACGAGTTAATGGGTGCAGCAAAACAACATGGCACATGGATACATATGTAAGAAACCTGCACATTGTGCACATGTACCCTAAAACCTAAAGTATAATTAAAAAAAATAAATAAATAAATAAATTTTATAAAAAGGGAACAATATTCCTCACAAAACATTCCAGTGGAATAAAAAACATAGGTTTTTTTTTCTAAAAAAAAAAAAACCGTATCTTCTATGATTTATAACAAATGTAGATGTAATACACATAATAATTATAACATGAATCATGAAGGGCTTATGGAACCAATGGCTTCAAGGTTTTTCTAATTTACTTGAGTAGTACATTATTAAATGTAAATGGTAAAGTTAAGGATTATATTGCACTCATAAATTAATTACTAAAATAATAATACAAATAAGGATAGCCAATTATTTCAAGATGATGCAACAAGGACTGAATATATCCTCTTGCCTGAAACAACTAAAAAATAAGAAAAAAATATGAATATTAAGGCATTGGGTATCAGGCAATAAAATACAGTGAGATGGTAAACAAATGAAATAGCCTATCATTGCCCCAGCTTACCGCCTTGACAGAGTTTTCAGGCATTGGCATAGGGAGGAGAAGCCAGGCAGAACCTGGATGCCTCCCTGAGTGGAAGACTCAGAGCTGGGAGAGAGGAGAGGCCAAGGCAGCTAGGGTTTTCAGGGCAGAGCAGCAGAGAGAAGAGAACTCTGGAGATCAGCAAAGGGTCCCCTGATTCTTCAGCTGGGTACTGATCAAAGCCTGTGTCTGTGCAAATTAGCCAAGGCTGGGGAAAGAACTACTCAAAGGATTAGAGAGAATAATACTCAGAGCTCACCCAGGGCCTGGAGAAGTTTCTGTTCCCAACAGCCAGAGTGGAAAAGCTCATGATTTATGGAGAATCAGGTAACATATACAGAAGATGTCTGACTCAGTAGTCAGGGAAAAGTCATTCTAGATGAAACACTGCTCTGGTTCTACAGAAAAAAGCCTAAGAGCAACTCCTGAGAGGATTTAACTGTTGCCAAGTAACCTAACTGTGTTAAGGACAAAGATCAAGAGTATTTTTAGGAATATAAATTGAACAAGTTAAAATTGACAATACCTGGCATACAATTGACTATTACCAGGTGTGTTCATTTTCTGCTGCTGCCTAACAAATTACCACTGTTAGGGACTAAAGGTGTGTTTCCGCCCCCAGATTCATTTGTTGAAATTCTAACCTCAATGTGATGGTATTAGGAGGTGAAAATTTGGGCAGTAATTAGGTCATGAGGGTGGAGCTCTTATAAATAGGATCAGTGCCCTTATAAAGGAACCCAGAAAGCTCTCTTGCCCTCTTTCCACCATGTAAGGGTACCACAAAAAGCTGACAGTCTGTAACTCAGAAGAATACCCTCACTAAAACCCAATCATGTTGGCATCCTGATCTTGGACTTGCAGCTTCCAGAAGTGTGAAAAATAAATTTCTGCCACCTAGTTTGAAGTACTTTGTTATAACTGCCCAAACTGACTAAGGGAACCACAAATGATATGGCTTAAGATAACATACGCATTTATTACCTTAGTCCAGACAAGGCTCAATTAACTTCTCTGCTCAAGGTCTCACAAGGCTGTGATCAAGATGACAGTTGGAGCTATAGTTTCATCTGAGCCACAGCGTCCTCTTCCGAGGTCATGTGATTATGGGCAGAATTGATTTCCTTACAGCTGTAGAACTCATAGAGTTGGCATCATCTTCAAGACCATGAGGGACACATTTCTCTGCCTTTCTCTGTTTCTTCTCTCTAGCTTCCTTGTTAAGAGATCATCCGATTGTGTCAGGTCTACCAAAGTCAATTTCTCTCTTGATTAATCCAGTTTATTTGGTACTTTCATCTTTGAAATGTTATCTTGTCTTTGGACATGTAATATAATTATAAAAGTGATATAGCTTCCTCAAGGCTGGGGGTTACAAAAAAGCATCTATCACTGAGGTCGTGTTAGAGTTTTGCCAGCCACACTAGACAAGTAAAGAGGCAGAAAAATATGACCTACATTTTGTGGTCATGATGAGAAAAATCAATGGGTAGAAATCAACCTAGAAATGACACAGATGACAGAATTGATAGGGACATTAAACCATCATTATAGCTATGTTCTAACTTTAAGAAGCTAAAGGGAAGATTGAGGATGCTAAGCAGCAACAGGGAAGACAGAAAAAGACGCAAATGTAGTTTTTAGGGATGGAAATTGTAATGTTTGAGATTAAAAGTGCACTGGTTAGACACTGCAGAAGGAAAGACTAGTAAACTTGAAGATTTTATATATATATATGATCCAAAATAAAACGCACAGAGAAAAAGTATTAAACAGAGAAATGGGAACCTCTAGGAGGTTTAAACTCTGGATAACTGAAGTCTCAAATTTGGAGGTGGATAGAATAGAAAAAATATTCAAGAAAATAAGGCTAAACATTTTCAAAATTTGATAAAAACTGTAAACCCGTGAGTCCCCAAACCACCACGACCCTCAAGCATAAGAAACATGAAGAAAATTACACCAAGTCACTTCAAAATCAAACTGTTAAACCCGGTGATAAAGAGAAAATCTTAAAAGCATCCAGAACAATGACATGTGTAGGGGAAAAAGGATAAGAAAGACATCAGGCTTCTTGTGGGAAATAATGCATGGGAGAAGACAGTGAAGCAGTATTTTTAACGTACTGAAAGAAAAACATCTGACAAGCTAGACTTCTATATTCAGCAAAAATCTTTCACAAATGCAGGCAAAAATAAAGAATTTATCTTTAGCACTGTTTCACAAAAGATATTTTAAAGGAGGTCCTTTAGGCAGAAAGAAAATAATACCAACTGGAAATCTGCATTTACACCAAGAAATCTTAAGCACTGGAAAACCATACCAATACTATAAGGATGGATTTTTCCCTGACTGCTGAGTCAAACATTTTCTGAGTATGTTACCTGATTTTCTTTTTTTCCTTTTGTTTTTTTTTGTTTGTTTTTGAGACAGAGTCTTGCTCTGTTACCCAGGCTGGAGTGCAGTGGCGCGATCTCAGCTCACTGCAAGTTCTGCCTCCCAGGTTGACGCCATTCTCCTGCCTCAGCCTCCCGAGTAGCTGGGACTACAGGCACCCGCCACCACCCGGCTAATTTTTTGTATTTTTGGTAGAGATGGGGTTTTCAATGTGTTAGCCAGGATGGTCTTGATCTCCTGACCTCATGATGCACCTGCCTCAGCCTCCCAAAATGCTGGGATTACAGGCGTGACCCACTGCACCTGGCCCTGATTCTCTTAAACAACAACAAAAATTAATGCAGCAAGTAATTATAGTCACCCAAAGAAGAAAACAAATGGATTCATAAAATTCTCAGTCCAACAGAATATAGAAAAATTGGGAAAACGTAACAAATGACAGATGGTAAAAATTTCTAGTTTTGTGTGTATTTCCGTAGTATTAATTTTAGAAGTAGAATTTTTAGTTGAATTAGAAAATACCAAGATGATAGATTTAAAATCAATCGTATTAACATTCAAAGGAATGTAAATGGTCTAAACATTCTAATTAAAAGCCTGAGATGGTCAAATTGGATTTATTTTTAAAAAGATCTCTTTATATGTTGCCTAGAGGAAATCCACTTTAAGTATGAAACAAAAATAGGTTATAAGTATAGGACTGGATTAGAAGTGCCATTAATTAATGCTAACATTAATTAAATTTGAGCTGGAATGGCTATGTTAATATCAGAAAAAGTAGATTTCTAAAGAAAAAATAGTACTAGGGATAAAGAGGTTCATTTCATAATGATAAAGGTGTCAATTCATCAAGAAAGCCTAACAATCGCAAATGCTTATGTATCCAAATATTAAGCTTGAAAATGCAAAATGTAAAAACTGATAGAATTGCCAGTGCAGTAGACAGACTTACAAACATGGTAAGTGATTTGAAAATCCCTGCCCAAGAAATTGATAAAACACTAACATCCAGTGACCTACTTGACTTTATACAAGTCACCTAACAGCAACAACATATTACACATTAATTTATATATATGCACAAATATATATATAGCTTTTGGGGTACAGGTGGTTTTTGGTTACACAGAAGAATTGTCTAGTGATGAAGTCTGAGATTTTAGTGCAGCTGTCACCTGAGTAGTGTACATTGTACCCAATATGGACTTTTTATCCCTCACCTCTCCCAACCTCCCCACTTGAGTCTCCAATATCCATTATACCACCCATATGCCTTTGTGTACCCATAGCTTAGCTTCCACTTATAAGTGAGAACATAGAGTATTTGATTTTCCATCCCTGAGTTACTTTACTTAGAATAATGACCTCCAGCTCCATCCAAGTTGCTGCAAAAAAATATTATTTCATTCTTTATTTATCGCTGAGTAGTATTCTATGGTGTATATATACTACATTTTCTTTATTCACTCAGTGGTTGATGGGCACTTAGGCTGGTTCCATATCTTTGTAATTGTGAATTATGCTGAGATAAATGTATGGGTGCAGGTGTCTTTTTTATATAATGACTTATTTTCCTTTGAGTGCTCAGTAGTGGGATTGCTGGATTATATAGCAGATCTACTTTCAGTTCTTTGAGAAATCTTCATACTGTTTTCCATAGAGTTTGTACTAATTTACACTCCCACCCAGCACAGATTACACATTATTTTCGAGTGCACATAGGAGACCTACCAAGACAGAACATATTCTAGACCATAAAACGTCTTCATATATTTAAAACGATTGAAATTATACTAAATATATATTCCTATCATACTGGAATTAAATTAGAAATTAATAGAAATCTCTCAGGAAAATCCCAAAATATTTGAAAACAAAATAACACACTTCTAAATAACTCATGAGACAAAGGGGAAACAAAAAGAGAAATCACAAACTATTTTGAACTGAATAAATATGAAAATACAATGTATAAAAATGTGTTGCATTTAGAGCAGGACTTAAAGTGAAAGTTATGGGCTTAAATACCTATCTTAGAAAAGAAAAATGGGATCAAATTAATAATCTCAGTTTACCCATAAAACAACTAGAAAAAGAGGAGCAAATTAAACCTAAAGTAAGCAGAAGAAAGGAAATAATAAAGATTAGAGTGTAAATCAGTGACTGATAAAACAGAAAACCAATAAAGATAATCAATAAAACCAAAAGTGTGTTCTTAGAGAAGATCAATAAAATTGATACATCTCTAGCTAGACCAATCAGAAAAAAAATAAATGACCCACAAATTACCAATATCAGGAGTGGAAGTGGTGATGTAACTATAGATTTTAGAATTATTAAAAAGAACACAGGGAAATATTATCATGTCAATACATTTGAAAACTGAGATGAAATAAATTCTTTAATAGATGCAAATTACCAAAACTCACTTAAGAAGAAACATACTTGACTGTCCCTGTATCTATTAAATAGATAGAATTTGTAACCAGAATATTCCAACAAAGAAAATTCCAGGGTCATATAGCATCACTAGTGAATTTTACCAAACATTTAAGAAAGAAAGAAATCAATTATACAAAAACTTCCCAAAAAATGAAGAGAAGGGACTTATTCCGAACTCATTCTATGAGACTAGAATTACCTTATAATAAAGTCAGATAAAGACATCACAAGGGAAAAAAAAACTATAGACCAACATCTCTAATGAGAATATGTGCAAAAAATCTAAACTAAATTTTATAAATCGAATAATCTATTAAACAGGGTAATATATCATGAATGGTGGAGTTTATCCTAGGAATGAAAAGTTGGTTTAACTTTTAAGTCAGTGAATGTAATTCATGATAGTAACAGACTAAAAAGGAAAACTAATGATCATCAGAATAGAGAATAAATATTTGACAAAATTAAATTAAAAATCTATTCCTGATAAACTCTCAGGAAAGCATCATAAGGGGCTTTCCAACCTGATAAAGGGCATAGGAAAAATCACAGCTAGCATGATACTTAATGGTGAAAGACTGGATATCTTCTCCCTAAAATCAGGGGCAAGGCAGGATATCTACTCTCACCACTGCTATTCAGCGTTGTACTGGAAGTTCTAGATCGGGCCACAAGGTTGCAACAGTGGCTGGAGAGAACCAAACACCATATTGTGGGTGGAGGCTACAACCACAGTTCGAGTGGAATCGAGGAACATGTGATCTCTCCTGTAAGTTTCCCAGAGAAAATTAGATTTGGGAGGGGAAATTGCTAACTACCAGGACTTCATGTGGTCAAGAGGGTAGGGATCAGGCTGTCGTTAACTGAGTGTTAAAGAAAAGTGTAATTCAGACCTGAAGAAGAACTTGAACACATCTAGGTAACACAATATGTCTCAGCTTATTGCTCTTACATGGGATAAATTCTTCATGATCAGGGAGCTTGTCTTTGTCTTTATTTCTTTCACCAAAGCAAGCCTAGTGCCTTGAACACAGCAAACCCTCATTAAATATTTGTTGAATGAATGAATGAATATATAAGTATAACAACATGGACTCTCCACAGAAATATTATTAAAATTCTTTAAAAAGATCAGTGACCTTATTTTAGAACACTTTAAATTGGGATGATTTTCATGTTCCTGTATTGGGGATATTACAAAATACTTTCATTACCTCTGTCATTGAAAGTTACTGACAAGATATTATGGCCAAGGGCATCTCCAATATCTGATCACCTCCAGAAGGCTGATCTAAGAAGATCAGGTTCAAAACATGCCTGGTGTACTACTTAAGAAATGCAGAGCAAAAGAAATAATTTTCCTTAATTAGAGTGATTTTCACTGGAAAGAATGCTCCACTGAAGCATGGCATTGCCAGTCTTATATATGTATTTCTGGTTCCTAGAATAGCACCTAAAGTAGGGCCTCCAGAAATTATTTTTTGAGTGAATAAATGAGTGATTGCCCTCTAAGTTGATAAGATGAAGATTAGTTGACCTTCAGCCATTTATCCAAAACTTGTCTTTTTATTGTTCCATATGAGTCTCACAGGATAAATCCTACTGCTACAAGAAGGATTTTCACAGCTCACCTCTGCCACTGCAAAAACATACCAGATTGTAAAGAACATCAACACTATGAAGAAACAGCATCAACTAATGGGCAAAATAACTAGCTAGCATGATAAGGACAGGAACAAAATCACAATAACAATATTAACTTTAAAGTTAAACGGGCTAAATGCCCCAATTAAAAGACACAGACTGGCAAATTGGATTAAGAGTCAAGACCCATCAGTGTGCTGTATTCAGGAGACCCATCTCATGTGCAAAGACAAACACAGGCTCAAAATAAAGGGATGGAGAAATATTTACCAAGAAAATGGAAAGCAAAAAAAAAAAAAAAAAAAAAAAGCAGGAGTTGGAATCCTAATCTCTAATAAAACAGACTTTAAACCAACAAGATCAAAAGAGACAAAGAAGGGCATTACATAATGGTAAAGGGATCAATGCAACAACAAGAGCTAACTATCCTAAATATATATGCACCCAATACGGGAGCACACAGATTAATAAAGCAAGTTTTTAGGGACCTCCATAAAGACTTCGATTCCCACACAATAATAGTAGGTGACTTTAACACCCCACTGTCAATATTAGATAGATCAACCAGACAGAAAATTAACAAGGATATTCAGGACTTGAACTCAGCTCTGGACCAAGCAGACCTAATAGGTATCTACAGAAGTCTCTACCCCAAATCAACAGAATACACATTCTTCTCAGCACCTCATCACACTTATTCTAAAATTGACCACACAATTGGAATTAAAAAACACTCCTCAGCAAATGCAAAAGAATGGAAATCATAACAAACAGACCACAGAGACATAGAACTCGGGATTAAGAAAATCATGAAAACTGCACAACTACATGGAAAGTGAACAACCTGTTCCTGAGTGACTACTGGGTAAATGACAAAATGAAGGCAGAAATAACGATGTTCTTTAAAACCAATGAGAACAAAGACACAATATACCAGAATCTCTGAGACACATTTAAAGCAGTGTGTAGAGGGAAATTTATAGCACTAAATGCCCACAGGAGAAGCAGGAAAGGTCTAAAATTGACACCCTAACATCACAGTTAAAAGAATTAGAGAAGCAAGAGCAAACAAATTTAAAAGCTAGCAGAAGACAAGAAATAACTAAAGTCAGAGCAGAACTGAAGGAGATAGAGACTTGAAAAACCCTCCAAAAAATCAATGAATCCAGGAGCTCATTTTAGGAAAGATCAACAAAATAGACCACTAGCCAGACTAATAAAGAAAAAAAGAGAGAAGAATCAAATAGGGGCAATCAAAATTGTTATAGGAAATATCACTACTGATCCCACTGAAATACAAACTACCATCAAAGAATACTATAAAAACCTCTACACAAATAAACTACAAAATCTAGAAGAAATGGATAAATTCCTGGACACATACACCCTCCTAACTCTAAACTAGGAAGAAGTCGAATCCCTGAATAGACCAATAACAAGTCCTGAAATTGAGGCAGTAATTAATAGCCTGCCCACCAAAAAAGCCCAGGACCAGATGGATTCACAGCCGAATTCTACCAGAGGTACAAAGAGGAGCTGGTACCATTCTTTCTGAAACTATTCCAAACAATAGAAAAAGAGGGAATCCTCCCTAACTCATTTTATGAGGCCAGCATCATCCTGACACCAAAACCTGGCAGAGACACAACAAAAAAAGAAAATTTCTGGCCAATATCCCTGATGAATATCAATGCGAAAATCCTCAATAAAATACTGGCAAACTGAATCCAGCAGCACATCAAAAAGCTTATCCACCATGATCAAGTCAGCTTCATCTTTGGATGCAAGGCTGGTTCAACATACACAAATCAATAAATGTAATCAATCACATAAACTGAACCAATGACAAAAACCACATGATTATATCAATAGATGCAGAAAAGGCATTCAACAAAATTCAACAGCGCTTCATGCTAAAAACTCTCAATAAACTGGGTATCGATGGAATGTATCTCAAAATAATAAGAGCTATTTAGGACAAACCCACAGCTGATATTATACTGAATGGGCAAAAACTGGAAGCATTCCCTTTGAAAACTGGCACAAGGCAAGGATGCCCTCTCTCACCACTCCTATTCAATATAGTATTGGAAGTTCTGGCCAGTGCAATTAAGCAAGTGAAAGAAATAAAGGTTATTCAATTTGGAAAAGAGGAAGTCAAATTGTCTCTGTTTGCGGATGACTTGATTTCATATATAGAAAACCCCATTGTCTCAGCCCAAAATCTCCTTAAGGTGATAAGCAACTTCAGCAAAGTCTCAGGATACAAAATCAATGTGCAAAAATCACAAGCATTCCTATACATCAATAACAGACAAACAGAGAGCCAAATCATAAGTGAACTCCCATTCACAATTGCTACAAAGAATAAGATACCTAGGAAAACAACTTACAAGGGATGTGAAGGACCTCTTCAAGGAGAACTATAAACCACTGCTCAAGGAAGTAAGAGAGGACACAAACAAATGGAAAAACATTCCATGCTCATAGATAGGAAGAATCAATATTGTGAAAATTGCCATACTGCCCAAAGTAATTTATAGATTCAATGCTATCCCCATCAAGCTACCACTGACTTTCTTCACAGAATTGGAAAAACTACTTTAAGCTTCATATGGAACCAAAAAAGAGCCTGCATAGCCAAGACAATCCTAAGCAAAAAGAAAAAAGCTGGAGGCATCACGCTACCGGCCTTCAAAGTGTACTACAAAGGTACAGTAACCAAAACAGCATGGTACTGGTACCAAAACAGATATATAGACCAATGGAACAGAACAGAGGCCTCAGAAATAATGCCACACAGCTACAACCATCTGATCTTTGACAAACCTGACACATATAAGCAATGGGGAAAGGATTCCCTATTTAATAAATGTTGTTGGGAAAACTGGCTAGCCATATGCAGAAAACTGAAACTGGACCCCTTCCTTACACATTATACGAAAATTAACTCAAGATGGATTAAAGACTTAAACCTAAGACCTAAAACCATAAAAACCCCAGAAGAAAACCTAGGCAATACCATTCAGGACATTGGCATGGGCAAAGACTTCATGTCTAAAACACCAATAGCAATGGCAACAAAAGCCAAAATGGGATTTAATTAAACTAAAGAGCTTCTGCACAGCAAAAGAAACTATCATCAGAGTGAACAGGCAACCTACAGAATGGGAGAAATTTTTTGCAATCTATCCATCTGACAAAGGGCTAATATCCAGAATCTATAAACAACTTAAACAAATTTACAAGAAAAAAGCAAACAACCCCATCAAAAAGTGAGCAAAAGGTATGAACAGACTCTTCTCAAAAGTAGACATTTATGCAGCCAACAAACATATGAGATACCATTTCACGCCAGTTAGAATGGCGATCATTAAAAAGTCGGGAAACAACAGATGCTGGAGAGAATGTGGAGAATTAGGAATGCTTTACTCTGTTGGTGGGAGCATAAATTAGTTCAACCATTGTGGAAGACAGTGTGGTGATTCCTCAAGGATCTAGAACTAGAAATACCATTTGACCCAGCAATCCCATTTCCCAAAGGGTTATAAATCATTCTACTACAAAAACACATGAACACGTATGTTTATTGCAGCACTATTCATAATAGCAAAGACTTGGAACCAACCCAAATGTCCATCAGTGATAGACTGGATAAAGAAAATGTGGCACATATACACCATGGAATACTATGCAGCCATAAGGGAGGATGAGTTTATGTCCTTTGCAGGGACATGGATGAAGCTGGAAACCATCATTCTCAGCAAACTAACACACGAACAGAAAACCAAACATTGCACGTTCTCACTCATAAGTGGGAGCTGAATAATGAGAACACGTGGACACAGGGAGGGGAACATCACACACCGGGGGCCTGTCGGGGTGAGGGGCTAGAGGAGGGATAGCATTAGGAGAAATACCTAATGTAGGCGACGGGTTGTTGAGTGCAGCAAACCACCATGGCACATGTATACCTATGTAACAAAACTGCATATTCTGCACATGTACCCCAGAACTTAAAGTATAATAAAAAATTAATAAAGAAGGTAAGTTATATCATGTTTAACAGGATCAGCAGCAGTTTTATAAGGGACTTTACAGAGACTAATAAGGGATTTGATCTTTCTTTTTTGTTACCGAGGCTTTTGAACTTGTGTATTCTGCATTGTTTATTTATTATCTTTTCAGACTCAGTCTATATTTTATGCTGAGTTTTAAAAACAAAATATGTGAACCGGCAAAACTGGTACCAAAGGGAAACATTAACCATTTGGAAGAACATTTCTGTAAGGGGAACAGGTGACAATATACACGTGTGCTAACTGTAAAATGAGCATCTTAATCCTTAAAGCACATCAGAATTGAATACGAATAATCTTTTCATCAATGAAATAAACACAGCTCTTTGAGGATTTGAGACTACATTCACACTTTATTCATAGTCGCTTACAGTTTTGCTTTTCTCTGCATTTCTCTGCTGTAAGATGACTGTTTCATTGTTGAATTGTATTTTGAGTGGAAATTTTTGCTTGGTAATAATTACAATTTTAAATTGTAAAAAAAAGGAAATGTAAACCAGCCTGAGTTCAATTATTGACAGCCTCTCACATCGGGTGAGACAGCGCAGTCCTACGTTGAAGACAGTGTTCCAGGGCAAGTCAATCAGATATCAAAAGCATGATTTCTGCAGACCTAACTGAGACCATGTCTTCTGCATATTCCAATTTCACTTTCAGAAACTGCCAAATCACAAGCCACATCTACTAGAGGAATGACACAGCATTTTGAAACCTCCACCGTAGCATGAGCAAGTCAAACAGGTTTCTTACATAATAAAAGCTTTGCCATCTCACCCAGGGCTTGATTCCTTGCCAGCCACTCCAGCCCCAGAAAAAAACACTGAGATATTTGGACAGCTGGGTGTGATCCAAGCTTAGGGCATGGGGCAATGTTCAGGTCAAGGAAGTAGGAAGCCAACTTTACCATGGCTTAGAGGCCCTGGAATATGTTGGATACAAAGGAGAGGAAATGCTTAGAGACCCCTGGTTCCAACTCCATCAGAGTGTACTTGGGGAAGTTCTGGGTCTAGACCTATCTGTATCCTGTGGAACTGCAGAACTCACTAATCTCCTGGAATTTTCTGAACTGTCTTCAGCTCTCTATCAGGTCATAAGGGTTGGAGCTTCTCCCTAAGGACTTTCCCAATGCCCAGAACTAAGAGAAGCTGCATGTAGTGCTTTCACCCACAATAAACAACTTGCATAACAGGGCAGGTCTAAATTTCCTGAAGGAAGGAAGAATCAAAGGCCAAGAAAGATACAGATAAGTTTTCCAGCTGGAAAAGAAATATCCTTCTATGCCAGAGTAAGGCAAAAACAAACTAAAAATTTACCCCAAGCTTTCCGCACAAATATTTCACTCATTTTTCATTCTGAACTGCTAGGATAATCACAGGACACTCATATTACATGTGAGGTCTGGGTGAAAAGAGCTAATCAGTTCTATAAAATATATCATCTTTCTCCAGGTACAGTGGCTCATGCCTGTAATCCCAACAATTTGGGAGGCCAAGGCAGGTGGATCACTTGAGCCCAGGAGTTCAAAACCAGCCTGGGCAACATGGTGAAACCCCACCTCTAAAAAAAAAAAAAAAATTAGCTGTGGTGGCATGCACCTGTAGTTCTAGCTACTTGGGAGGCTGAAGTGGGAAGATCACCTGAGCCTGGGGAGGTTGAGGCTGCAATAAGCCATGATTGCACCAGCCTGGGTGACAAATATACATGATCTCTCTACTTTCCTGAGTCTTCTTATTCAAATGAAACTGGCTCTTAGCCTGGACGGATCATTACTTCTGATATATGATCTAAAATGATGAGTGTTTTTATGTTAGGAAAATTAATCAGGATGTTATTTTTGACATCACATTGAAAGAGAATTTAAGACATATCAAGAAGGCAAATAACTCCATTTTACAAGAGTTTGCTTTTGTAGTTTTAGTGGAAGGAGTGTTACTGAACAGGTGGATTTCTATTTAAATAATGAGAACGGGTACTACTCATATCCAATATTATCCTTGGCATTTTGAACACATTATCTCTAACTTTCACAACAAATCTGCAAGCTAGTCATTATTGTCCATTGCAGAGATGAGGAAACCTGGGTTCAGAAAGGTAACTTTGGCTAGGAAGGGAGAGGTGCACTGGGGACAGGCCTGCTACCTCAAAGCACCAACTCTTTAATTCTTTTCATTACACCATGACGTTTTTCCCTAAAGGAAAGAAATAAGTCTAGACTGAAAGCGTCTTCTGGTTTAGGTAATTCAGATTAGACCCAACCCTTCCTTAGAAACTTAACCCAATCCCTTGCCAAATGGTAGGTATTCTGGAGATGAAATCACACTACTTTTAAAGGTCAAAGTTTCATGTTTTGTACATTTTTTGGTTTTTTTTTCCCCTCTTGCTTCAGTGCAATAAATCACAGCAGGTCAGGAGTGAAATTATCTGCAATTTGTGAGCAGGTCTTAGACGCATGCTGTTGAGAGCAGTGCCCAGCCCACCCAGGCTTTGCACTGAAGGATCTAGTCGAGAGAAGCTCCACAGAGAGTCCACTCCCCTCTTCAGGGATAGTTCCTGTATTTACACAGTCTTTCCTTTTGTGCAAAAAGAGCCAACTCATGGGCTAACCAGCAGCCATTCTCTTCCTGTTCAGTCTATCAACAGGTGAACTCCTGGAGGGCAGGATCTAGATTTGATTTATCTTTGCATCTCCCATGCAACACTTGCCTGAGCTCTGCTGGCTTCTGGGGCTCTTTTGCTCCAACAAGTGATGCTACACACCAGAAGGAGGTAAAGTCACCAAGTAATTCATACATCCCTGTTCTTAAGAAACTGATACTCTAAAGAGGTAATATGAAACCATCAGGAAAAAAAAAACAGCTAATGTTTGAATCTGGGGATATAAGTGTTATCTTGTATGTGTGCCAGAGTCCTCAGGACGCCTCAAGGAAGAGGAGAAACTTGGAGAATGGATAGGATTGGGGTAAGTGGGAGGCATGGTGGATGAGGGGAGCAAACACAGGAAGTAGAGGGCAGAGGAAATTATGGTAGGTGGAGGAAATAGCATCTCTCTCAGCATTACTGGTGCTTTCTTTCTTTAGTCACAACCATTCATGTTGGGCCTCTCCACAAGTTTCCATTATATTTCCCTGTCTTTGTACAGGAGCCCTGATGATGTGGAGGGGAAGCAGCCTGTATTCCCGTGACTAGGTCTCAGTCTGCTAGTGACACTGTGAGTCAGGGCTGTGACATTCCCAGGTGCTTCTGTTTTTCCCGTTAGGTTAGACACGATAGCTACAGGGGGCTGGAGTTGGATATTTCCATTCCCCTAGGTCGGTTAGGCTCTACCAGAACCCCCTGGTGGTTAGGTTCTGGAAAGTAGCCTCCCTTGAGGGAGACCCCATTAGAAGAACAGAATGCTCTGGCATATTTCAAAATGGTGACTTTCTCCTGATGTACAGGGAGTTTTGCTCAGATCTTCACTGATAATCTGGTGGCGTTCCTGGAGATAGCACTCGCAGAGTTGTGGGGCATCCCCTTAAGATTGGCTCCTACTGGAATTTTCACCTCCCAAACTTGTCCACACTGAGCCTCCAGCAATACATCAATATGGTTTAGTATTGGTACCTGGCTCCCACAGATGTTTCTTCTCTGGTAAACTGCGACTTTCTGTATTCACCTGTCTGCCTCTCCCTAATTTGGGGAGCATCGTTTTGCCCTGTGACCTCAGTTCTCTGTTGGATCTAAGAAAACTTGTTGAGTTTTAGTTTGTTCAGCTTTTTTGTTGTTTTGAGTACCAGTGATGACTCCCAGACTCCTTTTATGCCGCACTTGAAAGCAACACTTTCCTGTAGTGTGTTCCACAAAACATGAGTTTATCCGTAGAATTCTACACAAACGGCCGGGCGTGGTGGCTCACGCTTGTAATCCCAGCACTTTGGGAGGCCGAGGCGGGCGGATCACGAGGTCAGAAGATCGAGACCACGGTGAAACCCCGTCTCTACTAAAAAATACAAAAAAGCCAGGCGTGGTGGCAGGCGCCTGTAGTCCCAGCTACTTGGAGAGGCTGAGGCAGGAGAATGGCGTGAACCCGGGAGGCGGAGCTTGCAGTGAGCCGAGATTGCGCCACTGCACTCCAGCCTGGGCGACAGAGCGAGACTCCGTCTCAAAAAAAAAAAAAAAAAGAATTCTACACAAGGTTAGAGTTCAACAGCAGCAGGGGCCCATGTTCAAGGAGCTTTGAGAAATAGAGGTGTCTTTACAGCAGCTCTTTTCAGTGCCTTTATTACATTAGTATGTATTTAATTACACTTTATGGGACAATCGATTGCATTGTTTCCTAAATGGATTTGACCATGAAGTTCTTTTGGGGAAGAGTGTTTCTTAAAACCATCTTCCTCAGAATTGGGTAAATGCTGCTTTACAGTTTTTCTGAATACCTTCTCCTTGCCTGAGGTTGCTGCTCCTTTGTGGGCCAGTTGACGTAATCAGTCCTATCTATGTTCATTCATCCACAGATACTTACTAAGTCTCCATTAGGTTCCTGGTGGTGTGATAGGTCTGATGGGGGATACTAAGTGTTTAAGACACGGTAGCTTTTAGAGTTTACAGTCTGGTATGGAAAGTAAGACAGACATGCACAGAAATAACTAGTTCTAGAGACTTCACAGAAAGAAAGCCTCCCTTAATATTTCTACTATTTACAAAAGATGAATCAAATTAGAGAACCAAAACAGAAAATTTTTTAAATGAAAGCTGTTTACTTTCCACATTTCACTGAGGTGCCAAGTTGGCTTCAAGAGTAAACAAGTCTTGTAGATCAGGTTTCTTGGCAGAATATCAGTCTGTACAATGCTGCCCATGACCTGCGATCTTGTTCACCGACCGGTGCCCATTGCAATGTCTCCTCACAGAGTTTCCAGGGGTCTCGGTGGACAGCATAAGCAGGCAGGAAATAAAGGGCTGGGTGGACTCACCCAACCAAAACCTTGTTTTCGGCAGGTGTTAGGGCTTTGTGGAGGAGTGATGCGGGACCTGTCTCACCATCCACCTGTCAGCTCTTGTCTGCCTTTTGGACACAGCCTTTCCTTTCCTGGCTAAAGGACTCATCCTTTTAGAACGTACCTCCAGCTTCTAATGATGAACAATACAAGAAAACAAAAGACAGCTGCCTTGGCTCCAGGCACAAGCATCCAGAAGGAGCCAAAAACTGGCAATGAGTCACCAGCCGGTGAATTACCAAGAAAAGTGATTTTATACTCAGGCAGGAAGTTTAGTGCAACCTGAGGGGGCTGAGAAGATGCTGCCCCAACTCTTCCCCTGCTTGGCCCTCACTCAGACGCAGCTGGGCCTGAAATCCACCCTCAGGCAGGCATTTTTTTTTTTCTCAAACAGTTTTTCTCTGAAAGTCATCTTTTTTAAAAGCAAATACTTAAGGGGAGGAGGATGTAATTTTAATGCTATAGTCTTTGCATGGCTGTTATCAAATGGCAACATTTTGGGATAAAAGGAACAAAAGACAAATCATTTTATCTTATTCCTCAGTTTCTTTGTTTGTAAAATAAGGGATGAAATAAGAAAATTCTAAGTTACGTTCCCACTTTATGACTCATTATCACTCCCAGAATTAAAACAGCATGAAGGCACTGGAAACTCAGGGGAAAGGGAGGAGAAGGCCTCATAGGCCTGAAATAAGTTATTAGTATTTATTTGCTGTAATAGAAGAGAATACAGAATGCCTGATTATGTTGTATGCCATAAAAGTATTGTGTTTTGTGAAGCTTTTGCTGTACATATAGATGTTAGGTATAGATACAGATAAATATGTAGATATATGATATACACATATTGTATTTGTTGGAGTTCTCCATGGAAATAGAACCTATGTGTATATTTAGGTTGGCAGACTGAAGACTCAGCAAAGACTTGGTGTTGCAGCTTCTGTTTGATGACAATCTGGAGGCAGAATTCTCTCTTACTTGGGGGACCTCAGTCTGTTTTTTCTTAAAGCCTTCAACTAATTGGATGAGGCCCACTCACATTATGGAGGGTAATCTGCTTTACTCAAAGTCTACTGATTTAAGAGTTAATCTCATCTAAAAAGTGCCTTTACAGCAACACCCAGACTGATGTTTGACCAAATATCGGTACTGTAGCCTAGCCAAGTTGACACATGAAATAAACCATCTTACATATGAGAGTACCCAGCACACTCACACGCACATGTGAGAGTACCCAGCACACACACACGCACATATGTTCAAAGGGAGTGATAAGATAGAAGATGACTGACGCTCAGCCAGTCAGATGCACCTTTCTGGGAACAGCACTAGGGAGCAGGCACAGCAGATGACCACTGTCATTGGTGGAGGTGGCTGCAGCAGCACTCCCAGTTTCCAGGGTAGCAATAGCAGTGATCCGGGCAGCAGCCATGCATATGTGTGTGTGTGTGTGTGTGTGCTGGGTAGTGGAATAAAATATATTCTTATGGCAGATTGTGGCCAAGAAGATTGAAAACTTCTGAAAGTCCACAAAACCATTCTGAATTCTACTTCTAAGCCGGCACTGCCACCATCATAAGCAAGGGGACCATGCCTCCAGGTGTAAAGTGTCCTTTGCTACACCTGCTCTCACACCAACTAGGGAGATCTTGATACTGCTAGGCTGCCATTCCAACACCGTCTCAGAACTCCCCGCTGCTCCTTTTGCTCTAGGCACAGCGGCTCCTGTTTCTTCCTTCAGAGGTGCTCATGTATGCCCACCTCAAGACATTTGCTTCTGTTTTCCCTCTTCCTAGAAGGTTCTTCCCCAGGCCTTTTCATTGCCTGACTCCATCCCATCTTTCAGATCTCTGACCAATTCCCCCTACCTCCTCAGAGAGGCCTTCCTGGACCATCCCATTAAAGTAATCTCTGCCCACTTCCCCATGCTCCACACATATCCATACATTCCCCAGTGACCCTGTATTCTAGTACACTTTATTTTCTTCATTGCATTTATCACTATCTGAAATACCTTATTTATTGTCTTCCCTCCCCCACCGCACAACAAGATAAGCCCCATGTCTTTCCTATTTATTTTTGTATTCTTAGTGCCTAGAATAGTGCTTGGCATATGGCAGGGTCTCCACAAATGGTTAGGGAATAAACCATCCATAATGGTTATAAAGTGGACATTTGTCCATGATTTGGCTGTGCATCATATGAACTTCCTGTCTATTTTAGGGAACACCACTTTATGAGCCTTGGTGGGAGAAAGAAGGTGACAATGATACTCACTCTCTTAGCTTCTCTTTGCAGTATGTGTGGACATGTGACCCGCTCAGCCAGTCAGATGCACCTTTCTGGGAACAGCACTAAGGAGCAGGCACAGCAGATGATCACTGTCATGGGTGGAGGCGGCTGCAGCAGCACTTCCGGTTTCCAGGGTAGCAATAGCAGTGATCCGGGCAGCAGCCATGCAACCCATGGCATCCGGTGAACAGAGGCAGTGGCACAGTGTCCTCCCTGGACTGATCCTGTGGTGTGACTTTGGCTTTGTTCTGGTTGTACCAGATTTCCCACACTCCTGCCCTCTTCTGAGTCCAGTCCCCAGCCTCTCAGTGACTCTGCGAGCTTTCAGATAGCCTTTTTATAAAGTCCTGTCTGCTTAACTCAGAGCAGTTTCTGGTGCTGGAAATTCTCTTGTCTTTTCCCTTCTCTTGCCTTTCTCATCTTCTATCTTATCACTCCCTTTGAACTTTCCAAGTCCTTGAGGTCATCTTTATGTCCTTCTCCCTAGATATGATACTCATCAGTGGCTCCCATGAGTCTTGGCAGTCAGCCTTGGTTTAAAAGGAATGAGGGTCTCTCTGGTATAGTTTTGCTCTACCAGTAAGGGTAGGACAGACTGAAGAACAGTGGGTGGATCCGAGTCAGTCATTGAATCTTCTGTGATTCATCGAGTTAAATTTTAAGCCTTTGAGTTGGTCAGCACTTACTGATGAATATTTGTGACATCCCATACAGGGTATTTGTGGCTCCTTATAACAGCAACACACATGGTTTATCCTCAAGAAACCTGTCTAATAGAAAGGAAGAGAGAATTGTCACACAATTAAAATAAATAAAAGGATATGGTAGATTGTAATTCCCAAAGATGGCCACAATAATACCTTCTATATGGCTTTCTGAAATGTCACTAATAGAGTTTGGATATTTGTCTTCTCCAAATCTCATGTTAAATTTGACCCTCAGTGTTGGATGGGGGGGCCTGATGGGAGGTGTTTGGGTCATGGGTGGGGGGTGGATCTTTCATGAATAGCTTTGTGCCCTCCCAACAGTAATGAGTGAGTTCTTGCCCTATTAGTTCACATGACAGCTGGTTGTAGAAAAGTATGGCACCTCACACCTCTCTCCTGCTCCCTCTTGCCACGTGACATGCCTGCTTCCCCTTCACATTCCACCATGAGAAATAACATCCTAAAGTCCTAGCCAGAAGCAGATGTTGGAGTCATGCTTATACAGCCTGCAGAACGGTGAGCCAAATAAGCCTCTTTTCTTTATACATTACCCAGCCTCAGGTATGCTTTTACAGCAAGATAGAGTAACATAGTTACCTTGCCACATCCCATCAAGGCTGAGACTCTTTCTCTGCACTCCCTTGAACCTAGGAAAGCCCTGTGACTACTTAGACCAATAGAATGTAAGTAATGCTGCAGCAGCTCCAGGCACAGCCCTTAATTGGTTTGATAACGTCTGCTTCCGGCGTCTTGGAAGCCAGTCACCGTGTAAGAAATAGGGCACATTGAGAACAATGTGCTGTGAGAAGCCCAATCCCCATGCGGAGAGGCCCTGGTGGAGGAGGTACTTTGTAGAGAGAGAGGTCAAGATGCCAGACTTATGAGTAAGGAAGCCATATATAAGGTGGTCTCCCAGCCCTGCCTTCCCTAGCTGATGCCATGTGGACCACAGACCAAGCACCTAGCTGAGCCCTTCCTAAATTCCTGACCCACACAATTGTGAGCAAAATAAAATGGTTGTTTTAAGCCACTGCATTGTGGGATGGTTATTATTATGAGGCAATGGATTAGCTGGATCAAAGGACAAGGACTCATCATACAGAATGCTTCTATGCATGTGGCTGAGGCCATGTAGCGTGCTTTATGTAAGTACGGAAAGAGTTTTGGGTGATAAGAACATCAGAGTAGATACTCCAGCCACCTGAGTGTACTCAGTACCCTTTGGAAAAGCAGCTGTCAAATAAAAGGAAACTTGTACTTATTCAAAACTGAAAATAATCTCACAGTCAGATGTTAGTGATTTCTAGCATCAGTAGGTGGGCCTGGCATGGAGAAACAAGATCCAGGATCATTAACAAAACAAAAGCCCTTCCTCATCTCTAGAGGCACAGCTACACCTAATGGAATCAATTCTCAGAATCCTTCTACTTCTTGGCTCTGGAGTAACCAAGGAGATTTTGCCCTAAAGTTTCATTCCAATCCAAAATTGCATTTATTGCAAACTTGGGAAAGTCAGACTACAATCAAACATCGCTTATAATAAGCCCATGCATTACGATGCACGTGATGCAAGGTTAAAATGCTACAGCATTTTACATTAGATCCTTAGGAAAGTTCAACAATTCAAATAATCTTACATACTTTGTGTCCTACTTCCATTTCTCTCAGAGACACATTCTGTAGCCTGTACTTAAAACAAAAGATTGTTTTATTTTGTCTCATCTCTGGCCTCCTTTGTGTTGGCTTTGGTAGCAGCTTCCAGGTGAAATATGACTGCCTCTGAGTTAACCTGGAAGTGGATGATCTGCAAAGGGGTCTGTGTTGCACCGCTTTGTGGCATGTGCAGGCACTATTGGACCTGAGTTTTCTTTTGGAGATAGCGAATGGTAGGTTCTGTCTGTTGTCTCCTCACGAGTCATTCTCTAATTTACTTCTTTGTTAACAGACCCTGATTTTTACAATATATCTGGTAGTTATCTCCTTTATGGGGAGGCCAGGTCATTCCTTAGCCCAAGGAAGTGAATTGATTAAGTCAATGATCTAAGTTCCATCCCTTTTGTCAGTGTTTGGTTCAGGAATGGACATGGGACACAATTCCAGCCCATGAAACATGATGCACACTCAGCTGTGGGACTTTAGGTAAAGTTCTCTTATCTTTTAAGTAGGTGCCCAAGTAAGGGAAAGTGTTGGTTCCCATCTTCTGTCATTTGGTTACTATGAGAGAGTATGAGGTGTGGAGCCACTATCTTGGCCACCATGAGGGAAGCCAGCCCAAGAGGAAAGGTCAGTGTGCCGACTAGAGTGGAGAGACGGAAAGAGGGAAAAAAAGACCTGTGTTCTTAATTGTGTTATAGAGCTGCTGAATTGACCTATTTGAAACTGTCCTAACTTAGGACTCCTTGTTATGTGAAGGAATACATTTTTCTCCTTGTTTAAGCCACACTTGGTTGGGTTTTCAGTTTTTTAGCTGATAGCATCCTGAGTCAGTAATTATAAATAAGAAATCAATGATAACATGTATAGTAGAAGGAAAAACTACCTTCGGCATTGCAGAGACAAGGTATCTCATGTTTTTGGATAGGTGAGGCTACAGGAACACATATTGGGTTATGAATTACCTTTGGGGAGGTCCACATTGATTGGAAAGCAAAGGAAGACCCCTGGGAACACCTGAACTCATCTCAGTTTTGAAAAGCTTGGTCGGGCGCTGTGGCTCACGTCTGTAATCCCAGCACTTTGGGAGACCGAGGCGGGCGGATCACGAGGTCAGGAGATCGAGACCATCCTGGCTAATATGATGAAACCCCGTCTCTACTAAAAATACAAAAAATTAGCCGGGTGTGGTGGGAAGCGCCTGTAATCCCAGCTGCTCAGGAGGCTGAGGCAGGAGAATGGCATGAACCTGGGAGGGAGGTGGAGCTGGCGGTGAGCAGAGATCGTGCCACTGCACTCCAGCCTGGGTGACAGAGCGAGACTCCATCTCAAAAAAAAAAAAAAAAGAAAAGCTCAAAATAAGGGGGTCAAGAGCAAAAAGGCACTGTTATACAGCATTTCTCCAAGGCTTCATTAGTCCACGAGGAAAATGCAGAGTCTGAAAGATCTGAAACCCTACGGGAGGTTATCATAGCACCTATGAAGAAGACACATGTGTGAGCCTAGACAAGGATGCAATAAATGAGGAAAGTAGGGTTGTAATTTCTGTAGTGCACAGTCATGACACAAAGTGAATGTACCTTTACAGCAGTTCATCTATGAGATAGTAAAGGAACCTCTTTGCAAAACAGCTCTGGATGGCAGAGAGAGATGTCTGTGTCCAACTGGCTGCCCTAGAGACTTGTTACATGCCACAGGCCTCCTGGGCACACACCAACAGCCTGGCTTATGACTGAAACATGCACTGCCATCAGCTCCTTTGACAATTCCCAGAGTGATGAAAATCCTCTTGACACTTGGAATTGCACACATTCTAATTCATTTGTCACAGGCTATATGTGTTCCTTGTGTGCTCTGAACCAAATCCTGATGTATTTCTTGGAATAAAGGAAACAAATTTTCTAATCTGATAAATAATAGCTACCTCTCAATAGGCGGCCAAAAAAAAAAAAAAAAAAAAAAAAAAAAAAAAAGACTGCAATGGAAAGTTTTCCACTTCTAGCCCCTTAGAAGGCAATTTGGGTCTGTTAGTGGCCTTCAGTTGATTTCTCTTAGAAGCTCCTGAAAAAGAACAAGGTAACCCTTGACATCCAGGAGCTGGCCTGACCCTCCCCACTGGGCCTGGTGTTCTTTCATGGAATGTAAACAATCTTATATAACATAACATCAACATCAGACAAGGCCACTCTGTGACTGCAAAATGGATCAAGAGAGAAACAACCACATAGTAATCACATCTGAACACAGATAAAATATAGTTAATGTGATTATGGAATCTGGCAAGTCCCAAGATCTGCAGGGTGAATTGGCCAGCTGGAGACCCAGGAAAGCCAATGGGTTTAGTTCTGTTCTGAATCTGAAGGCCTGAGAACCACGAGAGTCGATGGTGCAGTTCTTGTCTCTGAAGTCTGACAGGCTTGGGACTCAGGGAATGCTGATGTTTCAGTTTGAGTCTGAAGGCAGGAAGAAAGCCAACATCCTAGCTAGAAGATGATCAGGCAGAGAGCAAATTCTCCCTTAATTAGCTCTTTTATTCTACTCAGGCCTTTGACTGATTGGATGAGGCCCACCCTCACCAGGGAGGGCAATGTGCTTTACTCAGTTCACCAATTTAAATGCTAATCTTTTTTCTTTTTGAGACGGAGTCTTGCTTTGTCACCCATGCTGGATAAAGTGAGATTCCACTTTGCAGTGCCAAGATCTTGGCTCACTGCAACCTCTGCATCCTGGGTTCAAGTGATTCTCCTGCCTCAGCCTCCTGAGTAGCTGGGATTACAGGCATGTGCTATCATGCCTGGCTAATTTTTGTATTTTTAGTAGAGACAGGGTTTCACCATGTTGCCCAGGCTAGTCTCGAACTCCTGGCATCAAGTGATCCACATGCCTCAGCCTCCCAAAGTGTTGGGATTACAGGCATGAGTCACCGTGCCTGGCCTTAAATGTCAATCTTATCCAAAAATGCCCTCATAGACACACCCAGAACGATGATAAACCAGATATCTGCACAGCCCGAGCCCCAGTCAAATTGACACATAAAATTAACCATCATAGCATTTTCCCCAAGATTACATAGCTAGTAATTGGTGGAGCCAGAATTCAAACACTGTGCTGTCTAACTCTGAAGTCCAAGCTCTTGAGCACTCTGCCACAGTGCTCCCCACTTAACCCCCCTGTATCTCCCTTATTTGGGAATTATCCAGAGACAACCTAAGAAGAATTCTATGCTAATTTTCACAGATCTTAGAGTTTGAACTATAACAGTTTGAAACTGAGTTACATATTAACTCATGTTTCTGCTATTGTTTCCTGTATGATTTTTCTCATGACTCTCATTAGATTGTAAGAAATTTAGAAACAAGGACTATGTCTTATGCTTTAATAATAGCTAATATTATTAAATACTTATAAGGGACCATGCATTTTACATACAGTTATCCATGTAATCCTTGCAATACTACTATAAGGTAGCTGCTTTGTTATCCCCGTTTTACTACAGCCCAGATACTGATCAACTTGCACAAAGTTACAGGGGCAGTAAGTGGAGCCAGTGTTTGAACCAAGATGATTTGGCCCCAGAACTTGTGCTCTATTTTTTTAAAAATACCATATGAGTGTATGCTCTGTTTTTTCCAGTAGTTTAAAACTAGTTCTTTAGTTTCTTTTAAGTACAAATCCACAATTTCATTTCCATCCCATTGCAGATGTGCTTAGGGCAATGAAAGAACTCCATCTAATTTTTGGTTCTTATGAAGGTGATTTTTTGGTGTAGTTGTTAAATGGGTGTCCTTGCAGGCGGCATGATTGGTGGAGCCTTCTATCCCGCTATCTTGCTCTGTTCCCCCTCTCCCCAGAACCTGTCTTAACCATTATGTTTTTTACTTTCACTTTGATGCACTTCTTGTATCCTTTCCCCCCATTCTCAGTACCCATCTAAGTGGGTGGTTTCAGAGATCAAGAGCTCCTTGGGAGGTGCAATGGCTCGGAGGTGGGCTGACTGTGTGGGGCGTAGTCCCTTCTTCAGGGTGCACCTGGCTTGTGGTTTGGCCTACACTGCTCTCTGGAACTCCTCTGCTCAGACTCCCGCACCTCCTGGGAAGCCAGGATTAACAGTTCCCAGAGACCCTCCCTCTGGAGGCACTCAGGCTGTCCTCACTTGCCCAATTCCTGGTGCCAAGGCTGGGCATCAAAAATGCAATGTCACCTTACTAAGCACTGACTGGCTTCTGCTAGCATGAGACACTGCCCCACCAGAGCTGTACAAACGTTCTTTGCATAAGGGGATATCTGCAGCCTCATCCAGAGGCTGGGTATGGTGCCTGGGGGTGGGTTGCCAGGCTTGGTCATACCTAGTCCTCTCCGAAGCTGCTGGGACATAACTTGCTAACTTAGTACCCCAGGGAGTCGGAGCAGAGGGACCCATTGCCCTCCTCCAGCACACTTACCTCCATCTTACCTGCACAAGTAGGCAATGTTTACTGTTTTACATTTTTATTTCTTGAGATGGAGTCTCCCTCTGTTGCCCAGGCTGGAGTGCAGTGGTGCGATCTCGGCTCACTGCAACCTCCGCCTCCCAGGTTCAAGTGATTCTCCTGTCTCAGTCTTCAGAGTGGCTAGGATTACAGACACATGCCACCATGCCTGGCTAATTTTCTGTATTTTAGTAGAGATGGGGTTTCACCATGTTGCCTAGGCTGGTCTCGAACTCCTGAGCTCAGGCAATCCCACCCACCTCGGCCTCCCAAAGTGCTAGGATTACAGGCATGAGCCACCGTGCCCGGCCTATTTTTAAATTTTTTTTCACTGCAACCATGAGGCATCTAAACATCACGTTTAAATGCCTCTAAAGCAAAATTACTACCTTCAGAAAGTCCTTGTTATCTAGAGGTAGTCAAATTCAGAATAAGAGTATAGTTTTCAGCTTGGGAAGGTTCCTCTACTTGGTGCCCTTAAAGTACTAGATGTCCTGTCATAGAACCTTTCTTAGGGAGTCATTAACTTTCTCGAAGGCTGGACTGTGAGCTCTTTAAGGGCAGAACCAGCTCCTACTATAGGGCCTGGAACGTAGAAGTCTCTTAGGAACCGTTTGTGAATGATAAAACCTTTAGGACTTTCGCTCGGTATTTCATCATATCGCCATCATCAAAAAAGCCTTGCTATATGGGAAGAATACCTGGAAGAACACAGGAGGCTTGTGGGTATGTCCCCGCTCTGGGGTGAACCAACTCTGCAACTTTGCCAGTACAAGTGTACTTCTGGACCTCAATTTATGTATCTGAATGATGAGGTTGCATTAGAGAAACTCTAAGGTTCCATCTAAGTTTAGCATTCTAGGACTGTGCATGTGAGATGCTCTGTGTAGAGAGTGGGTTATAGGAATTTGGTTCCTGCCACATCTGAATTTACAAACCTAAAAGTGAATACATGGATATGGACACACTGACATGGGTTCCACTAGCTCTGGAGCTAGCCTCTATAAGGGATGACTGAAAAGGGGCTGGGGATTAGGAGTTAATGGCTTTCCAAGCCCTGGCGATGTGAAACTATAATCAGGGCACCTGGCTTATGGTCATTAGCATCTGCTTTTGCACCAAGGCCCTGCTGCCAGGGCGCAGATGTTAAAGACCTTTCTGGGAGCTCTCCATGCCTCCCCCATCACAAATCTGTGTAACCCTGCTGACAAAACATGATGCAGGCTCCCCACTTTAGGCCATATGCTTGGGAAAAACATCCTTCTGGCAGAGACTCCTGGGGGAAATGAAAGGCATAACTCTTTGATCTTGATCCCTAACAAAGAATTTATCTTGGGATCTTTGAAATCTCGGAAAAAAAAACAACAACACTGTACTTTCAAAGCTTTTCTTGTTTGATGTATTATAAAACAGGGAGATAAATATTGTCCTCTGGGGTAAATATTCCTTTGTTCTGTAAAGACACTACAATGGATATTTAGTTATTAAAAGGAAAAGTAAATATTCTCAAATACAGAAATTTAGACCCTGCCTTTCCGAGGGGTTCCGGTGTCATGCACAAAAACATAAAAGGCTGTTTTCATCGTGGATGGTGTTGCAGTTCTGCAAATTGTTTTCTACAGGAAAATGTCTAATCTTTAAAGATTTATTCTGCAGAGTCTATGAAAATTGTTTTGCTTTCTTGAAAAATATGTGGATGTCCTTTTTGGAGTGGAGGCTGGAAGCTCTTGGGGGTGAATGTGGGGCACTGGAGACCTGTCCTCACTCAGGCTGGGGAAGGGATCACCAGGGGGCCCAGATTCAAAGTGGGGCTTGTTTGAAGCAGCACTATTTGCGACATTCTATACTAACCCAGACTTTGGAAAAGGACTGATGTTTAATTTACTGCCTTCTAGTCCATTGTCCAAGGTAAGACCAACCCTCCCTGAATGGGAAGGACATTTCAGCTGTTAATCATGCACAAAGGGGAGAAAACAGAGAGAACCTGGGGAACATTGAGACCAGGATTGCAGACAAGAACCCTATAGGCAAGAGAAAAACTGGAGGCCTCTTCCCCTCTCTCTGGTGGGAGGAAATGCAGAGTCTAGGACTGGTGAAGCTTGCTGGGAGCTGGGCTGAGAGGTGCCCAATAAAGGTTGTACGTGGAGAGGCTTGGCCTGTAAACTTTATGATTCCACATTTCTAGTGTCAGTTTTGACTTTCTCAGAGTGATCATTCCTGTGTGCCATTTCCAAATCTTTACTAAAGTCTTGTTACTTATTCAAGCTTAGGTTTGGCCATGCTATTGAGGGAATTAAAGGCCTCAGCGATGACAAGAACAGCTCACACGACAACTCTGGGAGGGACTGGCAGCAAAATAAATGAGATCTGAGGAGGAGCAGAAGCTAAAGATACGGATGGAAGGAATGTTGCAGGCACAACTGTGGCTGCAGATTAATGGGGTAGCTTCATGAGATAACCCTTGTCCCCAGATATACTAGAGGGGATAGGGTCTTCAAAGAGGGAAGCCAGGACCTACTATATGTAAGTTAGTGGGGAACACCAAGTGGGCAAACCTAGGTTACATTTAGTAAGGTTTATCCTTTGCATAGAATGAAAAACAGTAAAGGCTTACAGGGCCCTGTTCTTCGAAGCAAGAAGGGGACTCAGAGGGCTAAGTACACTGTGGGAAAGAAATAATGAGTGTATGGAGAGGTGTAATAAAAATGCCTTTTTTTGGGGGGTGGGGTAGCAAACAGTAATGTGTAGGAGAGAGAGCATCAGAGACAAGCAACTCGTCCTAACTTACCACACATGGGGTGCAGTCACTTAGCTTTCCATAGGCTTTAAGTTCCCACAGTGAGCTTTGTTTTTTGAGGATGTTTTTGGTGTGTCCCTCTGTGTTCCCTCCATGTGCAAATCTGCCACCACGATGCAGCAGTTTGACATCCTTTCTCTCCAGTCTTTGCTTTCTTATCAGATCTCTCCAGGGACTCTACTTTCGGCAACTCTGATCACAGCACCTGATGGTCAAAATAGGCAAGTGCTTCTGTGGAGCTGTGTTCTTTGGTCTAATGACTCAAATCTGGATTTGATGGCGTAGGGGAAAATGTGCTCAGAGAGCTTCACTACAATGATATATCTCAACAGGTACAGCAGTGGGAATGGTGGGCTTCTCTGCTGCAGACACCTTTTCCAATTTTGTGTATTAGGAACTCAGATCCTACAGACATATCTGTAACTACTCGTCTATATCTCCTGGGCCCTGTTTTCCTTGTGTCTTCAGTGACAGTATTAGACTGGCACACATAGGTGCTTATACACATGTTGGACAAATGAGTTCATGACATCTATGAATAGCTACAGGAATCATTTTCAAAGACAATCAGTCAGTCATATTGTCCACAAAGGGTTTTGTGCTTTTTCCAGATGTGAGAGGCAGTGTGGGAGATATCATTTAGATGCTGAACAATTGGAATTTGGAGACATTTGGAGATTTCTGAAGTTCTGCAGAATTTCACAAATCAAGAGCATCCTTTTAAAAAAAAGAGATGTGTAATCATCACATAGTACTTTAATGTTCTTCCTGCCCATAACATCTTAACTGCCATCTTCAAAGCCAGACTCCAAGCCTGAAAAAGGCTTAACAAGTAAAAATTATCCTTTATATTCTCTGTTGTCCTCTTGAATCCTGTCCCTAGATATTGGTGACTGTTCTGCCTTGGGTCATGCAGGACCTGTCTGCTGGTCACTCTACTTTCCTAGCACTGGCCCAGGCCTGGGAGAAGGAGGAGGAGGAGGAGGAAGAGGGGAGGAGGAAGAGGAGGAGGAAGAAGAGAAGAAGAGAGGGAGGAGGAAGAGGAGGAGGAGAGGAGGAAGAGGGGAGAGGAAGAGAAGGAGGAGGAGGAAGAGAAGGAAGAGAGGGAGGAGGAAGAGGAGGAGGAAGAGGAAGAGGAATAGGAGGAGGAAAAGGAAGAGAAGGAGGAAGAGGAGGAGGAGGAAGAGGAGGAGGAAAGAAGAGAAGAGGAAAGGAGGAGGAAAGAGGAAGAGGAATAGGAGGAGGAAAAGGAAGAGAAGGAGGAAGAGGAAGAGGAGGAAGAGGAGGAAGAGGAGGAGGAGGAGGAGGAAGAGGGGAGGAGGAAGAGGAGGAGGAAGAAGAGGAGAGGGAGGAGGAAGAGGAGGAGGAAGAGGAGGAAGAGGGGAGAGGAAGAGAAGGAAGAGAGGGATGAGGAAGAGGAGGAGGAATAGGAGGAGGAAGAGGAAGAGAAGGAGGAAGAGGAGGGGGAGGAAGAGGAGGAGGGGGAGAAGGAGGAGGAGGAGGAGAAAGAGGAGGCAGAGGGAGAGGTTTCCTATGTCCCATCACTCCAATTTGGAGTTCTACAAATGTTCTTTGGGGACCTTCAACAGTGAAATATTCTATTGCAGCCAGAAACCTAACCATGTGCTCTGACCTAGCATTGAGTCCAAGCTTATTTTGTCTCTGTCTTCAGTGTTTTATGGGATGTATGCATCTTTCTAGGGAAGCCCGGAGAATCTGCTGAAGACAAATGTTTGTTTCCAGCCCATCTAGTAACATGGGCTTTAAAAGAGTATTCATGGGTTTGGGGGCTGGAGCACTGCTGTGGCAAATGTTTGGGCCCTGGTAAACAGGGCCTAAATTTTTTTTCACTCTGATAAAAATTATGCATCTCACCTTCCATTACATATCTTACATAGATTAGTTGACATTCTGCAGCAGGATTTTCGGGTAAATGTAAGCAGGCCTGGTGGGATGAGAGTTAGGGAGGCAGATCAGCGGTCTTAGTAAAAAGAGGGGACTTGAAATTGACAGCCTGTTTGTGAATTCTGGCCAAGGCACACAAAAGTGGGGTGCTCTTCAGGATACTCACCCTTCCTAACCCTTGGTTTCTTCATCTGTAAAATAACTACCTCATAGAGCTATTTTGAGGAGTTACTATAGCAGAAAAGACTTAAAATAGTTCTTGAGTATGACATATAAGTGACTGTTATTATTGTCCTAGGCAATCCTTGGGTCTATGCTTTTCTAGGATATTCACATGGTCCTGGGACACAAAATCTCCCAGTGGTTCCCATTCAATGCCTTAAGGCTTATGGGGAGCCAAGGAAATTGATTGCTATTTTCTGGACACCTAAGTTCTAGTTCTTAAAACCATTTGTGCTTCATCAAGGAGTTCAGCCAGAGAAGTGTCATTCAAGGTGAGGGAGGGTGGGACCAAGGATCCTGGTACATGATGGGCTCTATTGTCACCCCTTAATCCAACATTCTCCATTCCCACGAGTGTTCCATATTTGAGTAGCTACCATTATTATTGGAGACAGAAATTACTCCAGGCCCAAGGGTTTTTTTTTTTTTTCCAAGACAGAGTCTGGCTCTGTCGCCCAGGCTGGAGTGCAGTGGCGCAATCTCGGCTCACTGCAAGCTCCGCCTCCCGGGTTCACGCCATTCTCCTGCCTCAGCCTCTCCGAGTAGCTGGGACTACAGGCGCCCGCCACCACGCCCGGCTAATTTTTTTGTATTTTTTAGTAGAGACGGGGTTTCACTGTGGTCTCGATCTCCTGACCTCGCGATCCACCCACCTCGGCCTCCCAAAGTGCTGGGATTACAAGCGTGAGCCACCGCGCCCGGCCAAGGGTTCTTGCTCTAGTAAAAAGCCTACAAGCCTTTGCAGTGCTCTGATATTAAACAGGTGAGCCGGTGCATGCAGCTTGATGGATGCTTCTCCTAACTTAGGGAGGTGGTAATGAACAAAGTTACTAAGGACACCCAATTGTTCTGTCATATGCCCTCCAAAGCCCCTGAAGTTCACAGAAAATAACTCCATTCTTATAAGTTGGACATCAGATGGAAATGAGCTATCAAGAACTTGAGCTGAAATTCTTTCTAGTCTCACATATGTAGAGATTAAAAAGCAATTTCCTTCAAATAATGATTAGATCATTCACTTAGCAGTTCCACGTCAGTATCTTGTTTTAGAAGGCTTATTCCATTATCTTGGCAAGGGAAAGAGCAGCAATAGGAATTGCTGAAAGTAAAAGGCAACATTTCATATTAGGTTCATTTTTAATGTGAAAGTCAGAGCATTATTAAATCAGTTGTCTAATAATAGTTATCAAGAATGCCGGCCAGGTGCGGTGGCTCACGCCTATAATCCCAGCACTTCAGGATGCCAAGGCAGGCAGATCACGACGTCAGGAGATTGAGACCATCCTGGCTAACACGGTGAAACCCCATCTCTACTAAAAATACAAAAAATTAGTCGGGCATGGTGGTGGGTGCCTATAGTCCCAGCTACTCAGGAGGCTGAGGCAGGAGAATGGCGTGAACCTGGGAGGCAGAGCTTGCAGTGAACCAAGATTGCGCCACTGCGCTCCACCCTGGGTGACAGAGAGAGACTCTGTCTCAAAAAAAAAAAAAAATGTATGCCTTTGGTTAAAAAAGCTGGATATATCAAAATGCTTGAGATCAGGTTAAAAGGAAAAAGAATACTAGAAAAATCAGGCAGCATAGTACAGGCATATGAGCCTTCAAAGGAGCAGCATGGGGGCACCTGTGACCACATGATCATCGCTACCGCATGCAGAGCCAGTCCAACCACCAGTAGTGGCAGACGGTTATTAGAGAGGATGAATGCCCAGGCCTGCAAGAGCTGGAGCCAGAGAGAAGTAAAAGAGCTTACTGCAATGAAGAAGTTCCTGTTTCTCCAAAAGACACTCAGAGCAAACAAAAGGCAAAACATCATGCCTCTAACCTGTTCATTCCACAACCTGCCACTTCCCATACCTCAGATTAAACAAACAATAAATGAATCAGATGACTTTAAAAATAGGCGGATGTCCTCAAATGAACAGGCTACATCTGGTGGCCCTCAACAGATCCACATGTTGTTTTCAGCTATTAAATCCTCATCCCAACCCTATGGAGTGATACAGTAAGCGAAATCACATCATTTAAAAGTGGATTGATTTAGACATGATTTAGTCCAACTCTGTCTTCACTGATGAGAAAAATCACTTATTCATTTTTCTCATTTAACAAATTTTTGTTGTTCACCTACTATCTACTCACAACTGTCAATAGTTATATCTGTTTTCTGCCCTCACAGTACAGTCTCATAGTGGAGGAGAAGCAGTAACAATACAATGTGAAGAATCCTGTGATGAGAGGAGTACACGATTCCTGGAGCTGCAGAAAGGGAAGCATAACTCAGGTGCGGGGTGTCAGGGCTGCCTTAAGGAGAAGCTGAAGGATGAGGCGGAAGCCAGGCTAGCAGGAAGGGGAGTGAGAAGAGGAAGTAGCACAGGTGAAAGAGCTGGAAATGAGAGAGGATAGCTCTTTAGGGGAGACAAGTGACTGTCATAGTTGTTGGATAAATTAGAGAGCTGAGTCTTGTCAAAGAACAAGACCGTGATTGTATTTAGACTTGAGACTTGTGAAAAGCAATTTTACTGGGCTCAAGCTTATTGTGAGTAACTGTTGCAGGGAGCAAGCAGTTAGAAAGAGCTATATCATATACTAGAAGTACTTGCAGTATGGTTTTTATACTGTATACAACAAAGGAATGAGCTATGATCACCACCACTGCAGTCCACCCTGGGTGACAGAGCAAGACTCTGTCTCTAAAAACAAACAAACAAACAAAAAAATAAATTAAAAAAACACCAAAGGAATGAGCTCTGAGCAGGAAAGAGCTGCCCAGCTTTTTAATATAATAATACATGGATATAGTTGATAATATAATAAAAATAAAAAATCAATGATAAACCACAGTGATTCACTGAAAATTATTTTATTTCTCAAGTGATTAATCCCAAAACACCAGAAGGCTCTCCCTGACTATCCTCTGTACTGGTGTATTAATCCATTTTGGGTTGTTATAAAGGAACACCTGAGGTAGGGTAATTTATAAGGTTTATTTGGCTCATGGTTCTGCAGGCCGTGCAAGCCTGGCTCCAGCATCTGCTTGGCTTCCAGTGAGGCCTCAGGAAGCTTTTACTCAGGGTAGAAAGTGAAGGAGGAGCAGGCATGGCACGTGGCAAGAGACGGAGTAAGAGAGATGCCAAATGGGCTTAAACAACCAGCTCTCATGTGAGCTAACAGAGTGAGAACTCACTCATTACTGCAGAGTGTACCAAGCCCTTCATGAAGGATCCACACCCACGATCCAAACACCTCTCCTTAGGCCTCACCTCCACAGTAGGAATCCATTTCCACAAGAAATTAAGAGGTGACAAAAATCCAAATTATACCAACTGGTGAGCGGCTCCCCTGCTTTGGAAAATGTGGGGCAACTTCATGGCCTGTTTGCTTGAACAGATGCTCTTTGACTTACCATGGGGCTCCAACCCAATAAACTCATCATAAGTTTGAAAATATCCTAAGTCAAAAATGCACTTAACACCCCTAACCTACAAAAAAATCATAGCTTACCCTAGCTTACCTTAAATATGCTCAGAACATTTACATTAGCCTACTGTTAGGCAAAATCACATAACACAATGCCTATTTTACAATGAAGTATTGAATATCTCATGTATTTTGTTAAATACTGTACTGAAAGTGAAAAACAGAATGGTTGCCTGTGTACTTAAAGTTCATACTGAACGTGTATCACTTCTGCACCATTGTAAAGTAGAAAAATTAAGTTGAGCCATAGTAAGTTGGGACCACCTGTATTTTGCTCCTCTCCCACTTTTACTACACTCCAATTGTTCTTGCTACCTGAGCAGAGTCAAAGTGTATACTTTTAGGGGAAGAAAGTATACTTGGAAAGTTTTGTGAAAAATTAATTTTTTAAATATAAATATTTCCCCATGAACTAATGCCACAACAAATCTCCTTGCTCTGTGCTTCATTTGTCTGTGTACCTCATTCTTCCTGGTCGCAGGACAAGAACTCAGGACCTGCCAAATGGTGAGGCTAAAAGAGTTGTAACACAAACAGGGCTGAGACATGGCCCTTTTTCTCCACATTGTGGGTGAAGAGTAGAAAAGAAGATCTGCAGCCCTTCAGGGATCCCAAACCTGGGAGCTCCCTGAGCCAGGGCTGTGACCCCCTCTTTGGGCCCCTGGAGTTCCTGGCATCTCCAAGCTTCTGGGAGCCACCACATTCCCCAGTGCCAGCCAGGGACTTGCAGTGCTCCTGGTCCAGCTGTAGCCTCACAGAGAGCTGGTGCCCATGCTGGCACCTGGAGCTGCCTGCCCCACAGCAGCAGCTGGTGTGTCTGACTATGCAGTGGCTGGACCCCGCGCTCACTCACACACCTCTTGCAGCTCCATGCCTGACTCACAGTCTCCCTTGGAGGCGTGGAATCCAGGCTAGCAGTTTGAGCTGAGTGCAGCCTGCCAGGCCAAGTGGGCAGAATGAGGCCAGAGGGCCTGGGCAAAACTTAGGCAAAGGCACCACTGGCCACAGGTTTCGGGCCAGAAAAGTGACACCCCAAAGATCCCATAATATTTTATTTTTCAGTTAATGTTGGTATCAGCAGTGGCTATTCCTCAAAGAGACTTCAGCAGACCTTGACTTCCACACAACCTTTACACAGTCTCCCTACTCCCAGACTGGGTCCCCTGCAGTCTCCTGATCAGGACATTTGCACTCCCACTGACAAACAAATGTTAAGCTATTTTGTGGTGGTCTTTCTGTCTGCCTCACAACATTCTATTTTTGGCAATCATCATTTGCGATTTATTATCCTATTATTTGAATAACTATAGCATTTTGCTTTTATCATCTTGTAAAAAACGAGTAGAATATAGATAGAATAAATAAGATCTAGTATTTGATAGCATAACAGGGTGATTACAGTCAACAATAACTTATCATAAATTGTAAAATAATAAAAAGAGTTATTGGAGTGTTTGTAACAAAGAAATGATAAATGCCTGAGGTGATGGATATCCCATTTGCCCTGATGTGAATATCACACATTGTAGGCTTGTACCAAAATATCTCATGTACCCCATAAACACACCTACTATTTAAAAAAATTAAATAAATATGGATAAATAATAGATTTTAGTTTGTTAAAAAAATGAATGGAAGGTAGCAAAATGAAAGTGCCAGTACCAGTGATAATGCAGTTAGGTCTGCGAAGGCAGGTCATGTTTACCTTTTGTGAGATGTTCAGTGGATAGCAAATGCTTGACTATGAGTTTGGTTTCAGAGGAAAGGAACCACAAGAGACTACAGATGACATTAGGAAATATCATCGAAGACAAGGAGTGCTGATGGAGGAATTAAGGAGCCTGCACAAGTATAAATTGAGAATTAGCAGTCCAAGGCATGGAGACGTGCACAAGGCTTTGGAAACGACTTCTCACAGACCCCTTCTCATAGAATAAGGTGGCTGGTGTTCAACTTTCTCTTGACAACAAATTTAAGAAAGCTGATCTGACACCACTAAATAGAATCTCTATCAGCTCATCCTCCCCCCAACTTTAGATAAGTTCCTTCTCTAGGCTGAGACAACCGGCAGTTGAGGTAAGAAGTTATTTCAAAACATGCATTTTTATTTTCTATGCTTAATGCTTATTATTTTTAACATATTCATTTACCATGTACACACTGTATACCCAAGCAAAACATTATGTGTTTAATCACAATTATGGATTTCATAACATTCTGAGCCCTCTGGAAGCAGAACCCTCTACATGCCAACTGACTTTCAGACTTTCAAATATGTTTTCAGGAATTCATTATATACAAATGTAAGGGACCTTATATAAGAATTATTGGGGGACGATCTATCTCTCCCATTAAGAACGCTATGGTGTTCTTTTGAAAAAGGATGTTCTTTTTTACAATGCAAATGTTGAGTCTTTTTTGTACATTTCTAAACATAAATGAAGCAGAAGTGTGCCCTTCGGCATCAAGGTCAGTCACTTGATTCCTGGCTTTCAGGCTGGGGACTGCTACCTGGAGACATTTAACAGGTGACAAGCAAGTAACACTCCCAAGCCACTGATAGTTATGGATCTGACTATGTGCTTGGTATGTTGTTATTATGATTCAAGTAAACTGACCACTTTATTTTGAAGAAACTAAAGATCTAGGGTATGTTGTTTAATCTTTACAGGAACAATAGACAGAGGTCCTACCTCCATCCTGATGGCTTGTCCTTCCCTGGAGTCTCAGGTTCAAACAACATCAAAACTTAAAAAAAAATGCTCAGTTTATCTTCTAAGTGGATCAAACACAGATTTCTTTGCCAATAGAGCTGTTTTTACTTTTCTCAAATATTTCACAGTGGAGTCTTTGAAAGCACTGTGCTCAGTAGCTTGTAGTGACCTACTTTTTTAAACGGTTCTAAAATTAAAGATTTCTAAATATATTTTCTTTTCTTTTTCTTTTCTTTTTTTTTTTTTTAAAAGAGATGGGGACTCACTATGTTGACCAGGCTGGTCTCAAACTCCTAATCTCAAGTGATCCTCCCTTCTCTGACTCCCAAAGTGCTGAGATTACAGGCATGAGCCACCGTACCCAGCCTAAATATATTTTCTTAAATAGTTTTTATTTTGAAGTTATAATCTCTAGTTTGTGACTAAATGTTTAGAGATATCAAAGTAAAGCTCTTTTGTATAGAGATATATCTTATTTGAATTTTGAAGACACAAAAGCAAAAATTTAAAAATCTAAATATTGAATAATTGCCTCCACTTGATTTTTTGGGTTAGATTGTGTTTGGAAGGATTTGGTGCCTATTGGATCTGACTTCCCCTCAAAGCTTAAGGTATTCTCATAGTATACAGTGCATTTGAAGCATTACCAAAGATGATGACAGAGTGTGAATTTATGTAAACGATCAGAAATTTGAGAAGGTAAAATACACTATGTAATATATGAAGACAATTTAAAAAATACGCTTATCTAAATGCATGAGAAAGAAAGGTCTGAAGGAGATACACTAAGTTATCCATAATGGTTGTACCTCGGTGATGAGATTATGGATTTTATTTTTTGTTCTTTTCAAAATTTTGATAATACAGTTGTGTTTATAAGTAAAAACAATACTTTTGAAACAGAGAAAGGAAAAAATTTGAAGTGGGGAAGGGAGTACTTTTGATGCCTTGCGACTTCTCTGGCTTTTTAGGAGTTATTGAATTGAAATAGGCCTAGTAGAGGCTTAAAAAACAAAGAATTTTAAATCAACAGTGTAATAATCCCACTTTGCATTTCATTCATGAAGCTTTAATACTTTTTAAAAATAACAGATACAGCTGTAATCCCAGCACTTTGGGAGACTGAGCCAGGTGGATCATGAGGTCAGGAGATCAAGACCACAGTGAAACCCTGTGGCCCCCTGTGGCAGGCGTGTGTAGTCCCAGCTACTCGGGAGGCTGAGGCAGGAGAATGGTGTGAACCCGAGAGGCAGAGCTTGCAGTGAGCCCAGATCGCACCACTGTACTCCAGCCTGGGTGACAGAGCAAGACTCCGTCTCAAAAAAAACAAAACAAAACCAAAAAAACAAACAAACAAACAAAAAAAACAGATATAGAGCTTAAAGTCACTAAATAGCTCAAGTCCCAAACTTTGCATGAGACCTTTCCAAACTTAGAAGTTTGAAAATTTACCAAAAATTCAGAGCCAACACCTAGGTGGAGGTACTTATGTTCAGGCAAAATTAGATATTTGTAGATATTTACTGTAGGTAAAATAAACACTGAAGCCAAAGATGCAATCTTAAAAGATCAATGATTTGATCAGTATATCCAAGGGATACCTGCACTGCCATGTTTATTGTAGCAGAATTCACAACAGCAAAGTCATGAATTCAACCTAAGTGTCCATCAATGGACAAATGGATAAAGAAATCACAGCATATATACACAATAGAATATTATTCAACTGTAAAAATGAATGAAATTATGTCATTTCCAGCAACATGGAACTGGAGTCCATTATCTTAAGTGAAACAACTCAGAAACAGAAAATCAAACACTGCATGTTCTTTTTCATATGTGGGAGCTAAAGAAGTTGATCTCACGGAGGTAGTGATTAGAGTAATAGATACCAGAGGCTGGGAATGGTGTGTATTGGGGAGATAAAGAGAGATTGGTTAACGGGTACAAACATACAGTTAGATAGAAAAAATAAGTTCTAATGTTCAGTAGTGGAGTGGTACAGTTAACAACATGTATGTTTCAAAATAGCTAGAAAAGAGGAATTGAAATGTTCCCAACAGATAGAAACGATAAATACTTGTGGTGATGGATACCCCACCCTGACTTGATCATTACAGTCTATGCATGATTACCACATATGTACCGCATAAATCTATATAAATGATTGTAGCAACAGATTAATGATTTATTAACTGAGAAAATGGTTGTGACCTGACAGAATTTTTTTTTATAGCACTTGTCTTATCAGTTAGAAGATATGATTTGCTGTTCTTAACATCCTTTTTCATCCCTGTGAACACAAGCGAGTCATGTTTCATCCCAGTTTCTTTTAAGTCTGCTTTTCTGTAAAGCAAGGTAGATTTTCTGGTGGAGGCCCCTGGAAAAGAACTGGCCAGTGAGTGCCAAATCCACTGGTGTCTGGGGCTCCCCGGGCTATTTTAAACTGTTACACTGGCTGACACCAGGACTCTGAGAACTTATTACATTTTTAGTTGATTTCTTCTTGCTTGTTTCTATGCTGGCCACCTCCTCCTATCTTGCTCTGCCAAAGGCAAAACAGTTCATGTGCCCCATCCCTCTTAGGAAAGATTGTTACTCTTTGGCATTTGATTTACTTGGTTGTCTTGTGATCTCATGATGAATTCAAGAAAATTTATGATTTTGTAAATTGCCTGACCTTTTCTCATTAGCATGACAGCAAGCTTCTCTTGTAGCTTTCTACATCCTATGAGCAAGCAGAACCAAAATCCTTTTAATTCTGTCTCTTACATTTGGGATCTAGAAGAAACTGGCTTTTCCAATTTTATAAGACACTGGATTTCTAAATAGAGTCCATTTCTTTTTACTTTTGCCTGCCATTTCTTTCCTGAGCTCATCTTTTTTTCTGTAATATCTACTAAAAGGTAGCTAACGCACACCATTTCCATTTTGTTTTTAACATCTTCCTCCAGAACTGCTGGGATACTATCCTTATACTCTACCTTCTTGAGCTCCCACAGGTAGAAACTTTAGAAAATGTTTTGCTGCTACATAGCATGAATCCATAGCATTTCAGTCTCCGATATCTGTGTCTTCACTGCCTTCCAATGAAGAAAATGCCATGAAAATGCCTCAGATGTTTGTCACGCAGTATCCAAAAGGGACCATCTTGTGGTCAGGATAAATTTTGCTATGCTATGGAAATCTTAATGGATTGACCAAGAAAGTTTATCTCGTACATAAAGTTTGGTGCAGTTTGAGTACCTCTTCTCCATAGCTGCACCATTTGGGACACATGGCCTCAAAAGTTGCCGTGTCAGGTAAAATGACAAGAGAAGGATGGAAGAAGTACATCGACTTTTAACCACCTTAGTTTAGAAGTGGCCATATTACTTCTGCTCACAGCCCATTGGCTGGAACTACTCACATGGCCCCAACCTAAATGCAAGGATGCTAGGAATATAGGGGAAAAAATGGACATTTGAACAGTCTCACTGTTACCCTGTATCTGTCATTCCAATATATGGCCAAAAAGGAACAAGATTGCATTTTCTTTTGTTGGTATTTTTGAAATAGAGGTAGCAAATACATTTCAGATGGCAGCATTGTCTAGTAATGCACAGGTGGGAGTCAGGCTACCAGAGACTCCTCACTGGCTCTTGCCCTTCCCTTCCCCCACAGGTGCCCGGGAGGCTCTGATAGAACTAACACAGGAGGATATTCGAGCTTATACAGCACCTCCATGTTTATGAATCACTATAAATCACTTTCAGACCTGGAAAGCTCCACAACCAAAGGTGACATTAGGCTGGCACACACCACTGTGGTGCACTGTTGTTTATAGCCATATATCCATTCTAATGAATCAGTGCCCAGGCCTAATGATGATCAATTGTGTTGACTATCACCTCTGCTTATAATTTAAATATAGTCATGTGCCACATAGTGATGTTTTGGTCAACAACAGACCACATATACAACGGTGGTCCCATAAGATTATAACAAAGCTAAAGAATCTCTGTCACCTAATGACGCTGTAGTCCTTGTAACGTTGCAGTGCAACATGTTACTCACGTGTCTGTGTAGATGCTGGGGGAAACAAACCTACTGTGCTTTCAGTTGTATAAAAGTCTAGCACATGCAACTGTGTACAGTTCATACGTGATAAGAAATGACTGTTACTGGTTTATGTATTTATCGTATTATGTTTTTTATTAGAGTATACTTCTACTGATTAAAAAGAAAGTTAACTGTAAAACAGCTTCAGGTAGGTCCTTCAGGAAGTATCCCAGAGACAGGCATTGTTATCATAGGAGATGAGAGCTCCATGCCTGTTATTGCCCCGAAGACCTTCCAGTGAGAAAAGATGTGGAGGTGGAAGACAGTGACACTGACGATCCTGACCCTATGCAGGTCTAAGCTGGTGTGTGTGTTTGTGTCTTAGTTTTTAACAAAAAAATTTTTAAATAAAAAACAATTTTTTAAATAAAAGCTTTTAAAGATAGAAAGAATACTTTTGTGTCGCTGTACAATGTGTGTTTTAACCTAAGTGTTATTACAAATAGTCAAAATTTTAAAAATTATAAAGTAAAAATTTATAGTAAACTAAGGTTAATTTATTATTGAAGAAAGAAAAATATTTTAAAATAAATGTCATGTAGCCTAAGTGTGCAGTGTTTATAAAGTCAACAGCAGTGGACAGCAATGTCTTAAGCATTCACATTCACTCACCACTCACTCACTGACCCACCCCGAGTGACTTCCAGTCCTGCAAGCTCCATTCATGGTAAGTGCCCTATACAAATGTACCATTTTTTATCTTGTGTATTTTTAGTGTACCTTTCCTGTGTTTACACGTGTTTAGATACACAAATACTTACGGTTCTGTTACAATTGCTTACAGTATTTGGTACAGTGGCGAACTATACACGTTTGTAGCCTGGGAGCCATAGGCTAGTCCATGGAGCCCAGGTGTGTAGTGGGCTCTATCATCTAGGTTTGTGCAAGCACAATACACTCTAGGATTTTTACACAACAATGAAATCGCTAATGACGCGTTTCTCAGAATGTATCCCCATTTTTAAGCAACGCGTGACTGTCCAACAAATTATTGCTAGATCGTGCTGCTGCTTAGTGTTTTGTTTTTAAAGCAGCTCCAGTCTAAACCAAACATCCTGAAAAATAATGGCAGTATTTATGCTAGGTTTCCTGGAAAACACAGCTCAGAAGGCTCACCTAGCGTATTACCCATACCTTTCTATACGTCCTCTGGCGGCATCTTTTCCCCATGTAAGCTTCATCGCTCATGGCAATGGCCAATATTTCTTCTTTCTCTCTTTCTGTGCCCACACAGTCTACTTTCCATGAGGTGGCCTTTTAATTCCCTATTCTTTCTCTGACTTGCCCCCTCCTCCCTCTACAACTGTCCCTCCCTGCTGTACAAGGCACCTTGGAAAATATATCCTGATCCCACTTGCACTGCTTTAACCATACCTGGAAATCAGGTGAATATATTCATTACTCTCTATTTTATCTAAGACCATACCAACTCCTCCATCAATATTACTCAAATTTTTGCCACAAGAAAAAAAAATGAAAAGATGCCACTCTCAAAATACTGATTGTTACCAGCAGAAGCAGAGTAGCTGGCTCACCAGATCACAACAAGCAGGTTTCTGGCTCACCAGATCACATCAACCAGGGTGTTTCCATGTCAGTCACTGCTTGATGAAACCCTTCAGAAGAGGATAATCTGCCAACTTCATCACAAATGTGTGCAAATGATAGATTTTCCCTGCCTCAAACACTCATGAACTGCAGATGGTAAATACTCTCCCTATAAAAAGCAGATTTATTTCTCAGGCTGTTAAAATGCAAAAGCCCCCCAAAAGAACACAGCTTTCTGACACTGCAGGTTTTCCCAAAGTCTTTGTTCTCAAGCAATCTTAAATATAACTGCCCTTTGGAAATTATAGATACTCTTGCAATAAAAACATTTAATGCTTGTATAATCAAACTGATTTTGTCTATGATACTGTCATAGTTTCCAAGAGAAAAATAGTGCCGATCCTGGTGGAAAGTGCCCCTTTCAAATAGGTGGTTTGGAGTTGCAATCCTTTTGTCCTCTTAAAAACAGATACATAGATATATATAGAATTACATCATGAATATTATCAGGGATAAATAAAAATGGAGCAGAGAGCCAAGCGCGGTGGCTCACGCCTATCGTCTCAGCACTTTGGAAGGCTGAGGCAAGAGGATTGCTTGAGGCCAGGGGTTTGAGACTAGCTTGGGCAACAAAGTGAGACCTCCATCTCTACTTAAAAAAAATGGAGCAGAAATTGATATCACTCATTACCATAGTGAGTAGTTAACTGAAGGTTATGCACTTCTGTGATGGGGAAGAATTAAAGAGAGAAACAATAGTTAAATTGGTCAATAAGAAGTGCTGGGAAGAGCATCTGAGGGAAAATAATTGCCTGGATGTCTTGATAAAGACCTGAAGCCATTGAGAGAGATAAACTAGTCTATAGGTCCGAGAATTTCAAAGGAAATCAGGTCAGCCTGAGTCCAAGGATTGAGTCTGGTAAGAATTTGGTTGTCTTGAGAATCTGTTATTGTGAGAGGCTGCTTGCCCACAGTCACACAGCTGGAAAGTGGTAGAGCCAGGAATTGAACTGAGGTCCTTTAGCCACCAGGGCTAAATTATACCAGAAGGCTACATAATGAACCATGACCTCTGAAGAGGCAAGGACTTCTGGAATGAGGTGGAAAGGAGGCAGAGGAGGAGGATAGAAAGAAGGAGGGAGAGAGAAGAAGGGGAAGGCAGGCAGGCAAGCAGGTGAGAGAGAGAGAGAACATTATAATCAAAAAGGAGGGGGAATTCCAAGATGCAATACAAACAGACACAAATTACCAATATGAACTCATGACTTTTAATATAGATTTAAGATACAGAAGTAGATACAGATATGTGTTTATAAATTCATATATTTAGAATCAATGATGCCCCAATACTGATGAGCACACCTCATGCCAAATCTTGATATCTAAATACCACTTTCCAATAAAAGGAACCAGCACTGTTTTGAAAGATGGTTGATTCTGAGCTAGGTCAGGGAAACTGCAAGATGAGTCTAGGACATCTTGTGGTTCCAAATAGAAAGTGCTAAAAAAAGAAAAATAAGGGAATATGTCAGATGATGTAGAAGCCAGTTCAAATGGGCTTCCATTGGCTAAACTGAGGGCAAATTGGGCAAAAAAGCAAAACAAAAAGGGAGTAATTGATTATAACCCATAGCATAAAATAAAAATAAGAATCTACAAATCCATACCTATATAATAAAATTTAAAAAATAAGAGGCAGAGATGGGAAAGCTCTTCCTTATAGGAGAATTCCAACTAATAAATGTAGAAGAAATGATGGAGATTGAAAATCACCATTGACCAAGCACCACAATAGTAATTGTTTCAGGTAAGAACCATCAATGGATGCTAGACTTAGTGGGTGAAAATGTAACGAGAAGCAGGATATCTATAGTCTCAAAACATCTCCCCACCACATATTTAATCACAAAGGGAAGAATCGTCCTAGAAGACACCACCTTAACCAACAGACCACAGTTAACGCTGTTAGTAAGGAGATAAATTCAAATTTTGCATGCGTGGGGTAGAGTGAGAAGGAAGCAGAGAGTGGCAGAAACTTTCTTAGAGATGTCATTGCAGGGCCCTGTGAGCTGATATAAGGAATTTGATTTTTATTACATGTATGATGGAAAACTATTAAAAGGTTTTGAAAGTTATCCAACACACATTTTAAAGAATGCTCTGGAACCTGGGTGAAAATTTGATCATTAGAGATACCACAGCAGGGATGAGGAAGCCAAGTAGAGGCTGTGGTGAGAGATGACAGTGGAGTTGGTAGAAGTAGATAGGTTTGGGAGTTATCTTCAAGGTCGAGCTGATAGAAATTGCTTATATATTGGATTTGGGATATGAGGGAAAGATGAACGTCACAAACGGCTTCTAGATTTTGACCTCAGCTACAGGTTAAAGGGTGGCACTGAAGATTAAGATAGGACTCCCTAACATTACTGCAACTGGAAGCCCTCACTTTATCTGTGATGAGAAAAAATAAAACAAGACAAAAACAAAGTGCTGCTGCCTAGCCACTACCAGTGAATCTTTACTATTTCCTTCTAATGCAGTTTCCCACATCTTCCAGCCCAGGTGAGATGCTAGCTCCTTACCTGCTTCTGCAGTGAGAGTTAAGTGACTGAGCTGGCCAGAACTGGGCAAAGAGAAGCCATCTCTCTGAGTAGGAGGACTGAGGGACTGTGGGCCTGTTCAGCTTCCTCTTCCTAGATAACCCAATGCAGTGACTGAGTAGGATTTCATTTTTACCAAAACATCGCAAGCAACAAATGGTGAAGAATGACCATAATGTGAGCTGAGATTAATCCAATGATCAATGATACTTCTCCCAAAATTCAGACATATTTTGTGCTATGCATAATTCTTATGCAAAACACTAGATTGGCATACCCGCAATAAATTTTTGTAATTAGGATTGCATTCAAACAGTCAGGCTGAGCAAGTATCCAATCAGTTCTGGCCTGAGGTCTGAGATATGTCCAGTGGAATCTTAGGAAAAGAGGAGCTCTAGGAAACATAATCCTTTTTCTATTTTTTTTTCCAAGGAGGGAAAGGAGGAGTAATTTCAGAGAACGGCTGTGATCTAGAGAGAGAAGAGGGAGTAGATGAATGATAAAGGAATTCTTTTTTTTTTAAATTATACTTTAAGTTTTAGGGTACATGTGCACAACGTGCAGGTTTGTTACATATGTATACATGTGCCATATTGGTGTGCTGCACCTATTCAGGAATTACTTCTTATTAAGTACCCCCTAAGTGCCAGTCACTGGATTAGTTGCTTTGCATGTATTTTGTCTAATACTGACAACCACCTTACAAAGAGGATACTGCCATCCCATTTTATGTATAAGAAGACTGAGACTTAGATAAAACTAGTATTATTTCCTCAAGGCACTTGGGCCACAGAAAGAGTACTCACGACCTCATACAAGGCAGCTTTGAGTCACTCTGAGCAGGCCAGTGTCAGATGGAGTGATGCCGCAGAGAGAGCACGACTGAGCGATTTTTGTCTCAAAGGTATTTGTAGACAAATGGTCACAGAGTACCTTCATATTGGGGATCTTGTGTGCGCAGAACCTGCCAATCTCATCTCTAAACTCTCCTACTTCTGAAGAAAGGAAGATGTACTAGATCCCTCCTCCTCTTCCGTGGGGTCTGTGATCTTCTGACTCTACCAGTCTACAACTTCTTTATTCCTAAGTCTTTCAAAAGTCTGGTAAAAACATCTACATGGGGGACAGGGGGAGAAAAAAAAAACCAGGTGCCCCGATCTTTAAGGAGAGGAAGAGAGGAGAAAGAGTATTTAGGAGTAAGCAGTGGTGGCGACCCCCATGGAGCCTTTGAAGAATTCCTAAGATCCTGAGCAGCAGGTGGCACTTTCATAAATGGGAAGCCATGGCTGAGCCCCAGCAAAGGGCACTGAGAAATCTCTCTGACTGTCTTCATTGTTGACATACAAAGAGCAAAGCTGGGAGGTTTGAGCACAGAGCTCTATGGTGAGTGTCTGGGAAGAAGACACGATGGAGGAGAAGTTTCCACCAGACATGAAGGAGACTAGAGTTCTTCCACCATGAAAGAGAGGATACAAGGAATTAAAGATATTCTGGGGGATAAGACTGAGGTAGAAAGAACTTTGTACCCCATCTCCTGGAGGTGGTTGGTACTAGATGACAGAAACTCCAATGTCAACTTCAGGCTGGTTGAGAGAACATCCTAGAATATATAGACTTGTAATCCAGTTCCTTCCTCTTTGTTATGGGTGAAATTGTGTTTCCCCCACAAAATATCCCCTGATGCTTGTTAACGTGGTCATATTTGGAAATAGGGTATTTGCAGATGTAATCAAGTTAAAGTGAGGTCATACTGGATCAAGGTGAGCCCTAGTCCAGTTACTGGTGTTTTTATAAGAGGGAAATTTAGACACAGAGACACTTATGGAGAACACTACATGATGCAGAGGCAGGTATACCTGCAAGTCAAAGATATGGGATTCCATTGACCTGAAATGGACTCTAAAGCTAGAAAAGATCAACTTGCCTTGAATGGGCAAGACTCAATCATCCCACCACTACTGTCTGCCAGCACTGAGCAGGGCTCCAGAGCAAGATGAAATTCCTTCATTCTTTTAATTCATGTGTGTTGATTGGCTACTAAGAGCATTCAGAATCCAAGATCAGTTTGAGGAAATAAAGACAGGTACATTATTTTTCACATTTAGGTTGCAGTGCATGCATTTAGACCTTGCCATAACCTAGTGAATCAATCCAGAATGATCTTTCTCTCATCCTTGAGGGAGGGACTGGTCTGGGGTGGTGGTTGGGGGACACCGAGTGACAGTGTAGGCTTTCAGTATGTATCTATTGTACACTTTCCCTGCACACAGTACTTTGGCAAGGAGATTGCAGGGGAAGACAAGGTTGAGGGAATAGGGAAGAGTGAGGCAGGACTATGTCAGCAGAAGTATCTTCCTTCTCCTGTCCCCTCTACCTTTTGCAAAAGGCCTTCATAAATACCTTTACAAATCTCAACTGAGTGTCAGGAGGAGATAGATATTCTAGATGCTAAGGACCAGCCTTTTGATGGCTCTGACAAAAAAAAAGATTCGAACTAAATCAGACTAAGGAGTCCCTCCATCCCTCTCTCTGAAGTCCCCTGGATCTTAGTGGGACTTTAGGATGGGCTGCGAAGGAGAAAGGAAAGGACATTGTTAACTATAAAACACAAAAGAATAAGGGAAACCTTTCTTGCTCATCTCTTCCCTGAAGAAATGTTGACAAGCCCTAAGCCATCTTTGCGCTGGCAATAATCAAGCCTCAAGTTTGCAAGTCAGCCTGCTGAAGTCAAGTAGCTTATTAGAACTGTTTGTACAGCTAAGAGAAATAAATCATCAGCAAAAAGCAGCTCAAAATAAGTGAAGATTCACTTAATTCACAATCAGGTGAAAAATGACATGGAAAGAGAGTCAAAGAATAATCCTAAATGAGTTTTTAGCTCTCTAAAGTTAACCAGATGATAGACTTTTGTACAGCACTATTTTATTCAAATTCTAAATTGAAGATTTTTTTCCTCTTAAAGGGAAATGTGCATTTCATTATAAGACAGAACCCAATATTTGTGGTTTCTTAGAAAAACATGTTCTTCAGCTTATATGATAAGTACAGAGTGTGATAAGTCTATTTTTAGGCATGGTGAATATAAGCATCTCATATATAATCAGGCAGAAATGTGAGACAGCCAACCTTTTTGGCTATAAGGGTGGGCTACATTTACAAAGAATATAGGCTAATATTTCAAAACTCCATTTCATCAACCACAAATCTGATGGGATTAAAGTAAGTGAAGTGAGAATAAGCAATGAAAACATTAAATGTCATGGAGAAGAAAGGGCTAAGTCAGGATTGGCCATTTCTTGGATTCTCGCTTTGGGAAACAAGGAGAACATTGATCCTCATTTCTGGAGGAAGTATAACAAGAGAAAAGAAGACTTATTCTAAAAATGTCCTTTCAAACAGATAACTTTATAATAAGTAATAATACTAGCATTGTTAAGAAGTTTGCTAATGATATAGAGACACTTTTAAATTTGGATGGACAGTATTAGGTAAAAATAAGCTGTGCTGGAGACCCGGTCATATTTTAGATAGGTACAAGCTTTCTCAGATTAAATAGATTTTCTAAAATCTAAAATTGACTCTGATCATATATAAGAGGGATTAAATTTATTCAATGTCAGCCCAGAGGTCAGAATAGAATCCAAAGTTTCAATAACAAAAGAACTGAGCCGATTAAATGGCTTTACAATGCAATAGGTAGCTTTTAAATGGAGTGAGCTCCTTGTTCCTTGAAATCTTCAGGAACTCTATATAAAGTGCGTGTCTTTTGGTCATACAAATCTGTAGTAAAGCTTTGAACATTTCTCAGAAGTAGCATCTTTCCTCCAGAGGATTGTGTGATCATTAGTGCAAGATACGTTGTCAAAGCGACATGGCCGTTATTGTCAAGTAGCTGGCTCTGCACAGGATCTGATCATTTAAATGCATCAGATTTTGCCTTTTGTCTTTAGACAATGTGTCAAGAGTTCCTATTACAGTGGTGGGATTGTGACCCCTGCCCCTTTGGTTCATGGTAAAAGGCAGCCCCACATGACAGATTTTCCTGGTTTTGAACACTCCAGCTAATGACCAGGTGAGAGGACAATCATCTTGTTAGTGTCTATGTCAAGTTCTGTTCTGTGATAGAATAATTGAACCCAGACCCTCTCTTCCTCATCTCAGCTCCCACCAGGAGAAGAAACAGGAACTTTGTGGGTGGACAAATGGGAAGCAGGAACCTGGGATCAGGAGGAAATAAAGGCATCATCTGGCTTTTAGAAAAAACAGGTACAATAGAGAAGAACTGTTTTATTATCAGAGTTGGGAGTGCTTTAAAGTCTTGATCCAAAGACTTACAAGCTGCACAATTATTTTTGCAGTATATCTCTTAAAAAATAAACCCATAAAATAATACTACACAGTTTTTGTAGGTGCATACATTTTTGTAAATACAAAGGAACATTTGGAAGAATTTATTCTAAGTTGATGCTAGATTGCCAACTGGTTACATTTGGAAAGAAACTGGGATTAGAGAGATGATCAAGGGACCTGAGCCTACCTTGTATTGCTTTAATTTGTATGGAGAAATAATGTCCATGCATTGCTTATATAATCAATTTCAATAATATATATGCACATGTGTATGTATAAGTCATATATTAATACATATATAGAATATCTCTCAAAGGTCAAAAAGTTAAGAGTTTTTGACTCTGGGAAGGAAAACTCAGTGGCTAGGAGGTAGGGGTAAAAGGGAGACTTAACTTTTGACTACAAGCCCCTTTGTACCCTGTGAATTTTGCACCATATGCATCTATTACATAAAACAAATCAACATAACTTAAATCAATAATTTGAAAATTTTTAACAATAAGAAAGTCTAAAATGAGCTAAAATTCTACTCTAAAGGTTTAGCACATAGCTTAGAATAAGAGTTGAAGGGCTGAGCTTTGCAGAAGAGGCAATTTTTTTTACCAAGAGGATGGAGATCCTTTTAGGTCCCTAAAGCTTGGATAGGTCGGGGTGTAATGACACCTAAAGGTCTAAGCCCAGGGGCAGAATTCTTGAAGCTTGGTAGAAAAAAGACACTTGGTATCAATACCAACCCCAAGTATCTTAGTTAAGAATCCAAATAGCTTAAGATTAAAAAGAGTTGAGCCAAAAAATAAAAAGAAAAAAATTAAAAAACAAAAGGGTAGGGGAAGAGAGAGAATGGGGATGACTTTGGCTTTTTCATTAGAGTAGGTAATTCATCATGGTAAATGTTCTACTAGTTTGCCTGTTTTTTAACTTTAGTTTTTAAATTACCTATTAGTTTTTAAGGGATCTGTTAACATCTAAGTTACAATAGCTGGAGGTTCATATATCAAGAGACCTCTTTTTGGTCTGACCATTGCAACAAAGTGTGTGTGCTGGAAAAAAGGGGGTGGACCTGAGATATGTAGAAAGGTAGAAATAAAATAAGTAGAAACAAATAAAAAATAACACTACAACAGTGGAGGTGGGATAGTGAGAAAAGGCAGCTACAATTGGAATTCGGCATCAGATTCAAATTCTAAAATCTTAGTCAAACCAATTAACTTTCCTGAGTAGTGAACAATTTACTTCAAGGCTGGAGAGAAGCAAAAGATGATGGCAAATGCATTGGCTTTTCCAAAGAGTAGCTTAACTGACATTCCCTTTTACTATCATCCTTCCAGACTTGACAACAAAAGCCAAGGGATAGGATGTGTGTGGTTGACCATTTCACTCTCCAGGGGCCCACTTAGCTTCAGGGAAGGAAACAGACTCCAACATCTCCATATATGGTAGGACTTTCCATTAGAGGTCAGTATTCTTGGGGACATGGGTACTCCTCACAGATTTTCAAATTGAAAGCTGTCCACTAGGCTGTGTCATCTTGAGATGGCTTGCTAGACACCTTTGTCCAGTCCCTTAGGCCTAAACACGACATAACTGGAATATCTGTAAGTTTGCACTATCTCACATTCTCAGCTGGGCTGGAGGATATGGTGGGAGATGATTTCTATCTGTCCCATATACCTAAGGGGCTACCCTATCTATCTTCTCTGTATTCCCCTTCTTTGATAGATGGTCTTCATTCGGTATCACAGAATTTTATTCTGGGTATTTTCTTAGTCCCCACCTTGTACTTAACATTTAAAGGTATCTCCTTATCTGCCATCAAATTAGATGGTATCCAGAGAACTTGAAAGAATAATGGATGACTCGGAAGGATTAACAATGCAAATCACTTTCTACTTTTTAATAGCTGCACATAACATTTATACTTCAATTCATATTCACAGCACACCTGAATCAAGGAAAATGTGAGTTGTCAAAGTGCAAAGATTTCAATGAGAGAAGATGTTCCTCAAAGCCTCTCTGTATTGGCCATTGTTGCATTGCTGTAGAGAAATACCTGAGACTGGTAATTTATTTGAAAGAAAGCTTAATTGGCTCAGTTATACAGGCTTTCCAGGAAGCATGGTGCTGGCATCTGCTCAGCTCCCGGGGAGACCTCAGGAAGCTTACAATTATGGCAGAGGGTAAAGGAGGAACAGGCATGTCACACAGCCAGAGGAAGAGCAAGAGGGTGGGGGTGAGCAAGGAGGTACCACAGACTTTTAAACACATCACCTGTGAACTCAGAGCTCACTTAACAGAGGATGGCCCAAGCCATTCATGAGGGATCCACCCCCATGATCCAAACACCTCCCACCTGTCCCCACCTCCAACATTGCAGTTTACATTTCAACGTGAGATTTGGGTGGGGACAAGTCCCTGAACTATATCTCTCCCTACCTTACAATATCTGGGGTTGTACATTGTAAGTGATTGTTTCTTATATTTTGTCAAAAAAAGAAAATATTTTCCAATTTTGCAAATTGCTTTGACTTTTCCTGTTTCATGATCTTTTGGAAGGAGGGATGAGGTATGTTCAGGGAAGAACCATTTTCTTAACACAAGGAATCTCTGAACTGGTCACAGATTTGAAGAACAGAGAAAATAAGGAGGCATGCAGCTCTGGGGTGTTCTTTCACCAGAGACAGAGTGGTGATCCCAGCGACTGGTGGGACTCAGAAAAATGCCCAAGTCATGTGGCTGGATGGCATGTTATCATCCAGCCTGAAAATGGAAAATGGGTTTTACTAAATTTGAGCCTGCTGAAACTGGTGTGCTTAGTAGTATGAATTGGGCTTGAAACTCCTTGGATTTAAAGTTTTTACTGCATTTATAAAATCTGAAGTTGTTAAACAATCAGAAGAAGAAGGACTGAGTAGGCATGGATTTGGGAAAAGGTATATAAAGTTCTGGAGCCATTAGAAATCTTTAGATTGTTTGGAATGCAGTCACCTAGACCGGACAGAAAAGACGTGAGGATTAATTTGCCTAATAACTTATAAGAATGCCATGCAATTTTGTATTTTTCTTGCAAGGAAGGGAAAACTGCAGTCCAAGTTGTCAGTAGTGTGCTAAAGAATATAATTTTCTTCAGGTGGGTTCCAAGCCCTTGGGTACTTTACCCACTTCACTTCATTTAATCCTCACCATAATCCGACCAGGCAGTATTATCTTTCCCATTGAGCCTATTTAGGAAATAATATTAATTGGCAAGGCTAACTGCTGTAACAAGCACCCCCAAATCTCAGAGGTTTAATACAGCTAGGTTTTTTTCTTGCTCAGAAAAAATTCCAATGTGGATGTTTCTGATTGGGTAGGTATCTTGGGGGCTCTCCTCCAATCTGTAACTCAGGAATCCAAGCTGCTTCCATCACAAGGCACCAACTGCAGGTGTAGGGACAGTGAAGAGAGGGAGCAAGGAGAATCATGTGGCATGATACGGCCAGGCCTGTAATTGATGTACAGGCATGCCTCAGAGATGTTGCAGGTTCCATTCCTGACCACCACAATAAAGTAAATATTGCAATAAAAGGAGTCACACAATTTTGTTTCCCAGTGCATATAAAAATATTTGGACTATACTGTAGTCGATATAGTATGCAATAGCATTATGTCTAAAAACAATGTGTAGACCACCTTAATTTAAAATACTTTATTGCTTAAAAAATGCTAACAATCATCTGAGCCTTCAGGGAGCCTTCACCTGCATCAGCACTCTTGGGTGACAAGTTACATTGTCAACGACAAGTAATATTTTGAAAGGAGTATTTCTGCTGCTGGAGGGTCTTGCCTTGATGTTGATGGCTGCTGACTAATCAGGGTGGTGGTTGCTAAAGATTGGGGTGGTTGTGACAATTTCTGAAAATAAGACAACAGTAAAGTTTGCCACATTAATTCCTTTTACAAAAGATTTCTCTATATCATGTGATGCTGTTTGATAGCCTTTTACCCACTGTAGAGCTTCTAAGTTAGAATCAATCCTCTCAGACCCTGCCACTGCTTTATCAACTAAGCTTATATGATATTCTAAATTCTTTATTGTCATTTCAATATTGTGGCTGGTTTGATTTTCTATCCAGACCACTCACACTTTCTCCATGTCAGCAATAAGTCTGTTTCACTTTCATATCATTTGTATGTTCACTGGAATAAGCACTTTTAATTTCCTTCAAGAACTTTTCCTGTGCATTCACAACTTGGCTGCTTGGTACAAAAGGCCTAGCTTTTGGCCTATTTTGGCTTTTGATATGCCTTCCTCACTAAGCTGAATCATTTCTAGTTTTTGATTTAAGGTGAGAGATGTGTGACTATTCCTTTCACTTGAACACTTCGAGGCTGTTATAGGATTATTACTTGGCCAGTTTCAATACTGTTGTGTCTCAGGCAGTAAAGGCCCAAGGAGTGGGAGAGAGATGGGGGAACTGTCCGTCAGTGGAGCAGTCAGAACACACACAGCAGTTATTAAGTTCACCGTTCCATATGGGCATGGTTCTTGGTGCCCCAAGAGAATTTCAATAGTAAAACCAAAGGTCACTGATCGTAAATTACCCCAACAGGTATACTAATAATGAACAAGTTTGGAATATGGAGAATTAGCAAAATGTAAGAGACATGAAATTTGCTCAATGCAGGGCTGCCACAAAACTTCAATTTGTAAAAAAGGTACTATCTATGAAGTAGAATAAAGTGAAACAAAATAAAACAAGGAATGCCTGTCTATTGTTTGTACCCACCATCAACCGGATAGAGCAGTTTCATGCACCCATGCAGATTCAAGAGTGTGTTGGAAATGCACATTAACTATGTGTCTAGAGGAAGAAGAAAGCTGGATGCTGGTGAGTATTTGAAGTTTCTGCCACAGCAACTGACAAGAAAGAGGTTAAAGATTTATTATCGATTTTCTGCCTCCTTTCCAAAAGATCTCAGGCAGCGTATTTAAGGCACATGCCCAGAGTCACACAGCTGTTAAGTGGCACAAGGATTTGAACTCATGTTCCCCTAGCTCCAAAGCCTATCTGCATGGTACCACTAGCTTCTCAAGCAGCGTTGCACCCAAGGGGAACTGGGTAGTATGCCTTCTTAGACACTTAATAGCCTGGAGCATGTTTTGCATGCTGGAACAGGATATTTTCCTTTCAAAAGCCTATTAAAGAAGACCAAAGACAAATTTAGTTGAAAAACAATGTGTTTTTTACATGGGGTTGGGAGGGACAAGTTTAAAAGAGCAGAATGACAGTCTGTTTTGTTTTCTTCATTTTAACTGAATTTTGTTTTGTCAGAAGTTCATCTCCTCCTGTATGCGTACACCACTTAGACCTGTGGGCTTGCTACCTCTTTCCATTTTCATCCAGGCATGGAGAGGAGATTCTTCCAGAAAGAGTGCATAAGCCCTTGAAGTTTTACTCTTCATATAATTAAAGGCTTAATTCCAGCCCCAGGTCAGCCATACACAATGCCAGCTTTCCCATACACCTGGCAGAAAAAGCTTGCCATCAAAGTAAACAGCTCTCTCTGATCTCAGTTCCAAGAGTCATTTGGAGAACATACATCCTGAGGCTAGAAAAGGATGCTCACTCTTTCCTTTTTTCCTGGGGGTGCGGGGGGTGGGGCGGACATTGATTATTAATTCAAGGTCAAGTTGAAGACATTTGGGTTTAATGGATACCTTCCCTCGCCACCCCCAATAACCCTTTCTTTACCAGAGCTATGTAGAGGGAAACAGGAAAGAACTAAAAATTCTCCTCACTTCTCTACCAACTCTTTGGCAAAAGAAAGTTAAGCCAATTAGTTTTTCTGTAAAAGGAGTGCAATAAATAGTAGTTTCTGTGGAGGAAATCAGGTGGTTGACAGTGTTTCAAAGCTGCTATTCATGAGAAATTATGGAGACCAGAAGATGGTGGAACATCTTTAAAGTCTGAAAGAAAATAATAAAACCAACAAAAAGCCCTGTACACCCAGAATTCTACATCCAGCGAAAACAGCCTCCAAGACTGCAGATCATGTAAAGATATTTTCAAATAAAACAAAAATAAGATAATTTATTGTAAGTAGGTCTATACTACATGAAATCCTAAAGGAAGTACTTCAGGCTGGAGGAAATTGATGTCAGATAAAAACGGATTCTAAGAAAGGAATGAAGAACATCAGAATAGTAACTATCCGGGTAAATACTAAAGACTAGTTGGTTTTTACTTTCTTCCTCTTAATTTCTTTATTACACACATACCTGTTTAAAGCAAAAAAGCATGCTGTGGAGTTTGAAGTATACAGATGTAGTACCTATAAGAGCTATGACATAAAGGATTGGAGGTGGGGAATAGGTGGACCTATATGATTTCAAGATTCATATATGTGTATTATATGAAATGGTATATTAACTACTAGTGGACTATGAAAAAATAAAGATATATATTGTAATTTCTAGAGCAGTCGTTAAAAAATATAATGCAGAGAAGTATGGCAAAAAGCCAATGGGAAAATTAAAATGAATTAGAACATCATTCTAAAAATCCAAAGAGGCAGGAAAGAGGGAACAGAACAGAGATGAGTAAAAAACAAAATGTCAGACCCAACTTTAACCATATCAATAATTGTGTCAAATGATAATGAACTAAGCACTTTAAGGTAGAAATTGTCAAAATGGATAAAAACATACATATGTGTCACATAAAAACACATGAGGCCGGTCGTGATGGCTTATGCCTGTAATTCCAGCACTTTGGGAGGCTGAGGGGGGTGGATCACCTGAGGTCAGGGTTTCAAGACTAGCCTGACCAACATGGTGAAACCCTGTCTCTACTAATAATATAAAAATTAGCCAGACATGGAGGTGGGTGCCTGTAATCTCAGCTACTTGGGAGGCTGAGGCAGGAGAATCACTTGAACCTGGGAGGTGGAGGTTGCAGTGAGCCAAGATCACGCCATTGCACACCTGGGCAACAAGAGCAAAACTCCGTCTCAAAAAAACCAACCAACCAACTAAACAAAAACCCACAGGTGACATATGTGTTTTTATCCATTTTGACAATTTCCACCTTATAGTTACATGCAGTATATAAGAGATGTACTTTAAATACAAAGACCCAGATAGGCTGAAGCTAAATGATTGGGAAAAGACAAACCATGTGAACAGTAAACATAGAAAGATGGAACAGTAAACATAAAAAGCAGATAAAATAGATTTCTATGTTACAGAGAATTACCAGATATTTTTTAATGATAAAAATGTTCATTTGTTAGGAAGAAAACACAATCATAAATATGTGTGCACCTGATATACGAACTTCAAAATACATGAAAGAAAAATTGACAAAATTAAAAGAAGTAGACAAACTCCACAATCAGTTGGAAATTTTAATACTCCTCCCTCAGCAAAGGCCTGAACAGCACTATTCATCTTTTAGCTTAATTGGTGTTTACTGAATAGTACACAAAACAATTGAAAAAGAGACTGGGCGTGGCTCGTGCCTGTAATTCCAGCACTTTGGGAGGGCAAGATGGGAGGATTGTTTGAGCCAAGGAGTTTGAGACCTGCCTAGGCAACATAGAGAGACCCCCATCTCTACAAAAAAAATAAAAAATTAGCCAAGCATGGTGGCACGCACCTATAGTCCCAGCTACTTGGGAGGCTGAGACAGGAGGATCACTTGAGACCGGGAGGTTAAGGCTGCAGTGAGCTGTGATCATGCCACTGCACTCCAGCCTAGGTGGCAGAGTGAGACCCTGTCTGTACAAAAAAGGGAAAAACACGATTTTTCAAGTTTGCATGGTAATTTTACCAAAACAGACTATATGCTGTGTAATAAAGCCTTAATATACTAATTTATGAAAAACTCCTATCTTAGAATGGTAGGCAACTTCCTCAACCTGACTAGTTACAAAAACAAAAATGAAAAACCTAAAGCTGAATTCATACTCAGCATTGAGTATCTCATTATTTTCTAATTAAAGTCAGTAGTAAGGCAAGGATGTCCACTCTGACTGCTTCTAGTCAACATTGTATTGGACGTCCTAGCCAGCGTAATATACCAAGAAAAGGAAATAAAACACATAAAGATTAGAAAAAGTAAGTTTCTATTTGCAGATAATATGATAATATATGTTGAATATTCTAAGGAATTAACTAACAAACTCCTAGAACTAATAAGTGAATTTAGCAAGATCACAGAATATAAGGCAAATATCTAGACATCTATTGTATTTCTATACACCAGCAATTAACAATGAGAAAATGAAATTTCAAAATTTTATCTACAATAGCATAAAATGTATTTAGAATAAAGTTATCAAAAAATGTGCAAGACATGAACATTGAAAACCATAAAAAATTACAAAGAGTAATCAAGAAACCTAAATGAATATATTATGTTCATGGATTAGAAGATTTGATATTGTTAAGCTAATTTCCTTTAAATTGATCTATAGGTTTTATGCAGTCTGAATCAAAATATAAGTTTTAAAGAATAAACTCACAGATACTAAAAAATTGTATGCAAAGGCAAAGAACCTAGATTAGCCAAAATAATTTGGAAAAAGAATAAAGTAGGAGGACTTACACCGCCAGGTTTTTAACCTTACTATAAAGCTCCAGTAACCAAGGCAATATGTTATTGGTGTAAAGATCAATGGAACACGGTAGAGAGGCCAGGATTTTATTGCAGGGATTCATGCCGGGAAACTCCTGCATGAAAGGAAAGAAGACAGACCCAGGGAAAGCTGGGTCAGCCATCAGACCAAGATGCAAGGCATGATTTGGGAATTGATAATTATTTACTGAATAAATTAGGATCCTCTTTAAGAACTTAGAAGTCAGTGGTCAACATAATAGACATATTCACACAACTTGTTAAAAATAATGGCATTAAAGAATTTTAAAGCAGAAAAAGATCTTAGGTATAAACTAATCCTGGATCATAGATGTGAGAGCCAAAGAAAACTTGTCAGGAACACAGGCTTCATAGGATGCATGCTGGGAAGAGCCACTGGGCCAGGGACAGACAAATTCTAAGAATGTGAGTGCGAGGTGCATTTGTGGAGAAAAGCCACATCAATAAAAAGTTGATGCATCAAGTCTAAGAAGTTGTAAATAGGAATGAGTCAAGAAATCACTAGTCCAGAAAATAAAGAGAAAGGAAGTGCTAGGTAGACCGGAATGAAACAATTCAGTGCATAAAATATTCAAATTATCAGAAAATATTGCCTGAATATGTTTAAATTCTTAGGTTGATTGAGGTACCATTATTCCTAATTACTTTATTCAGGTGAATAAGGCAAAGGTTTTAGAAGTTTGGGGTTTTTTTAAAGATGGTTTTATGGCACAGGAGTAAGCCAGCTGGCCCCATGTTACAGAGGAATTCTAGGAAGATGAAGGATGTGCTTAATTTCATGTAAATAAACACCCTTTGGATAGTTGGTGTGATGAACAGTAGCCACAGTGAGAGTTTTATTGAAGCCCGGCCGGTGGGAACTACAATCAGTTCCATGAAATGTGTCTAAAATATGTGTGCTTTATGCCATATATTTTAAAGACTTTCAAGGGCTGACCTGAGTAATGCATTTCAATGTGAGTGAAAAAATTAAGATGAAAGAGAAGAAGGCAGTAACTTTTAAGGGCTGGCACAAAACACAGAAAGACTAAAAATTAAGCCTAAAAACCATTTTTATAATATTGATTTGGTGCAGTAGAGAGTAGAGCATTAATTGTAACTCAATACAAGGGTTATTAGGACTAATGGTGCATCCATCAATCTAAGAATTTAAACATATGCTGGCAATGTTTTCTCATAATTTGAGGTTTTTTTTTTCCTGGAAAATAAAATGCATGAATCTTCTCCCATTTGTCAATCAGATTTTTAAAGATGATGATGATTTTGGCTGAAATGTAGAGAATGGATCAAAGCAGGAAAAAAATGGACATAGTTGGGGAAATCAAGTAGGAAGTTGTTTAAATTCGTAGAAGAGATTATGGTAGTCGAAATGGGAGACATTAACAAGTGTCAGTGAAATGGAAAGGAGTGAGTGACTTGAAGACACGTAGGTGGAAAGATCATGAGGACATGATTGCTTGGGAGGAAAAAGGACAGGAGTGAGGGTTGCACACAGACAAGTGATCTGGGCAGTCACGTGGGTGGCAGACCTCTAGGGCATCACATGGAGGCACTAATGGGCAGCAGACTACAAAGGTCCAGATCTTCCTTCCAGTGGAAAATTGATCATTTTATTCCCTTTGCCTGAAGTCTTTTCCCTGAGCTCACATCACTGGAACCCACCCTATAACATGTTCCCCTACTCTTCCTTATGCTTCATGATCACATTACATTCTTTTCCACTTCAGAGGCATCCGTATCTCATGCACATCTCCAAAATCTTCACAAAATCATCACTCTCCACTTTTCTCTTTTCATTTCCTTTTAGCACACCAAGTAAAATGGGCCACCTACAAACACTGACTTGCACAAGACAAGCCATGATACAGACACAACCTTGTCTTCATCCATTTCTCCATGAAAGCATTTCTCTCTCTTTCCTTTTCCAACCCCCCTATCACTTAAAACCATGTCAATAACAGTCTCAAACAACAAACAGAAGTCCAGAGACATTGGTTCAACTGTATACAACAAATTCCATTTCCAAACTAGAACATTTCAAACAATGGGAGGGTTCTAATTTTTTACTTTTGTGCACCTTAAGAATTCTTTACGGTGATTTTTTTTATGTTCTATTTTGTTTGAAATAGAGTCTTTCTCTGTTGCCCAGGCTTGAGTGCAGTATTGCCATCTTGGCTCATTGCAACCTCCACAGCCCATGTTCAAGCGATTCTCCTGCTTCAGTTTCCAGAGTAGCTGGGACTACAGGTGTGTGCCACCACGCCTGGCTAATTTTTGTATTTTTAGTAGAGACGGGGTTTCACCATGTTGGCCAGGCTGTTCTCGAACTCCTGATCTGCCTATCTAGGTCTCCCAAAATGCTGAGATTACAGGTGTGAGCCACTGCGCCTGGCCAAGGGTGATTTTTTTTTTTTTTTTTTAAACAAGGTAGTCATCTTTCACAAAAGTGAATTGAAAGCATGCTCTTTAAAGAGAGACATTGCTTGCAACTTTTAGAAGACAGCTCCCATTTCCAATCTCCCATTTCATTATATAAAAATATTTGCCCATGAGTATATTTTAACAAATTATTATATTACATATAGGAAAGAAGAAAAAAGATTAAAGCCATGGAAGGAAAATATCTGGCCTATATGAATTAGGATTAGATTTAGCAGAGACCTAAGAGAACTGGCTTGAGCATGAAGGAAACTTATTTTTCTCTTACCTACAAGTTTGAGTGAGCATTCCAGGGCTAGCATGGGGCCTCTGCTCTTTGATTTCTACAGAGACCTTGACTTTGTACAGCTCATTACTCTCCCAGCTCTAGGCTGTGACTTTCATCCTCATGGTCCAAAATCAGATGTAGAGCTCCAGCTTTCAAATCCATATCCTTGACAGAAGGATGGAGGAAGAGTCTAAAATAAAAGGAAAGTACACATAACACACGGAAAAGCTCTTGGAAGCTGTCGCATGAATTTTGTTAGCCAGAACTTGGCCGTATGCCATGCCTAATTGTAAGAAGTGCTGAGAAAGATTTTTTTTTTTCCCCTGAATGGCCATGCACTACCAAAAATGTAACTTTCCATTGCTAAGGAAGAAGGGAAAATGAATTTTGGGGGACAACTACTAGGTCTGCCACAGACTGAACTGAATATTTCTTTAAAACAAATCCCTAGATTACTGAGTTAAAAATGCATGTATTTTAAGAGCTTACAGCTGAAATGGCTAGCCACTCATCAAAACTGACATTCTTCTTTCTGGGCACACAGTTACACGCTGTTCCCTGTCTCCCTTACAATCTGGCATGGTCAGTTACTGAATTTTGGCGAATGGAATTTGAGCAGAAGTGATGTGTGCCACTTCCTAGACTGGCCCTAGAAAGCCTCCCATGTTCCTATCCTTTCCAGCTGGTCAGAATGGAAATATGCCTTGTGCAAAATTGGAAGTCACATATTAAAGATGACAGAGCCAGCAGCAGCTGGTCTCCCATCTAGTATTTATTATGTGTGCAAGAAATAAACTCTACATTATCCATTTGAGGATCATTTTGTTACCTACCCTAGACAAGGTTCTTAACAAATACAGTAAAATAATTTCCAGAAAAGATTCTACTACTTCCCATCCCACCAAAAGGAGAGGTACATGCCTGTCTTCCTTAACACAGTGATTATAATTTTTAAAAAATATTTACCAGTTTTATAGAACAAACCAGATTGTTTGACATACATTTCTTTGTTTTCTGGTGAGACAACATATTTTAAATGTTTACTAGCCTTTATGTAACTTTGCTCCCACCTCTTGGTTGCTAATTACAAAGCTAGTATTTGTATATGGTTTTTTTTCCCAAGATTAAGATGATTAACTACTAGTAAAGGGGGATACCACATTGGACAAAGCCAACATATGAAAATACAAATTAATATAAGAGATAAACTAAAGAGTTATTTGTTTTGTAAAGCAAAGAGAAATTTCCAGCCTAACAGAGAGAGCAGGAATTTTGCCAGAGATCAAGAGAATCACTTTCAATTCAAACAGTAAATGGCCAACACAGCCCAAACTCATATGCTTCCAGCAGGGTAGATTTTAAAAGCCTTCATTCACTTAAGTAAGTGATAGGAAAGATTATTTTCTCACCCCATACTTAGTAACAGGGCTTGAAGTTCATCTGGGGGTCTGTCTAGCACTGTGTCTTATCTATCAGCTGTTAACAGTTTGAGGAAAAACTATTTGTTACTTTAGACCAGAAGCTGGCAAAATATGGCCCATGGGCTAAATCCAAATTGCACCTGTTTTTGTAAATAAAGTGTTACTAGAATACAGTCATGTCAATTTCTGCATGTATTGTCTATGGTTCTTTTCATGCTATAATAGCAGAGTTGACAGATTACATTACTTGCAAAGCTTAAAATATTTATTTGGCCTTTTACAAAGTTTGCCAGCCTTGCTCTAGACCTTAAGGCTGTTCAGGTTTTGTTTCTTCTTGAATCTGTTTTGGAAATTTCTTTCCCAGGCTTTATTAAACTTGTTGACTTTTTTGTCATACAATTTTTATATTATCTCCTTTCATCCTTTTAATATCTATAGAAATTATAAAGATGTTCCCTCTTTTATTCCTAATATTGGTAATTTATATCTTCCCTCATTTTTTTCTCATTAAGTCTAAGAAGATGTTTATAAACTGTATTTATCTTTTTAAAAAAACCCAGGTTTTAGTTTGTTTTTTCTTCTATAGTTTTTTTTCTGTTGTGTTGATTTTCATTCTTATCTTTATCATTCACTGTACTTTGGGTTTAATTTGCTCTCCTTTTTAGCTTCTCAAGATGGAAGGTTATTCATTTTGATAACTTCTTCCCTAATATATATAGTTAGAGCTATAAATTTCCCTCAAATCACTGCTTTAGCTACGGACCATAGATTTTTATATACGCTTTTATTATTCAAGATTTTTTCTAATTTTCATTGTGATTTTTGTCTGATTCATGAGTTATTTATGAGAGTGTTGTTTCATTTCCAAATACATGGGGCTTTTGTAGATATCTTACTGTTATTGGTTTTGTCAACATAAAAAATATAGAGAAATGAATCTCTAAAAAGATTTTTTTGGAAATATACAAAAAGTAGGATTGCAGTACAGGACATACATACAGATCAGATGTTATGTCCAGAGAACAAAGGAAAGGTCAGGGTTTATCAGGGAAAGAGGTGGTTATGCAAGCTGTTTTGAAAGAAAGCTTGTTGGCACTGGCAGCATGTTATAAGGGCTGGTGGGTTCTGATTGGCAAGTGTCAGTTGCTATTAGATAGGACTTATAAACTTGGATTTATGGTTGGTTTCTTGCAGTTTTGGACTGGGCTTGTGAGATGGTGTGTCCAGTAAGTATTCTTGGATAAGCAGCTAGCTGTCCTTATGTGACTCTTTCAGGAAACTGTAATCTGGAAAAAACTGCAGCTTCCAACTCCTGCTTTTGGATTTTTGTATTTCTTTCTTTAGATGTGCTAATTTTAGCTTCAAGTATTTTATTTGTGATACTGGTAATTAGCGTCTTTAGTTATCTCACTTAGATATTTATCAATTTTATTGCTCTTTCTATACAGTCAATCTGATTTTTTCTATAGTTTTTAGTTTCATTGATTTCTACTCTAATTTTTATTATTTCTTTTCTTCTGCCTTAGACTTTTTTATGTTAAGGTAGATATATAGGTTATTGGTTTTAGATCTCTTTTATAATAGCATTTAATGCTATAAATTTCCCTCTAAGCACTGCTTTTACTGCATTTTACTAACCTTGGTAGGTTGTATTTTTTGTTCAAAATATTTGTCTAATTCTGTCTTTATTTGCAAAGCATAGCTTCTTTGAATATAAAATTCTGGGTTGACACTTTTTTTCCCCCAGCACTTTGAATATGTTTTCCAGTGACTTCTGGCTTCTACTACTTCTGATATGTCAGGTTTTAATTATATTGTTTCTCTGTATATAAGGGTTGGATGGGATTTTTTTCCCCCCAAGATTATCTCTATCTTCAGCTTTTAGAAACTTGACTTAGGTGTGGACTTTATATTTATCCTGGCTGGGTTTTGCTAACATTCTTGGATCTGGAAGTTAATGATTTCCACCAAATTTGGGGAGTTTTATCTATTTCTTTAAATATTTTTTTCTTCCTTTTCTTGATCTAAGATACCAATTTTATCTATGTTGGACTGTGCAATATTGTTCTATAAGTCTCTAAGACTATTATTCTTCTTCATTCTTTTTACTATGTCATTTAGATTGGATAATTTTTATTGCTGTATCTCAAAGATCACTGATTCTTTTGCCAGTTACTGAGCTAATGAGCTTATCTAGTAAATTTTTCATTACAGTTATTATATTTTTCAACTTTAGATTTCCCCTTTACTTTTATGTAGTTTCTATGTTGAGATTCCCTATCTGTCCACTCTTCAAGATCATGCTTTTAATTCTCTGCACATATTTATGATAGCTGCTTTGAAATTTTGTCTAGTAAATCCAATATCTGAGTCCACTCTGAGTTTCTATGTATTACTTTTTTCCTGAGTATGGGTCAAACCCTCCTGTTATTGGCAGGCCTGAAGAGAAAAAAAAAATTGATTATACTTTGTAGCAACTCTACACTGTTATGTTCTTCTGAGGACCAATTTTTTTGTTGTTGTATTTGTTGCCTGGAGTTTCTTGGACTCAAACTATCTCACCCTATACCGTACAACAGCTGATGTCTCTCTTCAGTTCTTTCAGCTTTAAGCCATTTATTTTTAGCCTGCTTCCCAGGGTCACCCCTCAACTTGTGTAGTTTAGTAGTCAGCCAAGGATTTGGGCAAGGTTTGAATCAGATTTTGCAGTTTCCTTGCTGTTCTGTTATTCCAGAGCTCTATCCTCTAATATTAGAAGTGCATTGGGGAAGGCACTCAATCAAAAAAGCAGCAAACTCACAGACCTACCCAGTGCAACTCTGTTTTTCAAACGTGATCCCCTCACTGGGTCTTGCTTTGTGCAAAATAACTTAAAGACCTTGGTACAGTTGCAAAGGGTGGGGAATGGGATGTTGCTATCAGTTTTGTCAATCTCTTCCTGATGAGTCGAATTTGGATGGATCACAGCCTGGCCAACACAAAGCACCTGCCTGTCCCTTCAGCATCTTGATCAAACAGCATTTAATAAACACCACATGCACTTGGGCTTCTGCTGAGGACAGCTGAGATGAGGTTAAGCTCACACTGGCCCTGATAACCTACAGCTTGAAGTCTATCTCTGGGGCTGTGTCTGTATAACAGGCTCATGAATAGAGAAGGAAAAAGGACCTAAGCTATCTTGGATCCTAATCTCTTTATGACACTCATTGTTTGGCTTATCCCCCGGTTGTGACTTATTGGAATACTCCTCTTGCTGGGTATATGTATGGTTTTTTGTTTGTTTTTTGGAGGCTGTATCTGAATCTCAGCTATAACTGACATCTCACAATGATGTGTACTCAAAAAGGCCCCATTTAAATTATTCAGGTTGCTGCAAACCAAGTGGTTATTTGGAAACTTAGAAAAAACAGGGAGAAGCAGAAATTTGTATTTCTAAAAATGAAGTAACAAATTCGTTGATTTATTTCACACTTTTGGTTAAATATTCATATTAAGCTGTTTTTTGTAAACATATTACTGAGAAACTATTCTAATACAGCTTATTTTCCAGTGAACTTATGTGCACACATTCATTAATATATCATGTCTTACATTTGTTTTATAAATATATAGACATGCTTCAGTCCCTGAGAAATTCTAAGATAATTAAGTGACCCCAAAAAGCAGTCTAACTAGTTAGTTCACACCACAAACAATGAATAAACTGTTTGCTGAATTCCTGTGTTCCAACTGGTAACACTTGCATCATAGTTACAAAACTTCAGTTTCCTGGTTTATTCACTTATGCCATTCATTTAACAAAACTGCTAGGCCAGACACTGATACACCCTGCAACATTGCTTCACACAAACAGGACAGTCTCTGCTCTCAGGAACATAAGATCAATGATAAGTAAATTAAAAATAAATATTTCCAATAATGATAAATGGTTCAGGGAAAATGAAGGTGATGGGGTGGAGAGTTCCTGGTGGACTTTTCAGGAATTCAGCAATGTGAATATCTGGGGGAGAAGAATTCCAGACGAGTGAAAAGGGAAAGTAATGTTTTTGAGGCAGGAATGCATGTGGTTGAACCAAGCCTCCCATGGAAGTCTACTGGCCTAATTTGTTTATTCATATTCATTTAATCAAACAGAACAAAGAGAACTAAGCACCTGTCCTGGAGCCTGACTCTTCTGTGTAGAAATTTAGGGAGTCACTCTCTTCTAACCCCACAGCCTTCAGCCACAAAATGCCTATGGTCACACCCACTTCTCCAACTGGGTTCTTCCACCTCAGTGAGAAATCTCTACATAATTAGGGCTTCCTTTGTTCAGTTACTCTTGTATGACAGATGCACCAAGAGCAATAACTTAAGCATACCCTGAGAATGACCCTATGGTCAAAAAGAATGTGTATTTGGATTTCCAAGCGAAGAAATCCAGAAATGGCCAGCCCAAAGATTCATTCCTTATCTATGAGAAACATCTAAACCTACAGGCCAGCCCATGGAATACAGACCATACAGGGGATCAAGGCCCTTTGTTTTGGGTTAAATGAAGGTTGCCAGGTGGAGGTTACTAGGGGGAGGGTGCTAACTCAAAATACTATATAAACTGCATGCTTTTTACAAGAAGTGGTTCTTCCGTCCAGACCACTGCCACCAGGACAGTGTCCTATACGTAAGTCCCCTCAATAAGCTCTGTGTCTCATTTGCAGGCTCTGGGTCTCTTCTTCAGCCTGTCAAACATCCTATTGGGGATGCCATCCCTACTGGGGTCAATAGGGGTGTGGCATGACAACTCTGCAACCCTCTTACAAGAAGGGCTCTGTGTATATGCACTTCAACACCTGGTACCAGTTGGTTTTTGTGTTTTCCACTTGCTATACCCTCAACCAAGCTCTGCATTTAAATTTCTCACTCTTTCCTCATAAATCTATTATTGCTGCCAATTAATTTTGACATAGATTATGTTAAACGCTGGGAATAGAAGGGATTAAAGCACAGACCTGACTCGGGGGGGTGGGGGGTTGGTATTGTCCTTCGTGAGGCATACAGCTTCTGTGATCAAGGCCCCCAATGCTCTCCTATAAGGACGTCGGACAGAAAAGAGGCCAGGAAGCCATTGAGGCTCTCAGAGCTTCCAGGCTAATTCCAAGGGTTTCAGGTTGTGCAATAGTCTTCAGTTGCTCACTGCCTAGATTATATTTCTGAAAAGTTTGCAAAAGCACAAAGCCTTTTCCCTTAATTCTTAGGGAGTTTCCCCAAGAATCAAAGACCAAGATTTGTTTTGGTCAAATGCAGGCCATGGGGCTTCTTCCTTTGTCTTGGCAGTGTGACTTTTCACCACGTCTCCTCGAAAAGTTGAAAAGGAGATGCACTTATTTGTCAAGACCCCATTAAATGGAAACAGATGCTTGCCTTTTAAACATCTCTAGAATCCACTCACTTCATTCCATCACCACCACCTGAGTCACCATGTCCTCTCACCTGGACCACAGCATTAGACTCAAAACTCATTTCCCTTTATGTAATTCATTCTCCACTTAACAGCTAGAGTGTCCTCTTTAAAAGGCAAGTCTGACTTTGCCCTGCCCATGCTTAAAATCCCTCAACAGCTCTCATTTGCTCTATGAAAAAGGCAAAACTGATCAAATCCTGCATGCTGTGGCCCTCCCCACCTCTCCATTCTGTTCTGTTACCTCAGGAAACTTCTAGTGCTTTCTCTAACACTCTGAGGATCTTAGAAATTCTTGGAAATGTTTAATTACAGCAGTTTTGAATTTCTAAAGAGCTAAAGGAGACCACAGGTCAGCTGGCATTTTCCCAGTGCTGTCCCCACTGGAGGAGGTTAGCACTTTGTGCCTGTGGGTGGGTGTGAGTGCGGGCATGGATAGGTGTTGAGGGGGTGGCCCTCTCACACAGGCGTGGGCTGTGATGTGCTCTGTCCACTCTGGACATCTGAATTCTGGCTGCAGTTGTCAATGGGATCCATCTAGTGGCTTAATTGACTTACAGTTCTGCATGGCCGGAGACGCCTCAGGAAACTTACAATCATGGTGGAAGGGGAAGCAGTCACCTTCCTCACAAGGTGGCAGAAGAGAGAACGAAAACGCAGGAAAAACTGCCGCTTTTAAAGGCATCAGATCTCATGAGAAATCCCTCAATATCACGAGAACAGCATGGGGGAAACTGCCCCTGTGATCCAATCACCTCCCACCTGGCTCCTCCCTCAACACCTGGGGATTACAATTTGGATTACAATTGAAGATGAGATTTGGGTAGGACACAGCCAAACCTTATCACTCAACATCTCCTGGCCACAACTCCTTCACCTATACGATGGGGATAATAATGCCTATTAGCAAAGGAGATAATGTGTGCATAAGCTCAGCATGTCTGTGAGACAGAAGCAGCACAGGGAAAAGAGGAACACTGAGGATGTGGCTAATTGTGGTAATGGGGCTCCTTCAGGCTCTTTCTTCAGCTCCATGTGGTTCCTAATCTCAGCACACACTCAGAGTGGAGCAGCCATTCCTCCTGGGGCTGAGGACCCAGCTCACATGGAATGTCTCTGGCCCACATGTTCTGAACCCCCGGGTTTTTATTATAAATCCCCAGTTCTGCTTTGTCTCCCTTGGGAAGCCATGGGGAAGCCCCTGCCCTGGACCAGGCCTCAGCATTTCTCAGACATAAGCGGTGGCCCAGGCTGCTAAGCGCTCTCCCTGAGGAGAGAGTGTGGGGCAGTGAGTGGAAGGCCTGGCCATCAGCCCACTGCTCATCCGCCTCATGCCTCCAGCCTCCAGGGGGCCCGGGATGATCCTTCAAACATAGTCCTCAGGCCCTGAGGCTGACCAGTCATCTTGGTGCCGAGAGTTATTATTTCTTGCCACGTCAGATAGCCTTGAAGTGTTGATGCATTGCCAGGCAGCCAAGGCTGTTTCAAGGATGGCCGAGTCTGAGATACTTATCAAGGATGAGTGCTCTGATCTTGGGTGGACATTCTTCCTCTGGCATCTTCTAGCCTCCAAGTTACTGCTTTCCCCTTTTTAGTTTATTGTAAGCTGGAGAGATGGATTGGCTCTAACCCAAGAAATAAGCACTTCCACTCACATAGAGGCCCCACAGAGTAAAAGTGGGAAGAATGAGCTCTCAGCCAAGCAGCCAGCTTGCCAGCAGACATGTGATCTGGGCAAGTGACACAATCTCTTTGTCCTTCAATTTCCTCTTCTGCTAACTGAAAATAATACTAGTACTTATTTCCTAGGGTTGTTGTGGGTATTAAATGAGTTAATATTTGTAAAGCACTTAGAACAGAACCTAGAACTTATTAGATGCTGCATTTGTTAAGATACATACTGATATACATGCATATGGATGCAATAGGGAGGGCATGGACATTTATGCCTTCAAAGACCTGGGTTTCAAGTCGTGGTTCTCTTTTACTGTCTGGGTCACTTTGGATGAATTACCTGCCCTGTCCAAGCCTGTTTCCTTACCTGTAAAATAGAACCAAAATACCTACCTAGAGTTATTTGAGAATTAAAGTAGGTATATATGAAAGCACAGAATCAGGCACATATGTGGTACTTAACAAACGTTATTTATTCTCTATTCCCTCATAGGCCTCTTCCCAGTAGTCTTGCAAAGGCATAAGCCAATTTCTTCCCTCAAATCGGTGCTACTGTCTTGCCTACAACGCCCTGTTTTGTCTTCTTCCCCTTATTATTCTCTGTTTCGTTACCTCAGGAAACTTCTAGTGCGTTCTCTAATACTCTGAGGGTCTTAGAAATTCTTGGAAATGTTTAATTACAGCAGTTTTGAATTTCTAAGGAGCCAAAGGAGACCACAGGTCAGCTGGCATTTTCCTAGTACTGTCCCCACTGGAGGAGGTTAGCCCTTTATTTGTGCCTGTGGGTGGGTGTGAATGTGGGCATGGGTAGGTGTTGGGGGGGTGGCTCTCTCACACAGGCATGGGCTGTGATGTGCTCTGTCCACTCTGGATGTCTGAATTCTGGCTGCAGTTGTCAATAGGCTCCATCTAGTGCCAGTCCCTCTCTCAGTACAGTCGGATGGAACCATTTTACTTTGGGCTTATAAAACAACTAAAGGGATGAAGCAGAAAGAACTACTGTTCTGTGATACGTGCCCCGATTCATCATCAGGCTGTGTGCTCCCTGTTCAGAGACCATGTCCTGTTCTTCTTCTTGTCCTCCAATCACCTTTAGCCATCAGATGCCCAATATTCATCAACCTCATCTAACCCGTTGCCTTGCTGTATCATCCTGGGCAATTTACTCAATGTATTAGCCCGTTTTTGTACTGCTATAAAGAAATGCCTGAGACTGGGTAATTTATAAAGGAAAGAGGTTTAATTGACTCATAGTTCTGCATGGCTAGAGAGGCCTCAGGAAACTTACAATCATGGCAGAAGGGGAAGCGGTCACCTTCTTCACAAGGTGGCAGGAGAGAGAATGAAAGCGCAGGAAAAACTGCCACTTTTAAAAGCATTGGATCTCGTGAGAACTCCCTCACTATCACGAGAACAGCATGGGGAAAACTGCCCCCATGATCCACTGAGACTTCAGTGGAGACAGATGGTGTTGGGGTTAAGAGTCCCACATTTGTGTGAGCATCAGAATTTCCTGGTGCTTGTAAGAAAGTCAGGGTAAGTTACTATTCCAGACCTATGTTCGGGCAAGGGCCTATGCAGTCGGGATTTGAGAATCGGAGCCTCTATCCGACACCAGCCCTGCACCTAAGTATGGTCTTGGACAACTCTCTAACTTGTAGTTTCTTCACCTGTGGAGTGGAGATAATGGTACGGGCCCTCCCATCTGCCTGCATCATTGTGAGGGTAAAACGAGAAGGACAGGTGCAGGTGCTGATAATGAGTACAGGACACTTCCAGCTCCCTCAGCTATCTGTGTAATCCCCAGCTTGACACGTAGGCAGCTGCATTTTGGGGTCATTTGTGGCCTTGGGGACACAGAACTAATAATCAGAATTTTCCAACAATGTATTCAAATAAAGTCTGATGACTTCCGGTAGCTCTCTAACCATGAAGAATTATAGAACTTTCCTGTTTGGTGCAGTAATTCTTTTAGAAAACAAAATAGAGTCACCATCTAAATAACTGAATTTCATTTTTTTTCAGATCTTGATTAGGCATAGAGTTTGTCTTCTTAGGAATTAAGCCCAGAAGAGATAGCAGTTCCAAACCACGCAAAAACATTTGTTTGACTAGGCTTTCTAGTAAAACACCTCTCTTCTTCCCTTCCTTCCTTTCTTCCAATCTTTATTTCTTGACTGTGGTTCTTTTGTCTTCTTTTTAAAAAAAATTATCCCTTTTATATTGAGGCTTTCTGTAAAGCTTCTACAAATGCTTTTTGGAAGTAAGTTGGATTTAAGGCACGTGTAAAAACCTGTGTCTCTCAAATTCCTCTGCCTAGAGTGAAACAGAATCTTAGTGAGAGACACAAAACAGCATTCTCTGGATTTACCCAAATCCATTCTGCAGCTGCTCCAGCCACACACATCCTCACATCAAACTCATCCCCTAAAGTCTGGGATTCTCCAGGGATTATCTTACAGATACTGAGCACGACTGCCCACTGCTATGTGTGGCACCTGCTACCTTCTTCCTCACCTGCCTCTGCTTACAGGACTGAGGTCTCCATTGCTGCTGACAACCAAGGCAGCCTTAGAGAGCAGCACCTCTATGCTGGAGCCCAGTGGAGGTGCCCACCACCACCACCCATGCCACAGCTGCATCTGTGCAGGGTCAAGGACACTGACATCAGCCTGGCTTTTGGGGCTGGCTGGTGCTGCTGTTGCCTGCTGCTTCCTGTAACCTAGGGATGCTTTTGTGATGAACTATTTTTGTTTACACTTTTTTTTTTATTCTAATACCCTCATCTCGGGACCCAGGCACAGGACTTCCCAGGACTTCTGGCCCTGGGAGCTTGGGCCAGAAGACATCAGAGTGAAAGGCACTGTGCTGTTCCTCGAACCCCACCAGGACCACCCCAGTCTCCATTCCAGTCCCGGTCCAGTGCAACTGAACCTAGTAGGTGCTTCTATTTCCCCCTCCTGTGGAAAGAGTCTTTCCTAGGAGGCTCCATCACTCAGGTATACAGACCCACAGGTAGGTTGAGTCACACATCATCCTGGCATTCATAGACTTACATCTAAATCCTAATCAGGGAGAGGAAGAGGACACAGCTATCTTAAGCTTAGGTTCCAGGTACAAAGTAATGAATGGATAATTGGATAAATTACTGAATAAAAGAGGAAGAGAGAAATGGAATGAAAAGAAAAAGGGAAGGAAGGTAGATAAGTAAAAAGAAGAAAATGAAAGATTCTGGAAAGTAGTTCCTAACCCAAGTTCCAATCTCTCTCTTTCTCTCTCTCAATCATGATGGGATGGGGCGGGCAGAGGAATATGTTAGGAGAGACTCCTCCACTTCATTACAAGTACCAATAACTAGGCGTAGAAAGAAAGTATGCAAATTAGAAGACTAATGTTCTAAAATGAGTAAGAGCCTATTTGCTCACTCTTGGCTCTTAGGAAACTAGAGAACTCATGGGGAAGGCAGGCAAACAGAAGCAAGATTTCACCAGAACACTGGCCCCTTGTCAATTTATCACTCTGGTGAAAGAGCGTGACACTTGGGATTTCCCCAGAACGTCAAACTGCAATTTTATATATGCTGCTTGGAAGCTGTGTAACTTCCTGTAATAAGGATTTCAGATATTCAAGAAATAAATTTGAGATGCCAGAGCCTCTCTTAACACTGTCCTGTAGCTCAGCAACTCCAAATTAGCACAGCTTCACACATCCAAAGCCTAGAAAGGGTGGAAGATGAATATGAACGGCCAGATCCCTCATGCTCACCCTTGGTGGTGAGTCGAGTCATCAGCTGAGTATGGAAAGGAGTGGGGAACAAGCTCACAGGCTCTTTGTCTCCTTTGACTTTTGTTTCACATTTGCCAGGAGGTAAGGCCTTCATACCTGCAGCTGGGTCAAGTATCTGGAAACACGTGGGCTGCCAGCACAGCCACTCCATGTCAGCATCAGAGTACAAAGGGAGTGTGAGACTGAGTGAACTGCCAGGGTCTTCCTACCCGTGTGGCCCAGGCCTGGCTGCAGGGAGGGCAAAGGTTGGCTGCAGGCAGGGGAAAGGTCGGCTACAGGTCCCACCACACCTCTCCTCCAACTGCACTTTCCTTGTTCTAGCTTAGCATCAGCCCACCTTGCTGTGTGCCTTGCATGCCTCCTTCCTCTTCCTTTAGGAGGGGATAGAAGGGTCCAGCTGAGGATAAATACAACAGTCAAGTCTTAGATAGCGTTTGATAGCTATTTGATGAATGAATAAATAATAGAGGCATAAATAAATGAATGAACAAATGAGCCAACAACTGGGTGTCAACAGGCAGACATGCACATTTTACAAATAGATATTTCCCTACTTCTCCAGCATGATAGAGTGAAGATCAATGGCTTTCACAATATCTTGTTAAGCCTGAAAGTTTAAGGAAAATATTCTCTCTTACTGAGTCCTTGTTAAATTAAAGAAAATTAGAAAGAGCTATATATAGCCAGGGTAGGGGAAGGGGATGTTTGAGTAAGAGACCGAGAAACTTGAAGAAGGGGAGCACATCATTCTGGTAGAGTGGGGACACCTGCCTTACCCGCACTCAAACATTCCCAAGTGTCAACTCCCAGTTCCCCGAGAAGGCTGGAGGGGTGATGCTAATACCTGATACTGATAATCCACAGTGCCTCTCCTCAGGGTCTGCTGATTCTGAGCACCTTTCTCTTCCCCAATCTCCTCCCTCTTCCCTTCTAGCTCAAAATTTGGGTGAGACTGAAAAGCCAATCTGGCTCCCACTTGCAGAGGAATCAAGGCCCCCGGAGTTTCAGAACCCAGAGGGCCCTTTGCTTAACACAGCACCTTCCTGAGAACTAGAAACAGGCATCCCTATGGTAGTCACAGCTTCACAGGTACATGGGGAAGTGAATGAAGATGTTGCCTTGTATTAATTAGAAAAATATTCAACATCAGTCCTGGTCCTGGCAGGGAACAGATGACACAGTCAAAGTGGATAATGAAGGAAAGTGTGAGGGGAAGGCTCCATTTACAAAGACAAACCTTCAAGGAATGGTATGGTATCCTGGAGCTAGCAACAGTGGGGAGCCCTGAGAGACAAGGAGAGAGAGAACCCTGTACTCAGACGAAGCAAGAACTGTAGCTGTGGAAGCTGTGACCTTCAGAAAGGGAGAGAGATAATCAATGGCCCTCAGTAAGGAGAGGAGCCAAGAGAAACACTCTTCCCTTTGCTCTCCTGCCAGCACCCCCCACGGTGGAACTGAGCCAGGTGGGGGCGGGGGGCAATGTCATCCACACACGCCAGCCAGCCAGGGCACAGAGGAGGGTGGGAAGTGGATCCAGAGAGGTGATGGGAAGCATCCTCATGGACACCCCTTCCCCAGGCAGAGGCAACCCTGTCCGTACACTCCTAAGGAGCCTCGCACAGGCTGCAGGTCAGCCTTGTTCTCTCCTGGGCCAGAAGCCCTTTTGCAGGGTAAGACTTGCACAATCATATGTGACAGTCCTAACAGCCTTTGAGGACTATACCCCTTTTCATGTGTAAAAATATTACAAAAGGATCCCATGTCCCAAAATAAATAGAGAAAAACAAAACATTGCAAGCAGATGTCTCCAGCAACCGTGTTTCTATTCTTCCAATTTGGCTCCACTTTCTCCACAAGCCTTTTCTTCTTTTCAGCGAATGGCACAAACTTCCACCTGGTCACCTGAGGCAGAAACCTGCTATTGCTTTGACCATCTCCTCCTTCATCTTCCACATCCAAATGAATGGTCACCAGCATGTTGGGTCCCTGCTGGAAGTCCATCACCACCTGTTTATCCCTACTGCATTGCCGCAGGCCCTTATCCATCTTCCGGGACTCAACACTATGATCATTTCCAAGCTGAGCTCCAGCTTCTGCATGTATCCAGCCCCACTTGGTCTTCCACTCTCTCACATCCCATGGCCAGAGGTATCTTCTAGACAGAGAACATTGATATCATCTCATCACTCCACTGCTTAACATCCTTCTGTGGCTTGCCTTTTCCCGTAGGCAAGTTCAAATGCATGCATCCAAATGGAAGGCTCTTTACGGTCCTGCCCCATCAGGTCTCGCAGCTGCAACCCCCTCTCCCACCACATCTCTGCCCCCTTCACTCCCCTTGCTCCCTAACACTGACCTTCTTGCAATTTCTCCAAAGTATCAGGCCTCCTCCGCCTCTAGACAAATGCCCAGGCTGTTCTCTCGAGCCTGAAATACCCCCGCCCCTCCACTCCATCCAACTAATGTCTGCTTATCCACCAGACTTTTGGTGACGCATCTGTTGTTGTTGTTGTTTGTTGTTGTTTTGAAAACTGCATTGACCCTCTTTCTCTTCCCCTGCAAGCGGACTCAGGCACCTTTCATTTGCACCCATTCTCTACACTCTGCGAACACTCTTGTGCGCCTCTCTTGATGCCACTGTGTTCTCACTGTTAATCTCCTTGTCTGTCACCCTCACCATCCCTGTAGCCCCATGGCCTACCACTTGCCTGGCTCTGCCTATCACAGGATCTGTAAGGGCTTACTGAAGTGAAGTAAGTTGTAACGAAATGAAAGCTTCCTAGGTTGGTGCTGCCTGACCTCTATCCAGTTAATCTATGATCAGGGTGGCTGTTGATTCTGTGGCATGCTACGCCTGTTTGATTCTTTATGACAGAACGTAATTTGCCTTGCTCTATTTTCGTCACAGTTTACATGCTTTTAAGGCAAGAGAACCCCATTTTCTGATTTCTAAAGATTTCCCACCCAACTTCTGTTCAAGTATTTTGTCAAACAATGGAAAAAGCCAAAGGCAATTAAGTCCATGAATGGGGTTACATTGCATAGGCAAACAAATCTTCCCCTAGCTCTCTCCTTTCGAAGGCATGGCCTCAATAAATTCTTCAAGTAAGCTACTTAAAAAATATCTCTTCCGCCACTATTTACCTCATTTGAATCTATGTGAATATGGAACAGAGTAGGAACATGTGAAATGTATTAGGTAAATCTTACATTGGTAGGAACCTCGGGTAAAGAGCTTGGGATACCTCTGTATTTGCTCCTTCACTCTTCTTACTTAGTAACTCCCATAACTCACATTTTTTTTTGTTTAATAGTGTGTTAGGCACTTTTCTAGTTATATAAGCCAAAGGTCACTTTAACGGCAATAACAATTAGAATTTGCAGTTTATAGAACACTTCCACATAAAGCATCTCATGTAACTCTCAAATGCCTAAGAGGCAGATATTGTTATTGTCTCTGTTTTGTAGATGTGGGTTTTAGATACTTCAATTTCGAACACTCTCATCTCACCTCTTACTCCGGTCATGGCCTCATCAACTTGTTCCACACAGGATTGCCGACCTTCACACAGGGGCAGCTGGACAGTGTGTGGACCTAGTCCACACTCCTGCTTCTTGCCCTGAGGTGTCCCTGATACTTCATGTAGGCACTTGTTGCATCCACTGGACACTCATATCTTGTACAACTTAGAAATGGAGAAGAGTCGTGCCCACGTGGGCTCCTTTAATCAGTGGGGGATGAGCCAATATATAAATGTTTCCCTCTGTTATCTGAGGCCCATTTCACATGGCTCCTTCCAAGGCCAGTGGCCCCTCTGTCTATAGCGGTGGCCAACTCCACAGCGCATCCTTGCATTGCCTCCTCCTCCTTCCCTGTTCCACTTCTCACCCCTCACTGCTACTCCTTGGGATCTCTTCCCAAATAAACTACTTGCATACAAGCCTTAACACCTCAGGCTCTACTTCCAGGTAACTCAGATTGAAATATTTGCCAAATATCCCAGAGTTTAAGTGGAACACTGGCATTCATTTTAAGATTTTTCTGACTCCAAATTCCACATGCTTTCCTCTTTATCCTCCTTGCATTGAGAGAATTAATAGTCTGTGTGCACAGCTTAGATAAACAACTACAAAAGAGAGGTGTCAAGTCAAAACTAGAAGCTATAACTTTGGAGCACAGAGAATAGTATTGATTCAGTTGGGGTGGGTGTGTGGGCTGGTCAGAAAATGTTGCACAGAGTAGGTAACTAGGAGGCCTCGCCGAATCATAGTCTCTACAGTCAGTGCCATCTGTTATTTCCTCTCAGAGTCATTTTCTTCTTAGCACTTATGACAATGTGTAAGTAAATATTTATTTCTATTTGTTTATTGTCTGTCTTTCCTGTGAGGGCAGGGAGCATGTCTGTTTTGTTCACGGACATGTGAACATGATATCCGTGGCACCTAGCACAGCACTAAGGACATAAGTGGCAATTAATAAATCAACAAGTCAAAAAATGAATCATAATTAACAAATAAGAAAATTTGTTCCTGAATAAATGAATAAATGAACGAAAGGCATTACAAACAGCATAAACAAAGTCATGAAAGAATATGAAAATATGGCAACCTTCAGAGAATGTCAGTGGTTGGTTATTTTGGTTTTCTTTTGGTTATTTGTTTAGAAGGGTGAGGAGACAGGGAGTGGCTGCAGAAAATGCATCTTACAGTAATATTGAGGTGGTAGAAGTAACCTAGCCACATTCTTTGTATTGGGAGATAACATGGCTTCTGTGTGGTAAGTGGTTATATAACGTGAGTTCTCAAGTATCTGCCGTGCCTGTATTAAGTGTGCTTTCTTCTCCACTAGGGAGTTGGGATGGGTGTTGGCAAGGCCTGACCTTGTTTACAGTGTGGGACCTTGAATTCCAGGTTTGTCTTGATGTGACCTAAGCTTGGATTATGAACTGCTATTGTCACCTGTTGCATCTTGTGATGTTGAATATTGGCAGATCCTGTCCTGTCACACTGGCCATACTTCTAATTCTGCCAATATCCAAGTATCAGTTTAGGAGCCTTGCTGCCCTTCACTTTCTGCCTTGCCTTTCTCATCTGAACTCTTAAGCATTTAACATCACCCTTCAGGGCCTTCATAACAATACAAGCCCAGTATGGGTACTTTTTTATTCATTTGATCATACATATATTAAAGGTATACTATGGACCAGGTGCTATGCCAGGCACAAATCTCTCTTGTTTGACTCGTGATTCTAGGAACTCTGCACTGTTCACATGCTTTGCTCATTGGCCGATGATTGACCAGTTCATCATTGCATTCTCTCAGCCCTGGTTTGCTGCAGTGGGCTCATGAAGCCTCAGTTCCATTCCTATGGACTACATGTGCTTAAGGACCCTGAAAGAAATCTATTAGACAATGGAAGAACTATTTCCCTGCTGTGCTGCTTTTAGCACAACTTAAAAAAATCAAGATATGACTGCTCTCCAGCAAGCTTCTGACAGTTTCTCTTTGCATTTGCAAAAGCCCAGTTATAAGTACATAGCCACCTGTTCCTTCTTGGCTCCCCGAGAAATAAGTTTATACACTTGGTGTACTGACATTTCAGGAACCAACAAAACTCACCTTTAACACTGTATTTTTAGTATCTCTGCGTTTATATTTAGAAGGAAGGAACTGCCATGTCTGCAGGAGCATCATTCCTGCAATGTTTGCTGGATCATGGGGCGTGCCACGAAGCGGGAAAATGAGCCATGTGTGTGACTCCTTATTTATTTCCTGGAACTGGTGACACTGCACAGGGGCATGTACCACAGGATACAAGGACAGAGTGAGAGTCAGGGTTGGCCTTCAGTTGTTTAGACCTGGCCATCCACCAAGGCCTCCTAGTTGGCACATGTCTGCTCCTTGACTTAAGGGTTCCTAAGAGAAAGGGCAAGTAGAAAATTGCAAGGACAGAGATGTTCACTGAAAACTGAAGTAAAATTACTCCCACCCTAAAACCTGACACATTTTCTTCCAGTTTCTACAAAACATGTAGATAAGTATTTTGTGTCTACATGCACTTAACATTTTTTAAAATAAGCAATACATGCATGTAGTATAAAATGCAAAGGGAAGCTAGGCATGGCGGCTCATGCCTGTAATCCCAGCACTTCGGGAGGCTGAGGTGGGTGGATCACCTGAGGTCAGGAATGTGAGACCAGCCTGACCAACATGGTGAAACCTCATCTCTACTAAAAATACAAACTTAGCCGGGTATTGTGGCACATGCCTGTAATCCCAGCTACTTGGGAGGCTAAGGCAGGAGAATCACTTGAACCCAGGAGGCAGAGGTTGCAGTGAGCCGAGATTGCACCATTGCACTCCAGCCTGGGCGACAGAGCGAGACTCTGTCTCAAAAAATTTAAAAAAATGCAAATGGAAGAATTTGTAGCATATAACATAGGCAAAGGGCTAACATTTTGATTACAGTTTGAGTAAATTTTATCCAAAATACTTGGGACCAGAAGTGTTTCATATTTTGGATTTTTGAATATTTGCATATACATAATGAGATATCTTGGGAATGGAACCCAAGTCTAAATACAAAATTTATTTATGCTTTATATACTCTTTCTATGCATAGCCTGAAGGTAATTTTATGTAATATTTTTAGTAACTTTGTGCACCCATCAACGAAGTCAGATGTGGAATTTTCTACTTGTGGGGTCATGTTGGCACTCAAAAAGTTTCCAAATTTTGAGGCATTTCAGATTTTGGATTTTCAGATTAGGGGTGTTCAACTTGTATTTAAAAACTCTTTAACAAAAGCTAAAAGTAGATCTACCAATCCATTCAGCAATTCCACTACTGGGTATCCACCCAAAGGAAAAGAGATCATTATATGAAAAAAACACCTGCACACTAATGTTTATAGCAGCACAATTTACAATTGCAAATATGTGGGACCAGCCTAAGTGCCCATCAACTAATGAGTGGATAAAGCAAATATGGTATATACATATACCACGGAATACTACTCAGCCATAAAAAGAAATGAAATAATGTCTTTTTCAGCAACTTGGATGGAGCTGGAGGCCATTATTCTAAGTGAAGTAACACAGAAGTGGAAAACCAAAAACTGTATGTTCTCACTTACTAGTGGGAGTTAAGCTATGAGTATGCAAAGGCATACAGAGTGATATAATGGAGTTTAGAGGTTCAGAAGTGGGATGGTGGAAAGGGGGCTAGGGATAAAAAAACTACATATTAGGTGTAATGTACACTACTCGGGTGTCAGGTGCACTGAAATCTCAGAATTCACCACTATATAATTAATTCATGTAACAAAAACCACTTGTACTCCAACAGCTATGGAAATAAAAATTTTTAAAACAACTCTTTAACATTGAAGGACAAAGGAGGAAAACGGTTTAAAAAATAGGCAAAAGACACAAACAATTCAACAGATATAAATATATCTTTAAACATTACAAGATGTTCAAACTCTGTCATTATTAGATAAATGCAATTTATAATACCACCTTTAAAAAAATGCTACCTTTGAATGTTACCATTTCATAACTATTAAATTTCTGAAAATTTAAAAAGCACGAACAAGAGCTTTTGGTGAGACTGTGGGGAAACAGATACTTTCATGCATTGGGATGGCAAATTGGTAGAGCCCATATGAAGGAGAAGATGGCAAGATCAAACAAAACTACATATGCACTTACCTTTGACCCAGAAATATCACTTCTAAGAATCTATGCTGAAGATACATTTCTAAGAGAAGAAAAACACATTTGCACAAGTTTATTCATCTCAGCATTATTTTAAATTATAAAATATTGAAAACAACCTAGATGCCCATACATAGCAGATTAGTGGAATACACTAAGAAAAATTCACACAAGGGAGTACCATGCAGCTGTATAAGTAAATACAGGAGATCTCAATGATCTGATATGGAGAGAGTGCTGGAATACATTGCTAAGTGGAAAAGACTGGTTTTACTAGTGTGCTACCATTTATGTAAGAAAGCAGAAGAAATAAGAACATATATATGTATTTGCCCAGGTATGCAAAAATCAATATAGGAAGAATACGTTTGAAACTAAGATTAGTCACCTACACAGGGTAGATGGGAACAAAGTGGATAAAAACAAGAAATGGCAATACAGTGTAAAGGATAAAGGGGTTCCACATCTGAGTATGCTTTTCTGTCAAGTTCTTACTTTCAGAATCATAATAATGTTTCACATACTAACAATAAAAAAATCAATAAACAATAAAAATCAAAATGAAAATACAGTAAAAAAAATTGTAGGGGAAATCCCAAATGAAATACATCAATAAATAAACCTAATTGAATTACAAATGAATAAAAAAATCAAACAAAGAGGTGGGAAAGAGAAGAACTAACTTAAGTAACTCTGGAAAATGGTATTTGGCTGTATTTTAAAAAGCTAAATTACAAAAGAACTGTACACAAACATATATTCTAGTTTGTAAGTTTGCTTTTCACAGAACCCTGGATTAGCAATTAGCTATTTTGAGTATTCTAAGATAGAGCAAATAAATAAAATAGTATGAGTAACAAAAGCCAATTTTCTCACTGTTACAGAATGGAATAAGACTAGGGGGAATAAGAGAATAAACTATTGTGAGATTAGAAGTAGAGATATCAATTTGAACTTGGGATCAATATGAACTCAAATCTGTGTGTGTGTGTGTGTGTGTGTGTGTGTGTGTGTGTGTGTTTGTATGCATCTATATTCTTAATCTATGTTCTAAGGACTAGGAGTAATGACACTCCAGTACCAACTAGCACATTCAGTAACCATATATTGGTTTCTAAACAACATTCTCCTATAAAAAGAAACAATGATCCTTGGAGAAATAGCTAATTCCAGGTCTGAGTAGGGAAGATGAGCCTGGAATACCTTGTAGTGCCAGAAAACAAGGTAAGGAAGTACTCAAAATATGATAAGGACATGTCAAACTGATACACTGGCCAAATTCAAGGGGCTCCCAATGGTCAAATATGAGATAATTTGGGTAACAAAATAAATGTCAGTAGTAAGAGATTGTAACAAACAGAATAAAATAACTATCCCTGAATCCATACTGATATAAATAATTGAATAAATAATTAAAGGGGGGAGGAAAATCTCTTTCTCACAATTGAATTTTTTTTTTTTTTTTTTTTTTTTTTTTTTTTTGAGACAGAGTCTTGCTCTGTCACCCAGGCTGCAGTGCAGGCTGGAGTGCCGTCCAGTGGCACGATCTTGGCTCATTACAAGTTCCGCCTCCTGGGCTCAGGTAATTCTCCTGCCTCAGCCTCCTGAGTAGCTGGGACTACAGGCAAGTGCCCATCAACTAACGAGTGGATAAAGCAAATGGGGATACTATGCCCAGCTGATTTTTGTATTTTTGGTACAGATGGGGTTTCATCATGTTATCCAGGCTGGTCTTGAACTCCTGACCTCAAGTGATCCACCCGCCTTGGCCTCCCAAAGTGCTGGGATTACAGGCGTGAGCCACCATGCTCAGCACTCACAGTTGAATTCTAATTTATAAGTGTAGAAGGAAAGATGAAAATAGAAATTACTAGTTGACAAACACCACATTATTAATTGTAGGCAAGAATCATCAATAGATCCTAAAATTACTGGGGTTAATATTCTGAGAAAAAAAATATTTGCATAGCCTCAAAGTATATCCCCATGAAAGAGAGAAAGTAATAACTTTGTAGGGGAGAAACCATACCTTAACTATGTGATCAAAGATAAGATCACGAATAACAATACATATTGACATCACATACCTCCCAGTACGATGCTCTGAGAAGATACAATGCTGCTTTTGTGGTATTCTTGCCAAATACATATAACCTGAATTTCATCAGAAGAAAACATCAGACAAACCCAAATTGAATACATTCTACACAATAACTAAATAGTATTCATCAAGGTTATGAAAAACAAAGAAAAACTGAGGAATTATCCTAGATGGGAGGATACTAAGGTGATATGAAAACTTGATTCTGGAACAGAAAAGGACATTAGTGATTCAAGTGGAGAAATCTGAAGAAGGTCTGTAAATAGTTAATACTATTAAGGTTAATTCAGTATAATGTGGTTATGAAAGGTGTTAACATTAGAAAAGGAAGCTGTAAGAATTCTTTGAGCCTGGTGCAGTGGTGTGTGCCTGTAGTGTCAGCTACTCGAGAGACTGAGGTGGGAGGACTGAGGAGTTCAAGTCCAGCCTGGGCAACATAGCAAGACCCCATCTCTAAAATTAAAAACAAAAGGTCTGTGACATTTTTTGCAACTTTTTTTCTAAGTTTGAAAATGTTTCAAACTGCAAATTTAAAAAGTAAAAAAATATATTCCTTTTTAAAGGAAAAAAAGGGTTTACAACGTTCCCACCAACATATTCTCCAGGAATTGAGTTTTCTTCCTGACAAATAGCTACTCAACAGTTTCTCATACATTCTTTCGAAGGTTTTCTATATAAATACATGTATGTTCATCATATGTGTTTATACATGTATATATTAGAGATCCTCCCATAAAAGTGTATCTCATTTTTAATGGTTGTATAATATAGATTCTGTATATTACACATATTAATTTAATTAGCAATACTTATGATGTTTCTAATATTTTGGTATTATAAAAATACTGCAATGAATGCTTCATTTCCTATATGAACTAGTACTTGCAGTTGTAGTACAAACTTCCAGAAGTGGAATTTCTGATTCAAAGTGTATAAAAATTTTAAATTTGTTGACATGGCCAGTTGGTCTCCATGGGTGATGTACCAATTCATATTCCTACCACCAGTGTGGGAGAGTGCTTTTCTTCATGCTGTTATTAACACAGTGCATAAAATGATCTTTGCCAATATGATGGGTGCAAAACATATCTTGTAGCTTTTATATGCATTTCTCTTATTGTGAATCAAGTTAAGGCTTATTTCACATATGTAAACTCCATTTGTGTCTGCCTTTCTGTGAACTGTGCATTCTTTTATATATACATATATTTTTTATTATACTTTAAGTTCTGGGGTACATGTGCACAACGTGCGGGTTTGTTACATATGTATACATGTGCCATGCTGTTGTGTTGCACCCATTAACTCGTCACTTACATTAGGTATATCTCCTAATGCTGTCCTCCCCACTACCCCCACCCCACACCAGGCCCTGGTGTGTGATGTTCCCCTTCCAGTATCCAAGTGTTCTCATTGTTCAATTCCCACCTATGAGTGAGAACACATGGTATTTGGTTTTCTGTCCTTGCGATAGTTTGCTGAAAATGATGGTTTCTGGCTTCATTCATGTCCCTACAAAGGACATGAACTGATCCCTTTTTATGGCTGCATAGTATTCCATGGTGTATATGTGCCACATTTTCTTAATCCAGTCTATCATTGTTGGACATTTAGGTTGGTTCCAAGTCTTTGCTATTGTGAATAGTGCCACAATAAACATACATGTGCATGTGTCTTTATAGCAGCATGATTTATAATCCTTGGGATGGCTGGGTCAAATGGTATTTCTAGTTCTAGATCCCTGAGGAATCACCACACTGTCTTCTACAATGGTTGAACTAGTTTACAGTTCCACCAACAGTGTAAAAGTGTTCCTGTTTCTCCACATACTCTCCAGCACCTGTTGTATCCTGACTTTTTAATGATCACCATTCTAACTGGCATGAGATGGTATCTCATTGTGGCTTTGATTTGCATTTCTCTGGTGTCCAGTGATGATGAGCATTTTTTCATGTGTCTGTTGGCTGCATAAATGTCTTGTTTTGAGAAGTGTCTGTTCATATACTTTGCCCACTTGTTGATGGGGTTGTTTTTTTCTTGTAAATCTGTTTGGGTTCTTTGTAGATTCTGGATATTAGCCCTTTGTCAGACGAGTAGATTGCAAAAATTTTCTCCCATTCTGTAGGGTGCCTGTTGACTCTGCTGGTAGTTCCTTTTGTTGTGCAGAAGCTCTTTCGTTTAATTAGATCCCATTTGTCAATTTTGACTTTTGTTGCCATTGCTTTCAGTGTTTTAGACGTGAAGTCCTTGCCCATGCCTATGTCCTGAATGGTATTGCCTAGGTTTTCTTCTAGGGTTTTTATGGTTTTAGGTCTAACATGTAAGTCTTTAATCCATCTTGAATTAATTTCTGTATAAGGTGTAAGGAAGGGATCCAGTTTCAGCTTTCTACATATGGCTAACCAGTTTTCCCAGCACCATTTGTTAAATAGGGATTCCTTTCCCCATTTCTTCTTTTTGTCAGGTTTGTCAAAGATCAGATGGTTGTAGATGTGTGGTATTATTTCTGAGGGCTCTGTTATGTTCCATTCATCTGTATCTCTGTTTTGGTACCAGTACCATGCTGTTTTGGTTACTATAGCCTTGTAGTATAGTTTGAAGTCAGGTAGCGTGATACCTCCAGCTTTCTTCTTTTGGCTTAGGATTGACTTGGCAATGTGGGCTCTTTTTTGGTTCCATATGAAATTTAAAGTAGTTTTTTCCAATTCTGTGAAGAAAGTCATTGGTAGCTTGATGGGGATGGCATTGAATCTATAAATTACCTTGGGCAGTATGGCCATTTTCATGATATTGATTCTTCCTATCCATGAGCATGGAATGTTCTTCCATTTGTTTGTATCCTGTTTTATTTCGTTGAGCAGTGGTTTGTAGTTCTCCTTGAAGAGGTCCTTCACATCTGTTGTAAGTTGGATTCCTAGGTATTTTATTCTCTTTGAAGCAATTGTGAATGTGAGTTCACTCATGATTTGGCTCTCTGCTTGTCTGTTATTGGTGTATAAGAATGCTTGTGATTTTTGCACATTGATTTTGTATCCTGAGACTTTGCTGAAGTTGCCTATCAGCTTAAGGAGATTTTGGGCTGACATGATGGGGTTTTCTAGATATACAATCATGTCACCTGCAAATAGGCACAATTTGACTTCCTCTTTTCCTAATTGAATACCCTTTATTTCTTTCTCCTGCCTGATTGCCCTGGCCAGAACTTCCAACGCTATGTTGAATAGGAGTGGTGAGAGAGGACATCCCTGTCTTGTGCCAGTTTTCAAAGGGAATGCTTCCAGTTTTTGCCCATTCAGTATGATATTGGCTGTGGGTTTGTCATAAATAGCTCTGAGTATTTTGAGATAAGTCCCATCAATACCTAATTTATTGAGAGTTTTTAGCATGAAGGGCTGTTGAATTTTGTCAAAGGCCTTTTCTGCATCTATTGGGATAATCGTGTGGTTTTTGTCTTTGGTTCTGTTTATATGATGGATTATATTTATTGATTTGTACATGTTGAACCAGCCTTGCATCCCAGGGATGAAGCCCACTTGATCATGGTGTATAAGCTTTTTGATGTGCTGCTGGATTCGGTTTGCCAGTATTTTATTGAGGATTTTTGCATCGATGTTCATCAGGGATATTGGTCTAAAATTCTCTTTTTTTGTTGTGTCTCTGCCAGGCTTTGGTATCAGGATGATGCTGGCCTCATAAAATGAGTTAAGGAGGATTCCCTCTTTTTCTGTTGATTAGGATAGTTTCAGAAGGAATGGTACTAGCTCCTTCTTGTACCTCTGGTAGAATTTGGCTGTGAATCCATCTGGTCCTGGACTTTTTTTTGTTGGTAAGCTATTAATTATTGCCTCAATTTCAGAGCCTGTTATTGGTCTATTCAGGGATTCAACTTCTTCCTGGTTTAGTCTTGGGAGGGTGTATGTGTCCAGGAATTTATCCATTTCTTCTAGATTTTCTAGTTTATTTGCTTAGAGGTGTTTATAGTATTCTCTGATGATACTTTGTATTTCTGTGGGATTGGTGGTGATCTCCCCTTTATCATTTTTTATTGTATCTATTTGATTCTTCCACTCTCTTTTCTTCTTTATTAGTCTTGCTAGCGGTCTATCAATTTTGTTGATCTTTTCAAAAAACCAGCTCCTGGATTCATTGATTTTTTGAAGGGTTTTTTGTGTCTCTATCTCCTTCAGTTCTGCTCAGATCTTAGTTATTTCTTGCCTTCTGCTAGCTTTTGAATGTGTTTGCTCTTGCTTCTCTAGTTCTTTTAATTGTGATGTTAGGGTGTCAATTTTAGATCTTTCCTGCTTTCTCTTGTGGGCATTTAGTGCTATAAATTTCCCTCTACACACTGCTTTAAATGTGTCCCAGAAATTCTGGTATGTTGTGTCTTTGTTCTCATTGGTTTCAAAGAACATCTTTATTTCTGCCTTCATTTCGTTATGTACCCAGTATTCATTCAGGAGAGGTTGTTTGGTTTCCATGTAGTTGAGCGGTTTTGAGTGAGTTTCTTAATCTTGCATTCTAGTTTGATTGCACTGTTGTCTGAGAGACAGTTTGTTATAATTTCTGTTCTTTTACATTTGCTGAGGAGTGCTTTACTTCCAACTATGTGGTCAATTTTGGAATAAGTGCGATGTGGTGCTGAGAAGAATGTATACTCTGTTGATTTGGGGTCGAGAGTTCTGTAGATGTCTATTAGGTCGGCTTGCTGCAGAGCTGAGTTCAAGTCCTGGATATCCTTGTTAACTTTCTGTCTCGTAGATCTGTCTAATGTTGACAGTGGGGTGTTAAAGTTTCCCATTATTATTGTGTGGGAGTCTAAGTCTCTTTGTAGGTGTCTAACAACTTGCTTTATGAATCTGGGTGCTCCTGTATTGGTTGCATGTGAAATTTCCAGAGCAACGATCAGACAGCAATATTTGCTGTTCAGCAATACTTGCTGTTCTGAAGTCTCTGCTGCTGATACCCATGCAAACACGGTCTGGAGTGGACCTCCAGCAAACCCCAACAGACTTGCAGCTGAGGTTCCTGATTGTTAGAAGTAAAACTAACAAACAGAAAGGACATCCACACCAGAACCCCATCTGTACGTCACCATCATCAAAGACCAAAGGTAGATAAAACCACAAAGATGGGGAAAAAACAGAGCAGAAAAACTGAAAATTCTAAAATCAGAGTGCCTCTCCTCCTCCAAAGGAATGCAGCTCCTCACCAGCAACGGAACAAAGCTGGATGGAGAATGACTTTGATGAATTGAGAGAAGAAGGCTTCAGATGATTAAACTTCTCCGAGCTAAAGGAAGAAGTTTGAACCCATTGCAAAGAAGCTAAAAACCTTGAAAAAAGATTAGACATATGGCTAACTAGAATAAGCAATGCAGAGAAGGCCTTAAATGACCTGATGGAGCTGAAAACCATGGCACGAGAACTACGTGATGAATGCACAAGCTTCCGTAGCTGATTCGATCAGCCGGAAGAAAGGATATCAGTGATTGAAGATCAAATGAATGAAATGAAGGAAGAAGAGAAGTTTAGAGAAAAAAGAATAAAAAGAAACAAAGCCTCCAAGAAATATGGAACTATGTGAAAAGACCAAATCTACATCTGATTGGTGTACCTGAAAGTGACGGGGAGAATGGAACCAAGTTGGAAAACACTCTGCAGGATATTATCCAGGAGAACTTCCCCAACCTAGCAAGACAGGCCAACATTCAAATTCAGGAAATACAGAGAACACCACAAAGATACTCCTTGAGAAGAGCAACTCCAAGACACATATTTGTCAGATTCACCAAAGTTGAAATGAAGGAAAAAAATGTTAAGGGCAGCCAGAGAGAAAGGTCGGGTTACCCACAAAGGGAAGCCCATCAGACTAACAGCTGATCTCTTGGCAGAAACTCTACAAGCCAGAAGAGAGTGGGGGCCAATATTCAACATTCTAAAACAAAAGAATTTTCAACCCAGAATTTCATATCCAGCCAAACTAAGCTTCATAAGTGAAGGAGAAATAAAATCCTTTATAGACAAACAAATGCTGAGAGATTTTGTCACCACCAGGCCTGCTCTACAAGAGCTCCTGAAGGAAGCACTAAACATGGAAAGGAACAACTGGTAAAAGCCACTGCAAAAACATGCCAAATTGTAAAGACCATCGAGGCTAGGAAGAAACTGCATCAACTAACGAGCAAAATAACCAGCTAACATCTTAATGACAAGATCAAATTCACACATAACAATATTAACCTTAAATGTAAATAGGCTAAATGCTCCAATTAAAAGACACAAACTGGCAAATCGGATAAAGAGTCAAGACCCATCAGTTTGCTGTATTCAGGAAACCCATCTCACATGCAGAGACACACATAGGCTCAAAATAAAGAGATGGAGAAAGATCTACCAAGCAAATGGAAAACTATGTATTCTTATACTTTGATTATTGAAGGGGGGTTGATTATTGATCTTCCTTTGCATTATTTCCTAATTTAAGAACAAACTGGAAAAAAATCCGTTATGTAAATAAAGGCTCAAGAGGGAAAGAAAACTTCCCAAAGTTAGAATGTTATTTGTGGAGGAGCTGAGATTCTTATATATAAAGTATATGAACTACCACACCTGCTACCCAAAGTGTGACCCCTCAGACCAGCAGCAATGGCACCATCTAGGTGCTTGTTACAAATGCAGAATCTCAGGTCACTTCCTAGGCATAGCAATCAGAATCTGCATTTTAACACAGCTCTCAGGGGAGAGAGAATTGTACATTTTTCATGTGTACATTAAAGTTTGAGAAGCTGCTCTAGAGTGAATCAGTAAAGGATAGGAAGCACAGACTTTTTATTGGGGTAAAATGGACATAAACTATACATATTTAAACCGTGCAATTGGATAACTCTTGCATATGATTTTATCCATGAAAACATCCTTACAATCAAGCGAGTGAACATATCCATCATCCTCCAACGTTTGTGTCTTTATAGTTGCTCCCTCCTGCCACTCCTCCAAACCTCTTGATTCCCAGGAAATCACTGACCAGCTTTCTGTCATTATCATGTACGTTTCCTAAAATTTTACATAAATGAACTCATACAGTATGTACTCTTTTTTTTCAGTATTTGCTCTTTTGTATCTGGCTTCTTTTACACAGCATAATGATTTTCAGATTCATCCATATTGTTGCACATATTAATAGCTCATTTCTTTTTGTTGCTAATTAGTATTTGCTTGGAAAAATCAAATTTGCTTATCCATTCACCTGTCAATAGACATTTTGGGTTGTTTTTGGTTTGGGCTACTACAAATAAAGGCTCTATAAGCACTTGTTTGTAAGTCTTTGTATGGACATATGATTTCATTTCCTTTGGGTAAGTAGCTAGGAATGGAATGGATGGGTCATATGATAGGTGTATGTTTAACTTAAGTGCCAACTTACCTAAGTAATTTTGGAAATCAATGGAGGCTGTAAGACTAAAAACAAAAAGAATTGCACATAAGCACTGTATTCTGCTTGATAAAGTTATTGCCATGGGTTAACAATTCGGATACTGTCATGCATGTATGCTGGAATTGGACAATTAAGCAATTGGATGGTGGATGGTAGGAGCCAAGTTTTTCACTGTTGAGAAATTTGAGATTGGAAATTTAGAGATAAGCAAGGGAGGAGGCTAAAATTATCTTGGTGGTAGTTGATTAGATTTGGAGATAGTAGCATAAATTCATATTAAACTTAACATAGATACAGATAGTTACATATGAAAATATGGATATGTATATATACATGAGTTAGCATACAATCAGGAATAATTTGAGCAACAAAATAAAGTAACAGAGGATTATAACCCAAAGAATAAACATCCATGAGTCCCCATATATATAAACTATTGAATAAATAAATAAATGAGGGAGAAGAGAAAAATCTCCTGTGCAAAAGAATTCCAAATAACTTATGCAAATATTACACCCTCAAGGAGGTGTCTCATAACTCTTCACTCTAAATGTGGGCTGCACAGAGTGACTTCCTTCCAGAGACTATAGTATGAGGAAGGTGAGAAAGGAGTAACTTTACAGTGGAGAAACCTGCCAAACTACCTCAGACGAACAGGGCCAATGTCAACCATAAGTCATGTCAATATGTCAATAGTATGTATTCTTGATACAGATAGGAACGGCACTTCACCTCTGCAAGATTCCTCTCCAAAACCCCTATCCCTACTATAATCATGAGAAAAATATCAGACAAAGGCCAATTTAGGGACATTCTACAAAATACATGGTCAGTACTTCTCAAAGCCTTCAAGTTCATCAAAAACAAAGAAACTCTGAGAAACTGTCATAGGCAAGAGGAGCCGAAGGAGACATGATGACTAAATGTAATGTGGTGTCCTAGATGAGATCCTGGAACAGAAAAAGGATGTTAGTAATAAAGAAATCTGAATAAAGTATGGACTTCAGTTAATAATGTATTTATATTGCTTCATTCATTATAATAAATGCACCATACCAATGTAGCTGTTAATAGTGGGGAAACTGTGTATGGGGTATATGAGAAATCACTGTACTAACTTTCTTTGCTATAGATCTAAAACTATTCTAAAATATAAAGTTTATTTTAAAAAAGAAATAGAGGGGAAACAGAATTAAAAAGGCATAAGAGATAGCAACTGAATTGAAATGTGTAGACCTTGTTTGGATCCTGATTCAAGCAAACTGTTTTTAAACACATTTATGCAAACAAAACATAACAAAATAAAATCATTTATAAAAGAATTAGAAATTTGAATACAATATTTAATGATATCAAGAAATTTATTGTTACTTTCTAAGGTAGAATTATAGTTATTTTTAAAATAGAATGTTTATATTTTTGAGATAAATAGTGAAATACTTGCAGAAGAAATGATATGTCTGGAATTTGCTTCAAAATGACTAAGGCAAGGGGTTACTGAGGGTATTGTTGAAACAAGGTTAGTCATAAATTGATAGTTTTTGAATATGGGTGATGTTTACAGGGGTCAACCAAACTATTCTGTCTAGTTTTGTAAAAGTTTAAAAATGTTCATTGCCAAAAAAAATTGAGAAAGAGAGAAATTTGAGCAACTGCAATCCCAAGAGAAACATGTAACACCTTCTGAGGATATCAATCTCCTAGCTCCCTCCTTGATCCATCTAATATAAAGCTTTTCTTATTTCAAATGCTGCCCCCCAAGATCACAGTTGCATAGCCACATCCTCGATGCCCAGGGCTGCCTCCAATTTCCACATTTTGTATAATAGAGATTCAAGAAGTGGCTTGCCAGAGGAAATAGGGCAGCCTTTGCCAGCATTCTAAGAAAGATCTGGAAATCTCCATATGCATTATGGGGCTAACAGGAGCAGACACTTGATTAATTAAAGCTCATCCTAGAGTTTTCAATGCCAATATGGCCTTGCAGCTACATAGAATCTAGTTCACAAAAAGCGCCTTTGTCAGAGTTGACAAAAATCCATCTCCATGCCTTACTGCCAGCAACATATAGAGGTATACTTTTACTGGTAAAGAAAGAGGGAGAGACAATGAGAAGGAGAGAGGAAATCAGAGGGAAGGAAAGAAAAAGAATGAGAGGGAGAAAATACTTTTCATATTTTCTCCTTGCAGATCAGAGTCAAATGAGTATGAACAAACTAATCATTAGCAAATGGACACCTCCAACAAGTTCAAAGGAATTGTGAAAGTTAATTAAGGGCTTAAGTGCAGTACTCATGTAGTTGCTGAGATCCTGACAGTACTAAAAGAACGCTTTCTTAAATTCTTTTTAAATGTATTGAGATGTAATTTAGATACAGTACAACTCATTCTTTTCATGTACAGTTGTTTTTTAAATTTTTAATTTCTGTGGGTACATGGTAGGTGTATATATTTATGGGGTACATGAGATATTTTGATACACACATGCAATGCATAGTAATCACATCAGGGCAAATGGGGAATACATCACCTCAAGCATTTCTTCTTTTGTTACAAAACAATCCAATTATACGCTTTTAGTTATTTTACAATGTACAATTAAGTATTGGCTATAGTCCTTCTGTTGTGCTGTCAAATACTAGTTCTTATTCATTCTTTCTAATTATCCTTTTGTATTAACCACCCTCACTTCCATCCCACTTCCCTACTCCCCTTCCCAAACTCTGGTAACCAACATTCCCTTCCCATTAACCATCCTCACTTCCTCCCACTTCCCTATTCCCCTTCATAGCCCCTGGTAACTATCCTTCTACCATCTATCTCCAGTTCAATTGTTTTAAATTTTAGCTCCCACAAAAGAGTGAGAACATGAGACGTTTGTCTTTCTGTGCCTGGCTTATTTCACTTAACACAATGACCTCCAATTCCACCCATTTTGTTGCAAATGACAGGATCTCATTATTTTTTATGGCTGAATAGTATTCCATTGTGCATATATATCACATTTTCTTTATCCATTCATCTGTTGATGGACACTTAAATGTGTGTGTATAGTTCTGAATTTGGACACATGCATCCAGTTGTGTAACCATCACCACAATTAAGATACAGAATGGCTCTATCTTCCCCTAAAATTTCCTTGTGCCTTTTTATAGTGAACCCCTTCCCCACCCACCAGCCCATGGTAACCATTGACCTATTTGTTTTCTTCCTTTTCTAAAATGTCACAAAGCAAGTAGCCTTTTGAGTCTGGCTCTGTTCACTTAACCATAATATATTTGGGATTCAATTGTGTTGTTACTTGTATCAGTAGTTCATTCCTTTTTATTATAGAATAGTATTTCATAGTTTATCCATTTACTATTTGAGACTTAGATTGTTTACAGTTTGTGATAATTATGAATAAAATCAATATGATGGAGATACAGTTAGACATATAGATGCCCAATTGTTCCAGCACAATTTGTTGAAAATACTTTCTTCTCCATTGAATTACTTTGCCGCATTTCTCAAAAATTAATTGACTATATATGTAAGGGCCTATTTCTGGACCTTCTACTCCACTCCATTGAACTATTGGTCTCTTGTTAAGCAAACGCCTCACTGTCTTCATTACTGTTGCTTCATAGTTAAGTCTTGAAATCAGGTTTTGTGAGCCCTCCAACTTTGCACTTCTTTTTAAAAATTGCTTGTCTATTCTAGAACTATTGGCTTTCTGTATAAATTTTATAATCAATCTATGAATATATACAAAAAAACCTGCTTGGATTTTTATTAGAATTGCATTGTATCTATAAATCAATTTTGGAAAAATTAACATTTTTAACAGCATTTTAGCAGTTCTCTATCCCATGAACACAGGATATCTCTCCATTTATTTAGTTCTTTTTCCTCTCAGCAAGGTTTTATAGTTATGACGCATATAAGACTTGCATATAGTTTACTAAATGTATTGCTAAACCCTTTGTTTTTTTGATGCTCTTGTAAATGGTTGTGATTTTTAATTCAATTTCCAATTGTCCATTGCTTGTATAGAAATATGTAATTAATTGGCCGGGTGTGGTGGCTCATGCCTGTAATCCCAGCACTTTGAGAGGCCAAGGCAGGCGGATCACGAGGTCAGGAGATCAAGACCATCCTGGCTAGCATGGTGAAACCCTGTCTCTACTAAAAATACAAAAACAAAATTAGCCTGGCATGGTGGCGGGTGCCTGTAGTCCCAGCTACTTGGGAGGCTGAGGTGGGAGAATGGCATGAACCCAGGAGGCGGAGCTTGCAGTGAGCCAAGATCACACCACTGCACTCCAGCCTGGGCTACAGAGTGAGACTCCGTCTCCAAAAAAAAAAAAATATGCAATTAATTTTTGCATATTACCCTTTTATCCTGAGAGCTTAATAAACATTAGTTCCAGTCACTGGGTAGATTGTTTGGATTTTTCTACATAGACAAATCACGTCATCCACAAACAAATAAAAAGACAAGCCACAGACCGGAAGAAAATATTTACAAACCACTACTGAACACCTATTAGAATGATTCAAATTTAAAAAGCTGACCATACCAAGTGTTGGTGGGGATGTGGAATGCTGGAATGCTCAGACATTGCTGTAGGGAATGTAAAATGGTACAGCCACTTTGGAAAACAGTTTGGCAATTTCTTTAAAAGTTAAACACATACCTAGATATGATCAAGCCATTTCACTCAGAGGTATTGACTCAAGGAAAGTGAAAGCATATATCCATGTAAAGACCATAGATGAATGTTCATAGCAGCTTTATATGAAGTAGTCACAAATTGAGACAACTCAAATGTTCATCACCAGGTGAATGAATAACTGTGGTACATCCATATAATGGAATATTACTGAGCAATAAAAGAGAATTAACTGTTGATATATGCTACAACATGGATGAATCTCTAAATAATTAAGCTGAGCAAAATAAGCTAGACAAGAGAGACAAAATACTTAATGATTTCTGTAAATAAAATTCTAGAAATTGCAAACTAATCTGTAGTGACAGAAAGTAGATCAGTGGCTGCTGGAGAGGGGGTAGAGCATGTGGCCAGAGGTGGGAGAAAGGGATTACCAAGGGGCATGAGAAACCTTTTTGGAGTGACAGATATGTTCATTGTCTTGATTTGGTGATGCATTCTCAAAACTTATGAAATTACGTACTTTAAATATGTGCACTTCATTTTATTTAATGTCTCAATAAAGCTATTAAAAGGAACAAAAAATGAAAACAAAAACATCTCAATACCATACAACTTTTTATTAAAAATGCCTTTTTTCATGATTCTTCATACAACTTTTCAGAGCCTGACTTGTGTTGAGTAAATTCTGTAACCCTACCTGGATTACAATAAATTATTTTACTACCTAACTTTCACTGAAGAGAATGTACCCTCTTTTTCTGTCTCACGCGCCACCGTTCTACTTTAGCTTTACTGACTGAGACAGTGAAGAAAAGGACAATGGGGGATGTGTAGAGGCTGTTTCTAGAATCAGCCCATAAAATGCAGAACATGTGGCAGATGGTGATACACAGTTTTTTTCATCCAGATTATGAAGTTCTTCCGTTGGGTCCAGTATAATAAACATTCAATGAGAATCTTCTACTTGCTCACGCCACAGTTTGGTCCTCAGGATGCACTGATGAAAAGACAAGTTTCTGCCTTTATTTCTATACTCTCAAGAGTAGAAGCACATAGGCAAAAAGATCATATAATTATCACATGGTCAGTGCTATGATAAAGTCAGCAGAGAAGGACACTTAAGCTCATAGGGCAGGGGATGAGGCCTCCTAAAGGGCAGAATGCCAGGGCTGAGTCTTACAGGATAAGTAGGGATTGGTCACATGGGGTGGGATGGGTCTGTTGAAAAAGAGGGGAAGAGCAAACATCTGATGCAAAGGTACTGAGGCATGAACAAGATGGGGTGGGCAGGATTGCAACCTTAAACATTCTATCCTGATCCAAGGGTCAATGGCAAGGCAGAATGTGATAGTGTCAGAGGTGTGTGAACCAGAGCAACTGCATCTTGAATAGCGCTGGGTAAAATAAGGCGGAGACCTACTGGGCTGCATTCTCAGACCGTTAAGGCATTCTAAGTCACAGGATGAGATCGAAGGTCGGCACAAGATAGAGGTCATAAAAACCTTGCTGATAAAACAGGTTGCAGTGAAGAAGCCGGCTAAAACCCACCAAAACCAAGACGGCCACAAGAGTGATCTCTGGTTGTCCTCACGGTTACATTCTCACTAGCGCCATGACAGTTTACAAATGCCATGGCAACATCAGGAAGTTACCCTATGTGGTCTAAAAAGGGGGAGGCATGAATAATCCACCGCTTGTTTAGCATATTATCAGGAAATAACCGTAAAAATGGACAACCAGCAGCCCTCGGGGCAGCTCTGTCTGTGGAGTAGCCATTCTTTTATTCTTCTATTTTCTTTTTTTTTTTTGGGACAGAGTCTTGCTCTGTCGCCCATGCTGGAGTGCAGTGGCATGATCTTGGCTCACTGCAACCTCCACCTCCCAGGTTCATGCCATTCTCCTGCCTCAGCCTCCCCAGCAGCTGGGACTACAGGCACACGCCGCCATGCCTGGCTAATTTTTTGTATTTTTAGTAGAGTTGGGGTTTCACCATGTTAGCCAGGATGGTCTTGATCCCCTGACCTTGTGATTTGCCCACCTCGGCCTCCCAAAGTGCTGGGATTACAGGCGTGAGCCACTGTGCCCAGCCTATTCTATTTTCTTAATAAACTTGCTTTCACTTTACTGACTCGCCCTGAATTTTTGCAGGAGATCCAAGAACCCTCTCTTGAGGTGTGGATTGAGACCCCTTTCCTGTAACAATAGGAGGTGGCAGGACTTAAGGGTGCAGAAAATGCTGGGGATAAATTATGGGGGGCATTTAAGTCATGCCAAGGAGTTAAGAGGCTTGGACTTTATAAAAGGTGAGCAAACTATTGAATCATTTTAAACCATAAAGCTCCATATCAAACTGTGTTTTAAAGAATACACTGATGGTTATGAAGAGAATAGATTTGCCTGGAAGAAAGTAGGAGGGTGACAAGAAAATGTTTGAGACAGGAAGATTATTTAGGGACATTGTTAAAATAATTCAGGACAAAAGATAAGGCATGCACTAAGGAGGATGAGGGATGGAAAGCTGGGAGTAGATTCCTGACACATTTGAGGTGGAATCAGTTGGTTTTGGTGTCTCTGCACTCAGCTGCCAGTCTCTCCTTATTACCCAAGAGGACCCCATCCACACATACATGATAATATCAACTCTCCAAAACCTCACTAATTTTCATAATTCTCTGTTGTCTGTAATTTTCTTTTAAATATTTTAGCATATGCACTGTGTCACATATAGGTGGGTACACTGCTTTTAATTCAAATCCTAGGGATAGTTGGTTATCATTTAAAGAAACTTAATCAGAAATAAACACTGCAAGGGGATTAGTTAGCATTTGAGAGATTTTAATCAAGAGTCAACCCTTCAAATGAAATGGCTACCTCAATACTCTCCTGGTGAATCTACATTCTAACTAAAGGGAATTAGATATACTGTTTTAGGCCGGCTGCAGTGGCTCACGCCTGTAATCCCAGCACTGTGGGAGGCTGAGGCAGGTGGATCATCTGAGGTCAGGAGTTCAAGACCAGCCTGGCCAACATGGTGAAACCCTGCCTCTACCAAAAAAAGACAAAAATTAGGCAGGTGACTGTAATCCCAGCTACTTGGGAGGCTGAGGCAGGAGAAGCACTTGAACCCGGGAGGTGGAGGTTGCAGTAAGCTGAGATTGCACCATTGCACTCCAGCCTGCACAACAAGAGCAAGAGTCTGTGTCAAAAGGAAAAGAAAAGAAAAGAAAAGAAGAAAAGAAAAGAAAAGAAAAAAAGACTATTTCATTGGTGAAACTTCAGTACTTAAGCTTTGGCTAGAATCTTGCTCTTATATGAATTAAGAATTTAAGAATTTGGTGAACACTAGCCTAACGCTCTTTGTGAGGGACATTCCTGGGCTAGGACTCCCTTTGGGTTTGTATTTTATCACTTAACAGAGAGTTCTGTCTCCTGATTCAACTAAAAGTCTAACATATTCTCCTGACACTAAAATGCTGTTACATCTATTTTGAGTGACCCTTTCATGCGATGCACTCGTCAAGTACCCGAAGATTAGAGAGCTGGAAGTGTTTACCAGGAAAGGTGTGGCCATGGTTGTCCTGCCTGGTAAGACAGGCTTGTCTGTGAGGCCAAACTCCCCGCTGCACTTTCATCATAGCCCAATAGTGAGTTTGGGGGAGAAGGGACCTAGAATTCTGATTCACCTCTAAGCACTCCGTGTGTATAATCTAAGCCCAATCACCTTAGATCACTTACCAACACTTCCCTTCCCTCAGAAACCTTCAAACTCACAATACTGTCCCCACCAAATTCTGCCTGAATGGTTGGTCCCCTTGACAGCCTTTCCTGGACAGAGCTTTGTGGCCTTTCAGTCCCCAGGCAATCCATTTCCAGCTCACACCAACTCAGCTTCTGTGGGTATCTTGAGATCTCAGAATGTTACAGCTATCACTTTAATTGCTTCTCATTCTCAGATTATTTCATATGTGCTAATCTGGCCTCCCCAGCTAGATGGCAAGCTTTTAGAGGATCAACATTCCCCCAGTCCCTCCTTTCCCTCCATATTTTAAATACTTACTGATCTGGCACTACCCCTTGAACTGGGATGCATAGTACTGGTGAAGAAAGCAGACACAGTTTCTGCCTAACAGAATGCCCAGTTGAATTGGGGAAAACAGACAAGAAAATGGGCAATTACAATAGATCATTATAAGTGGTAGAAATTCATCCATGCACGTATTCACTCACTCATTTGCCCATACCATAAATGTATGTTGAGTTTCCACTATGTTAGCCATTGAGAGACACAACTACTCAAGATGGACCCAGTCCTTATGGACTGTAGTCCAGGAAAGAGGAAACACCGGATAGGAGAGCTCAAGGTGGATCAACTGTGACGTGGACAAGAAGCCTTGCAGGAGGGGTAAGGTTGATGCTGAGTAACTCTTATAGCTGCTGGGAATCTGCAGCTCCCCCTTCTCTTTATATAGCTCAGATTCATGCTTTATTACTGGAGAAAAATAAAAGCAAGAAACAAATGACACAGCATTAGCATAGATGTCATGTTGCATCCATAGTGAGAGGCACCTCCCTCTCCAGGCTGGAGTTCCCCCAGGAAGCAGCTTCTGATGTCAGAAATCCCCAGGGAATTGGCCACCTTGATGAGGGGCAAGATCCAAGTTTTCCCTTGAATAGCTGGGTGTTATTTTTTTCCTGGAACCTGCTAAGAAGCTGCAAACTACATTTATATTTAACCCCTGAGAACCCCTTTCTCTCTGAAGAACCTATTGGACAAAACATATTTCTCAGTGGGGATGAACTAACACAGAAAAATGTTACAGGACCAGTGGATTACCCCCCGAGTCCCCTATCACTATTGTTAAAATAAAAACCTTAGGCAAATTAAATTTAACATCATTTAATTGAGCAAAGAACAATTCACAAATTGGGCAATCCCCAAATGAGAATAGTTCAGAGAGGCTCTGGGGGTGCCACATGGTGGAAGAAGATTTATGGACAGAAAAAGGAAACTGACATACAGAAAAAACAGCCAGATTGGTTACAGCTCAGCATTTGCCTTATTTGAAACTGTTTGAACAGTTGGCTGCCTGTGATTGGCAGAAACTTAGTGACTGGCACAAGAGCAGGTTACAGTCTGTTTGCACATCCAGTTAGGTTACAGTTCACTATGTACAGAGAAACCTTTAGGCCAAACGTAAAATATGTAAGAAGGCAGCTTTAGGCTAAACTTAATCTAACACTATTTTGCAGCCAAGTGGCTCCATGCTCCTGTCATGTTATAAGGTGGGGGAGGGCAGGGTGAACAAAGCCTGTATTCAGGCCCTAACCCTGACCACTGGCCACCCAGAGGCTAGGAGCTCTGCTCAGCCTTCTACCCAGCTCCTTCTCCCTCAGTAATCTGGCTGTTCCCAGAACCAAGTAAGAATTCTGCTGTGTGAGGATGAATCGGCAGAATTTTGCCAAAGACTGAAGTGGAAAGAACTGCTCATGCCACTTCTGTGTTATGCCTGGGGAGCCGGGGACTCATCTCCCCACTTGGCCGACTCTCAAGGTCCTTGGAGCTCTTTGCCTGTGAATTGCCTTCTGGAGGCGCTAAGCATGAAGGCTCCATCCCAAAGTACCTTGATCCAAACCATCTTTCATCTCTGTCTTAACTGCAGGCACTGCTCAGGAGAAAGGGTGGGGCAAGCTCTTTATTTAGAGGAAATGAGTTGCATCACCAACCTGACATCTACAAACCTACTCATAAAATGACGGGTATGGAAACATGTAACTACCCAACACCAAATGAACAAATAAATACCTTACTTACATTTTCCATAGAATAAAAATGAATTTTTAGAGGTGGTGACACCTATTTAGAGAGGGCGAAGTTAGCTTGAGGATACAGTACGGTGGCCTAGTTTTACAACTCTGTGGCTGATCTTACATAACTTAACACGAAGTCTTTGCGCTTCTGCAGTTTAGTAATTCATCTTCTGTTTTTGCTTTATGTAGAATACATTTGGAAGGGCAATGAAAGCCACTGACAATCTTAGCATCTCACTGGAGACCGTAATTTCAATCTTCTCTCATCAAGGTGGACTATCAAGTAGATATTTTAATTCCATCTCCTTTATTTTATTTTCCATTTCCTCCTGGTGGTGGTACTAGCAAGCCAATAAATTATGCTCTTAAAAATACATAATAAAAATAAAACCACCATCTATTGGTATGACACTGAATACTTTAATAGAGTACTTTTAAAAACGTGTTTCTCATGTTAGGCCTTGCAGCATCCCCACTGGGGTAAGCAAGGCAAGCATTACCTCCATTTTTCAGATGATGACACCAAGGTTCAGAGATGTTGCATCTCTTAACCAAAGTCACACAAGTTGAAAGTGGCAGAGTCAGGTCTCAAATAGTTTTACTCCATGCTCCAGATATGTTTTGTTAAAATGAATAACAAAAATGAAAAACTGAGTGCCTGAATTATTCACAGTGAGATCATTAGCCCACTAAAGAGGTTAATAGTTTGTTCATTTTTAGTTTTTGATGTTTACTTCTATTAAAATCACAATGGTAAGTAACCATTTGTATTTGTCCAACCAATGACTTTCCACACCCAAAGCCATTGTTTCCCATGCATTCCCTTACAGCCTTGTGGGTGACTGGCCTGTGCACCAGTGAGACACTATAGCTCCTCTCTTGATGTTTTCTAATCATTTATTTGGAAAATAATATCCTACCAACCATTCATTCCATTCCCTGAACATTCAAAAAGATTACACTTAATGGGAAAGACAGACATGTTGTAACTGCTCAGTGGGCTCACCTTGTCCACTGTCTAGACAGAGCCAATTTATCAAGACAGGAGAATTACAGTAGAGAAGGAGTAATTCACCCTGAGCCAACTGTGCAGGAAACAGGAGGTTTATTATGACTCAAATAAGTCTCCCTGGGCATTTGGGTTTCATAATTTTTATGGATAATTTGGTGGTGAGTTGGGGTAGGGGGAGACAGTGAGTCAAGAGTGCTGAATGGTTGGGTTGGAGATGAAATCATAAGGAGTGAAAGCTGTCTTGCACTGAGTCAGTTCCTAGGTAGGGGCCACAAGATCAGATGAGCCAGTTTATCAATCTGGGTGGTGCCAGCTGATCCATCAAGTGCAGGGTCTGAAAAATATCTCAAGTACTGATCTTAGGCTGTACAATGCTGATGTTATCCCCAGGAGCAATTTGGGGAAGATAATTTCTAATCTTTTGGCTAATTTGTTAGTCCTACAAAGGCAGTCTAGTCCCCAGGAAAGAAGGGGGTTTGTTTTGGGAAAGGGCTTTCATCGTCTTTGTTTTAAACTATAAACTAAGTTCCTCCCAAAGTTAGTTTAGGCTACACCCAGGAATAAACAAGGACAGCTTGGAGGCTGAAGCAAGATGGAGTTGGTTAGGTCAGATTTCTTTTACTGTCTCAGCTGTAATTTTGCAACGGCAGTTTCAATCATTCCCTTTGGGTTTTATAACACTTTAATCTTAAGGTGTTGGCTAATGAAGATGGAAAAAGGACGAAGACCACTCTAACTTCTTTCCGCTGACCAGGAGCATAGTGGGGGTAGGTGTTGACCCCAAGGTGCGGGGTAGAACTGCTTTGCAACTATCTGAGTGTACTCACGCAGGCCTGGCTGGGATTTCCAGGCCTGTATGACAAAGACATTAGTATTGTCATCTATAGTTTTAATACCACATTTAAGTGAACAGTGTACTATAAGGTAAGTAATGAATACTAGGATAATGAGTGCAATTCCCAGTTTTAAAGGTAAAGATTTGAAAGCATTAGTCTGGGGTCTTGTAGCCCACCAAGAATTAGGATTTAGTCCAAACTGCAGAATAAAACTCAAGAACAGCTAACAACAGGTGTACTATAGGTTTTTTGGAAAAATAACTTTTCTCTCTCCAGTATCCATTTTTATTAAATGCAAATCATGATAGGACTGATTTGTATGCAAAATAAACTTTAGTCTTATAATACTTGACCTGATTACTTGCATAAAGGGCAGCAAGAATAATTATTTTTCACATAGGCTTTTTAATTGGCTTGGATGGAACTCTGTTTCATAAGAAATCTCAGATAAGACTTTTTTTTAAAGCTGAGCACAGCCATGGGTTTGTACCCTCAAATACCTATGAGTTGAGTAAATTCCTTTCCTCTGGAGGTCCCAAGGTAACTTGGGGCTCCTGGGCCTGTCAGAACATGATATTATTTACTTATCACATATCAGGAACCCTGTGCAGTGACTGTATAGACAAGGTATGAGGTCACTTTTCCCAAGGGCTTTTATTGGCTCCACAAATCAAGTTTGATTCCTTAAAGGAAAGCAAGCCATTCCAGTCAAAGCCTTGGTAAAATAACCAGTTTCTCCAATTGTGTCCTGTTACAAAAGAAAACAGATTCTTACTGCATTTAAGCAAATAACTACATTGCCATAAGTTAAGAATACTCACAAATAGTTTCCAAATTCTGGAGAAACCAGGTAGAGAGAAACAAATATGCTCCAAATTTTGTTCACAGGCGTATACATTGCTCAATTGTTAAAAGCTGTAAATAGCTCAGAAGAAAAGTTTTCTTGACTCTGAAAAACAAAACAAAGGATCAGCAACATTTTAAGCAAAAAGTAAAAAAGATTACTTCAGTTTTCTATTACTTCAGTCCATGCAGTTAACTCCTGTTCTGTTTGATATTCATGAACGTTTCAGCTCTCCATCAGAATCCTGAAAGTTTTTTCCTCTATTCTAATGTCACAATTTCCAAAGTTATTAGAAACTTGCATTCAAGAGCATCTATTAAAGTCCTAAAGCTGATTATAAGCTGCCTTTTGAAGAGGATCAAAACAAGACAATAATTGTCTGTGGATGACAAAAACTCTTAGGACATCCATTATTAAAACCACAATTGATGAGGAATTTTAGTTACTTCTGTGGCATACAATAATTTTATGTAACAATTATAATTATTAATAACACACAGTAAGTCTTATCAGAATTATAGGAGTTTCTCATAATTTTGGAACACATACCAATAACACATTTAGACAAATTCAGCCCAAAGAAAGCCAAATACCATTTCATATTCAACAATGCTTCCTATATGATTATTATACCAAATAAGCAAAATATGTCTCTTTTGGAATTCAGGGCATCAATATAAAAAAATTAATGTGGACCCAAGTTAGAATTTGACTTTGGAAAGTTTGTCAAATATAAAAAGTTTAAAATGCTTTATATCACAAAATAGGATCACAGGTCATTATAAAATAAGTCATTCATTTCACCAAAGTGATAACTCAAAAATGTCCCAAAAAAGATTAAAACCTTGACTTACTGAGAGAGGAGAGACTTAATTTACCAAATAAGCCCTAATAAAAACAACATGAGGCCAATTAAATTTGTTTTTCAAAATTTTATAAACAACCTATAAAATTTTAATCACATTGACCATAAGATATAATTTCCATAAGCCTTTTTATAATCTTTATAATCTTCATTAAGGAGTGGATTAATGCTCCAAGAAAACCTTGTTAATCTGACACAGGGGCTCATATGCTGGTCTTGAATCAGTGTGCCTTTGACATTAATGGTTAATTTATAGAGAAACTGAACTTATTTTATCTCTCAAAATCAGCCCTTACAATCTCATGTGCCCACCTCTTCTGCAAGGTGCCTGGGCCGTGAGGAATTGAAGAGTTTTAATTTCTGCCCCTGTGTCTCATGAAGGCAGTTTATTTTGACTGCCGTCTTCTACCTGGCCTGAAGATGAGGCTTTAATTGCTGTCAGTGTTTAAGGCTTAGCAGGATTTGGTGTCCTTTTTAGACCCAGCAGTCGGAGCCCTGTAACTCAATGGCACAAGGTCTTTAAAAGCACATGCAGAAAGATACATAGATGTAATAACATTAATTTAAAAAACCTTTTTTAAATCTCAGTTTTTTTTCTAAGCAAACCAAAACAGAATAATAATGACAGAGGAATTATTTCCATAAAACATAAAATCTGTTAGGCCAGTTACCAAAAGGCAATAGAAAAGAACTTCTGCAGTGCATAAAGTACTATTTTGGAAGAAAACATTTCCATCTTAGACCTTTAAGAAAACATTTTTAGCATCAAGCCACAATAAACAGTTGGAACCTGAGGGGGAAAAAACTTACATGAGCTGAAAATGAGTTGAAGGAGATCGTTATTATTTCGAGCCTTTTAAAAGAGGGGAGAGAAAACTGAAAATGATGACACAATGAAAGTTGAAATTTGGGTTAAAAAATTAAAATCTCTTATAATTTGTTAAGAGTTAATCAATCCCTTAAGAAAATTTTATTGTTCTAACCAATTCTTTAGTGTATAAGTGTTTGTTAACATCAAAACCCAATCTCTAGAAAAACTATTATAACTAATTTCCCTTTAATTATAGACAACTTGATAGAAATCACTTGTGACATGCTTGGACTTCCTGTTTTATCCTAGACATCTCTCTTCCCTAAATAATTATTTTATTCTAGGACAAAATTTCCCTACAAGATTCTTTCTCATTAAAATTATTGTCCTTTTAACATTTCCTGTCAAAAATACCTCTTTGTATTTGTAACTTTCTTTACATTGTTCTTATTCATGGATTACCGTTACCTAATTTCATGAATAACTCTTAAATAACCTTTGAATTAGATAAAAATTATTTTCCTTTAAATAAGAACACATTTCTTGTTTTTGGAAAAATGTTTTCCTATAATTAAAAAAATGGAAATGACCCAGAGATTTAATGGATATCTATTATTTAGCTTAATATAACTTTAGATTTTAAATTATATGACAAGATTATCTACAAGCATTTATTCTGTTACATTTACCTAACACATTAATTTATAAAAATAGTTTACTCAGATTACTTAAGAAAACTGTGATAGTTATCAGTTAAAGTTATCTCCCTGTTAACCATTTTTATATCCTATGAATTTCAGGTTTTCCTAAGTAAGGACCTTAAGGTTAGATAATTGGTTTTTTTTGTTTATTTGTTTTTGCCAATACCTCAGGACTTAGCTGTTTTCATTAACTGAACAAAAAACCTGCCTTATTTATTAAATTTTACATAAACAAAGATAATTCTCTTTTGAGCTGCATTCATAGCTTTATAACCATCATGGCAAATTTTGACATTTAATAGAAATAAATAAGTTGACAATCCTTAAGCCATTGCTAATTCTACTCCACCAAAATTTTTAAACGAACCTATTTATTAAAGATTTACTTAAGTAACATGAACTTGAAAAAGCATTTGGCTTAACATCTGTTTTTCTGATAAAGTATTTAAGCATTTCTAAAGTCAATTAATTAGAGCATTTTATACATTTTTAGTGGTGAAACATCGTATACATGACAGATGAACACATAGACATATTAGACCCATAGATAGGAGCAGACTTACAGATCTGTTACTGGAAAAGGGTTCCCATCCAGATCGTAAGAGAGGGTTCTTGGATTTTGCACAAGAAAGAATTTGGGGCAAGTCCATAGAGTTAAATGAAATCAAGTTTCTTAGGAAAGCAAAGGAAGAATGAATGGCAACTCCATAGGCAGAGCAGCCCCAAGGCCTGCTGGTTGATCATTTTTATGGTTATTTCTTGATTATATGCTAAACAAGGGGTGGATTATTCATGAGTTTTCTGGAAAAGGGGTGGGTAATTCCTGAAACTGAGGGTTCTTCCCCATTTTAGACCATATAGGGTAACTTCCTGATACTGCTATGGCATCTGTAAACTGTCATGGCACTTGGGGGGAATGCCTTTCAGCATGCAAATACATAGTAACTATCGTATCATGAGCAGTGAGGACAACCAGGTCACTCTCATCACTATCTTAGTTTTGGTGGGTTTTGGCCAGCTTCTTTACCATAGCCTGTTTTATTAGCAAGGTCTTTATGACATGTATCTTGTGCAAACCTCCTATCTCATCCTGTGATTTAGAATGCCTAACCTCCTGGGAATGCAGCCCTTATTCAAGATGGAATCACTCTGGTTCAAATGCCTCTGACATACTTCCCGCCTCCCTTTAATAAGAGAACCCTTAATCTTAAGGGTTGTTGAGAGCTGAAGATTCATCTTCCATAACTTCTTCAGGCTGAATAGGGGCAATGATATTCCTGCCTAACTATCAGGGTGTCTTATATTTGGCGTAGAGAGAAGCTCAGTCAGAAAGTGTCAATATGATGAGGGCCATTCATGACTCTGAATTCTGATAAGTGATAACTGGAAGATTAATAAGTGTTCAGTTTAAGAAAACATTGAGTAAACTTATCTTGCATTCCTGCAAAGAGTATAACAGCAAATATATTCCACAACAGTAAAGCAAAATAAGCAAAATTATCGAAGTAAACTAAATAAGAAGGTATTCCGTGAACCAAGCTGATACGAAGTTGCTATATGTGTTACACATTTCAATATGGGCCCAGAATTTGAATATTGATCCAGATTTTTACATTACTCATCCTTCTTGTTTATTTTGAGCAGCAGCCAGAGATCACTTCTTGGGTCACAGGAATAAGCAGGGTTAGTTTAGATTGCAGAAAAAAAAATCTCAAAAACAACAGATGAGACTAGAATCTAATAATAGGTGTACCATAGTTTTTGAAATGTAATTTTTCTCTCTCTGGTCTCCTGTTTTTACAAAAGACAAATCATGGTAAGTCTGGTTTGCTTTATTATACTTGGCCTGATTATTTTCATGAAGGGCAGCAAGAATAATTATTTTTTACATAGGCTTTTTAAATTGGCTTTGATGGAACTCTGTTCCACAGAAAGAATCTCAGATAAGACTTTTTAAAAGCTGAGCCCAGCCATGGCTTTTTACCATCAAATACCTATGAGTTGGGTAAATTCCTCTCCTTTGAGTTCCCAAGATAACTTGGGGTTTCTGGGCCTGTCAGAAAGTGATATTCTTTATTTACAACAGGTCAGCAACCCTGTACACGTAGGAGGCCAGTTTTGCCAAGGGGCTCTTATTGGCTCTACAAATCAAGTTTGATGCCTTAAAGGAAAGCACTCCATTCCAGTCAAAGCCTTGGTAAAATAACCAGTTTCTCCAGTTGTGTCATGTTACAAAAGAAAACAGATTCTGGCTAGGCATGGGATCATGCCTGTTATCCCACCACTTTGGGAGGCCAAGGTGGGTGGACCACCTGAGGTCAGGAGTTCGAGACCAGCCTGGCTAACATGGCAAAACCCCATCCCTACTAAAAATACAAAAATTAGCCAGGTGTGGTGGCATGCGCCTGTAATCCCAGCTACTTGGGAGGCTGAGGCAGGAGAATAGCTTGAATCCGGGAGGCAGAGGTTGCAGTGAGCCAAGATCACGCCACTGCACTCCAGCCTGGGTGACAGAGTGATATTCCATCTCAAAAAAAAAAAAAAAAAAAAAGAAAGAAAGAAAAGAAAACAGGTTCTTATTGCACTTAAGCAAATAACTATATTGCCATAAGTTAAGAGTACTTGGGTTGGCACAGTGGCTTATACTTGTAATCCCAGCATTTTGGGAGGCCAAGGTGGGCACATCGCCTGAGGTCAGGAGTTTGAGACCAGTCTGGCCAATGTGGTGAAATCCTGTCTCTACTAAAAATACAAAAATTAGCTGAGTGTGGTGGTGGGTGACTGTGATCTCAGCTACTCGGGAGAATCGCTTGAACCTCTGAGACGGAGGTTGCAGTGAGCCGAGATTGTTCCACTGTACTCCAGCCTGGGTGCTGGAGTGAGACTCCATCTCCAAAAAAAAAAAAAAAAAAAAAAAAGAATACTTACAAATAGTTTCCAAATTCTGGATAAATCAGGTAGGAAGAAACAAATATGGTCCAAATTTTATTCACAGGAATTTATTTTACCCAATTGTTAAAAGTTGTAAATAGTTCAAATGTTTTCTTGACTTTGAAAAAACAAAGGATCAGCAACATTTTAGGCAAAAAGTAAAAAAAAAAAATTACTTTATTCCTTTATTAGTTCAGTCCAGGCAGTTAACTCCTGTTCTGCTTGATATTCATGAATACTCCAGCTCTCCATGAGAGTCCTGAAAGTTTTTTCCCGTATTCTAATGTTGCAATCGCCAAAGTTATCAGAAACCTGCATTCAAGTACTCCTGTCAAAGTTCTATAGCTGATTATAAACCACCTTTGAAAAGGATCAAAACAAGACAACAATTGTCTATGGATGACAAAATGTCTTAGAGCTGCCACAGTCAAAAATATGACAAAGAAATTTGGTTACCTCTGTGGCATACGATAATTTAACATAACAATCATAATTATTACTGATAATGTACATTAAATCATAGAATTATAGGAGTATCTTATAATTTTGGAACATATACCAATAACACATTTATACAAATACAGCCCAAAGAAAGCCAAACACGATTTCATATTTGATAATTTTTTTTTATTTTTATACCAAATAAGCCAAATTTCTCCATTGCATTAGTATACTATTAATGTCAATCCCAATTTTAAATAAAACCTTATAGACAAATCTATTCAATCTTAATCAGTTTAACCATAAGGTGAGATTATTATAAGCCTTCCATAACCCTTTACAATATTTGTGAAAGTGCAGATCAGTGCTCTAAGAAAACCCTGTTGTACTTTTATTCCAACGTTCAATTTACAAAAAAACTGAATACTCCTTTAACTTTAGCCAATATGGTCACACACTTAATTTCTTTTACAAGATTAATTTTTCAGAAACCTTCTACAACTTGCTCAAATCTTCAGCTTTTCCCTATCTAATTTGAAACAATCCTTTAACCCTTTAATCTAGGGAAAAAAATCCACATTCCCATTCCCATGCCTTTTCATCATCTTTACCAAAAACACATTTCACTTTCTTATACACTTTGCATGTAAAACTGTTTTTTCAGTATTCTCAAGTACATGTTACACTGTTAACTCTTAGTAACTTTTGGTGAAAAACCTGGTTAGTAAGCAATTCTAATTATGAACTGGGTGTGGAGCCTAGAGCAGCCAGTTTTGAGCTTGTAAAGTCTTTTAAGTGCTCAAAATAATTTTTAGAGCTAACCATGACATGAACCCCAAAATTCTTGTCCTCAAGAAGGCAGATACTAAGAGAAAGCATGGCCCGGGTGGTAACAAGATCAAGCTCCCAAGGGCATACAAGACAAGAGGGAAAGCTTATTCAGTAATTTTTTTTTTTTTAAGAGACCTGCAGCAAACTTTGCAACTGACCAGTTTGCTGGGCTGGCTTGAACAGCAGGCTTATAGGGTTCCTAGGCCCACATTCTATCCTAAGGTACCCCTCTTTTATGACAGAACACAGAAAGGCAAATTCATAGCACAAGGCACAGATTTGATACAGCTTAAGACTGGCCTTATAAATCCTTTTTCCCATGAATCAAAACTTTGCAGAGGAGATAAACAGTCATTTTTACCATTCATTCAACCAGTTGGCATAGAGAGAGAGGCCAGCAGTGTGACTGGTATGAAACTCTCACCCTTTTGCCAGCATGTCAGGCTCCTGGGTTCCCTATCCCTAAGCAGCCCTAGTGATCCGGCTCACCCACCATATCCCTGGGGGCTAAGCCACAACACAAAGGAAAATCATGAAACCACAGGCAAAATCCTCTCTATGTTGCAAGTGGCTGCCCAACCTGCTGCCTGGGGGAACAGAATTAACATTTTCCATTCCAGCCAGAGCAAAATACCTGTGACAAAACACAGACATTAGCCCCTCCACTTAGGACCCAATATTGAACTGGCAAGACTCAAATTTGTCCCCAGTTGGACTCGTCACCTTTGATCCACTCAAAGTGTGGTGGAATGATCTTCTATCAGGGGTTTCAACATGCGGTCTCTGGGCAAGATAGTTGCCCTGAGTAACAGAAAAGATAACAAAGAGAAAGGTGAGAAAGAGAGAGAAAAGCACTGCCTGCGGCAGGGTAGGGAAGGCAAGGCACTCAGGGAGGCCAGAGAAAGACCCCCCCATTGCACTTAATCAAAAAGTTCAGGCAGCTGCTCGTCGGTCACAAAGGGATCTTTTCCAGCAGTCCCATCGGCTCTCAAGTTTCCTCTATCAGGGAGGAAAAGGCTCCCAATGTCCCATGATCCTGTACCTGCCTAATCCTGTCACCCACAGCCAACAGCAAAGAGTGCAAGGCAGATTAATCCAAAGAGAATACCGTATAACACCCCATGGTGCTGAACCCATTCTTAGCAGAGAGGAATTTTACTGGGGGGAGGGGGCGGTTTCTAACCCCTTAATTCTTAGGAAGGACTCTAACCTTCCTAAGTTGGGCTTCCAACCCAAGTTTGGTCAGGTGTCCTTGCCCTTATTAAGAAAGGCCTTTAACCCCACTCTGTCTTGGGAGAAACTCTAATTCCCCTAAGTTGGGCCTCTCACCCAATCCCATCCTTTACCCAGATACCCCACCACTTACCCAAAGTCAGCTGATTGGTGCTGCAACCTATTTCCTTTGTTGGGGGGCGGTCTCCTCAGTATCATCCCTTCGAAGTTTGCCAGGAAGATGTTACCAGAAAGGGGTCCCAATCTAGACCCCAAGAAAGGGTTTGGATCTCACCCAAGAAAGAATTTGGGGCAAGTCCATAGAGTAAAGTGAAAGCAAGTTTATTAGGAAAGTAAAGGAAGAATGAATGGCTACTCCATAGGCAGAGCAGAAGCATGGGCTGCTGTACTGATGATGCTTATTGCTACTTCTTGATTATATGCTAAACAAGGGGTACATTATTCATAAGTTTTCCAGGAAAGGGGTGGGCAAGTCCCAGAACTGAGGGTTCGTCTCCTTTTTAGACCATACATGGTAACTTCCTGATGTTGCCATGGCATCTGTAAACTGTCATGATGCTGGTGGGAGTGTCTCTTAGCATGCTAATGCATGCTGAGCAGTGAGGACGACCAGAGGTCACTTTCATTGCCATCTTGGTTTTGGTGAGTTTTGGCTAGCTTCTTTGCCACATCCTGTTTTATCAGCAAAGTCTTTATGACCCATATCTTGTGTTGACCTCCTATCTTATCCTGTGACTTAGAATGTCTAACATCCTGGGAATGCAGCCCAGTAGGTTTTAGCATTAGCTCACCAGCCCATATTCAAAATGGAGTTGCTCTGATTCAAACGCCTCTGACAGTTTGAGCCATAAAGATAGCTCAAGCTTGTACCAAGTGGCCATAGAAGATTTTCCAAAGGCCAGAACCACCTCCATTCCGAGTCCCTTATGTTGGTCACCAAATTATTAACCCAAAATATGTGAGACAGGTCTTCATTAATTTAGAAAGTTTATTTTGCCAAAGTTGAGGATACATGCCCATAACACAGCCTCAGGAGGTCATGATGATATATGCTTAAGGTAGTCAGTGCACAGCTTGGTTTCATACATTTTAGGGAGACAGGAGACATCAATCAATATATGTAAGATGTACATTGGTTCTGTCCAGAAAGGTGAGGAAGTGGGGGATGCTTCAGGGTCATAAGTAGGTGAGAGACAAATGGTTGCATCGAGTTTCTGATTAGCCTTTCAGAAGGAGGCAATCAGATATGCATTTATTTCAGTGAGCAGAGGGATGACTCTGAATAGAATGGGAGGCGGGTTTGCCTTAAGCAATTTCCAGCTTGACTTTTTTCTTTACTGTAGTGATTTGGGGGTCCCAAGAGTTATTTTCCTTTCACAGCAGCAACACTGTGGGTCCACCTGAGAGGTTAGGCAAAGCATCACGTGGGATTTAGGGTTTGCCAGATACAGGCAGGGAAGAACATTCTAGATAGAGGAAACAGAGTATGCAAACAGAGTTGTGAAAAATCGGGCATGTTTGGCAAACTGCTAAATGTCTGTGTTACTGAATTAATAAGTATGTGTGTGGGGGTGTGTTTGTGCAAGTGTGTGTTTTTGGGCCAGGTTGGAAAAGGCTTGTGTGTCAAGCATTGAAGGTTTCATTTGGTCCCATAGCCAGTGAGATGGGCTTTTAAGCAGGAGAATGGCATGGTTGGCTCTGACCATGTAGGAAGGCAACTCTAGCGGCTGCAGGTTGGAAGGTTGGAGGCAGGGAGGACAATTAGGAGCACTTGCAGTAGTCCCAGAAATTGCAAAGAACATCAGTCGTAAGATGGGCCCAGCTCAACAGTGACAGGGCTTATGGACACTAGAAAATAAGATACCAGCCGTAAATGGTTTAGTTGATTGACAGACGCAGAAGACAGAAAATTCCCCAGTGCTGGAAGTCGTCCCTGGGGCTTCTATACGAGGCCTTTTCCAGCAGGACTCAAGCAAGCTGCGTATTCAGGAAGATCATTAGAAAGTGGTCAAAGAGATTTTTTTTCTTTCTTTCAAAGAAACAGTAAAACATGTAAGAAATGCTCTTAAACCACTGGGTCTCTTAGCAAGTGTAACTTCTGGTCAGAGAGGTGTACCACACAGGGGTACTAGGTGGAGAAAGGATATTTCTTTGTTTTCCTTTAGCTGAAGAAATTTCTGTATTGCTTTTGTACTAGAATTTTCTTTTCTGCAATTAATCTGCCACCTCGTGGCCTAATGAGAAATTTCAATTTCCATAGCTTGGAGAGGGAGGATTGAAGAAACAGAAGTCAATACTCTTTCACTTAATAGAAACATCGACATACTACTGACTGCCAGCACAGGAGTGCTTTCCTCTAACTATATAATGCCCTTGTTACCTGCTATTCAAAGGGTGTTTTGTGATTTCCCAAAAACTCAAAAAATAATGAGGAAGTGCTTGACTCATAGATACTTCATACACGTGTATGACTCCACAAAATGAAAACTAGAATATGGTTCTTGTATTTTAATGGGAAAAGAAAATGTCCTAAAAGCTATACAGCTTTATAAGATTAATTTCAACTTCTAAAATATTGCTTAAAATAATAAAGTGAATTTGCAAATATAGATAAAACCTGGACACTGAGCAAACACCCATTAAGCTAAAATGAAAAATGAACACAAGCAGATTGATGGGACTGCTTTTCTGTGGCTGAGTCATAAACCTGTATGTAATAATTGATCTTCTTGAAAAACTGAGAGGGCTGCTTTTGTGAGAGATGGGTGATCTTTGAATCAGATCACTTCTTGGATTCTACACAGATCAAATAAGCCATCCTGAAATGCGTCCTTAAGTCAGGAGTGCAGTGCAGGAAGGAGGGTAAGAAGACCAGCACTGGGTTGGACTGTCATCTGCTGGGTCAGGCCTTTAACCTTTTAGTTGCTGGATAATAATAGGGAGGTGGGGAGGGGAGTCCCAGAGGAGGATGGGGGTGGGGCACTAGAAAGCCAGACAAGTGCAGATGCCTGTTGCTCTTAGTTCAATCTATTCTGGCCCTCAGAAAAACTATCTAAAGAAGATGTCTTTTAATAGGTACATTCGCCTAGTACACAATACATGAGTATAAAATCATTAACATAAGACATGGTCAGAGTTTATTTTTGCTCTTTTGTGAAGCAGCGGTGTACAAAGCAAATTAAAAGCATAAATACAACTTTAAAAGAATATTTAAACCATCTAGGTATTAATGGATTTCCCTAAGTTTCCATTTCTGTATCTTTCTGTGATGATTTTCCTAAGTTTCCATTTCTGTAATTCTGACTACACCACTGTCATTAATTCTTTAAAAAAGTCAATCACTTTGTTTTCTAGATCCAAACATATTGTTCGTACATAGTGTTAATTTAGTGTCCTCCTTTCTAATGGTAATACTTAGAATTTGTTATGTATCTTAAGTAATTGGCAGGTAAACTTCTTTCTGAATAGTAAACGATTTCTTATAGGATTTACTTGGTAACAGTTTGTTAGCAACAAGTCTCAATGACTCTTTCACATAAGAAAGAAATGCAATGTCTTTGAAACATTGTATGCTTCTGACTTTTTAAAACTAATTTAAAATAGTGGCTTATCCCAGTCCAGATTTTATTATCATTGTTATTGTTATCATTTATTTTATTAGCAATGTATCAAAGAAAGTGAGAGCCAGAAGAAAACTGAAAGGTAATTGAGTATACTCAGCTGCTATTTGAGTCAACTCATGTCCTGAAAACCTAGTTTGATTTTGATCCACATTGATGGAGAGGTGAAGGAAACCAACTAATCTATGCAGGATCATGTGGAGAGTAAGTGTTACACAAATCATATGGAAACAAAAGTGATCACTCTTGGATCCTTCCAGAGAGAGAAGCTGATGCAGCAGGCATGGCTGCAGGGCCAACCAAGATGGCAGACGCTAGAGTTGGGTCCAGGAGGCAGGGATGAAGGTAAGTGGGAGTGTCACAAGTAAACAGAGGGAAAGAACAGTGTACACCCAGGAGAGAGAACCAAGGATCACACGGTTTAGCTTTGGGAAGGACGCCAGATAAGTACATGACCCAATCACTTCTTTCAGAGGGAGGATGGGGGCTGTGGGAAAGGATTGTGCTGTTGAGGGAGGAGGTCACACAACTTCTGTTTTTAGCCATATAAATGAAGTGAAAATTGGGTGGTGACCTGAAAAGTGGTAGAACAGTAGTTCTCCACCTTAGCTGCATATGAGAATTACTTGGGGAGCTTTGAAAAATTCTAATGCACAGATTTCTCATCTGACTCTGAGAGTGGGACCCAGGCATCCTATCTTTTAGAGCTCTTTAGTGATTTCAATGTATAGTGACAGTTGCAAATCACTAGTGTAGAAAATATACTTGTGAGATTTCTAGCCCTGAGCAGATAGAAAGGCTATGTGACTTCAGAAGAGGAGATGAGACCTAGCTATTAACCTGCCTTTCTCAGCTCCATAGAAAAAAAGTACTCTAACTTGGAGGCTCAGCTTTCAGTAGCACTTGACTAATTCCGACCAGGCCCAGGGCTACATTAGGAGCTCAGTTCTCATTGGCTGGTGGGGAAGCTGGAATTAATTTTGTTGCCCACAGTTCTACCCCTGGGCAGCCCCATTCTCAGAGAGCTGTAACCTTTCCTTCTGCCTCCTGACTTTTAGATTTTGGGTTTCATTCCTCTACTTGCTGGAACTAGAACTAGGCTAAGCCTTCCAGCCAACTGTGCTGGGCCTCCCTCCTCCCTGGAGCTGGACTGTGACCCCTTATCATGGCTGCTGGCTAAAGGCTGGCCTGCACCCTGGTGGATCTCACCATCAGCTCACCATCTTGAACACCTGTGGTATCAATTCTAGCATGGAAAGAGTTGAGGTCACAGAGTCCTTGGGGACAATGGGAATTGCACCGCTGGCCCTCTCTCACTGGTGCCAGTCATAGGCCTAAGTTACTTTCTGGAGACTGAACATCCCAGTTGTTGGCCACCTCTCCTTTCCCACTGTCCACTGTTGCCTCAACACTGAAGACAAATGGTCAGAGCTCAAGCAGCCAGATCAAAATTGTGCCACCCCACTGGTAGGAGGACAACATCTTCTCACTCCTCAGGGCATTCAGATGTTTTGGAGATTGAGAAGTCTGTTGAGAATCTATTTAACACACAGTATTCCTCCATGAACCCATCACCTGGAATCATCAAGAAGGCTTCTGAAGGAAGGAAAGGGATGGGGTAACAAGATGTGAGTTATGAAGGTATTTGGAAGAATTGGAAAGGAGAGGGGTGTTCAGCTTAGAGAATTGTTTACAGCAACATTGGCGAAAGCATGACAGTCGAGGCTCTGCTACATCTTCCCATACCCACAGCACATGTCACCCATCAACTTCAACACCCTCACCTGCTGTGCTTGGCCTGGGCTTTAAACCTCTCAATCTAGCTTTCCATGTTTTGCTACCAATCTATCAGAAAAGCATCAGCCATGCCAGGTCTAAATGAAGAAGCACATCTCTTCATCGGGGCCACCAACATAGTATAGGCGTTCATGGTTGAGAGGAGGTCAGAACAGGAAACCAGAGAAGAAGCCTGTGTTATGGAGAAGTAAACTTATTTCTCGAGGTCTTGTAGTAAAATTTAATACTTTCTTTATTTAATTATGTGCAATTCACACAATTCTCTCATTTTTCCTAATTCCTCATTTTCCCCAGTGCCATTTCCCGTAAGTGTGGTCTCTCTCATAATCCTCCCAACCCGTCTTTCTTTTTTTTTAAATTGACTAGTGTGCTATTGAGATGTAAATAAAAATGGCTGCCTGGAAACCCCTCCTGACCCCAGGCAACCCGCCAAGTTGAGACCAAGGACAGAAAAGGCAACTGGGGAGTCATGTGACTTAGGAGTGCCTCTCCATGCTGAGTAGCCATTTGTCCCCATTTGAATCTAATTTGTGATCGTTTTCCAACCCCTGCAAATACTTTAGATTCTGCAGGCACCAAATGTTCCCTGGCATGTCAAACAAAAACACAAGAATAGAACAGAAGGTTGACATTTCACCCAACCCTATGGAACAGAAAAGAAAAATATTAGAAGCTGAAAGATTGCTTTCAGTGCATGCAGTTCTGGGAAGGTTAAATCAGATTAAATGTTCTTACCTCCCTTTAAAATCTACCCAAGTACAGCATGGTTTCTATTCCTGATTAAAGCTCGTCCCATATCTCCAACTGTTGGCAAAACACTTGGAAGCACTTGGATAGTCTATTGTTACCTATGCATGTTATCACTATTCTCCTAGTCACCCCAAATTGAAACCTCAGAGCCATCATTGACGTTCTTTTCTTCTTAATCTGTGGCATCTAACTGCATCAATGTCCAACAGATTCTCCTCTCAAAATGTCTGTAGATCAGCTCTCTTTATTGCTTCATTCTTAGATTACTGCAGCCACTTGATCTGACAGCCTCCAGCTTCAACTCCCTCCATTGCTAGACCAATAGTCCTAAAACTCAACTTTCCCCTGTCTAATACCCCTCTCAATAACCTCCCATGGATTCCCAAGCTGACATACAAAGCCTAAAACTCCTTAGGCTGTTATGCAAACCCTCAATAATAGACCACTGTATTTCCTATCTTCATTATTTCTAATGAGAAAAGGAAGGAACTCTTATCTGAGGAACGCAAGTCCTTTTAAATGATCAGGCCCAGAGAGTCATTCAAATGAGACAGCAATCGTGTCCTACTCCTGTCCCTGTGCCGTTTGAGCTCTGTATTCATCTCTTGAAACTGCTTGCTATTGCCACAAGTGGCTCTAAATTAACCTCATAATGCTGCACCAGACACTGTAACTGACACCCTATACCTTAACAGCGTGAGGCTAATCAATTGCTTATGTTATTTTAATATAAATTCTTGGTAAACGACTCAGGAACTGCTGCTTCTTTCCCTTCAACGATGCACTTGTAACTGCTGCTAATCAGAGATTACATTGAAGGCAACTTGAATCTGTGCTTTCAGGTTGCAATCCTTGAGCCTGGCCCAAATAAACTCTCTACTTATATTAATTTTGCATTTCTTCCTTTTAGGTTACCACTGACTATTTCCTAACAGTACACATGTGCTCCAAAAATCATGTTTTCACCCAAAGTGAGTCCCTTGTTAGGTACTTGAGTGGCCTTTTGGTTTGCTTTCCTCTTAGCGTCTAGCAGAGGGCCAAGGGAGACCCCTAAAGTTCTGGGTGTTTCTAGAAACATTTCCCCATTCTCACCTCACCACTACCATTGTATTATTCATTGTATTATTTCAAAACGAAACAGACCAATAGAAATATATATAGGGAGATATAACTAGATATGTAGACAAAAGGGGATTTATTATGGGAATTGGCTGCTGTAATTACTGAGGCTGAGAAATCCCATGATGTGTCTGCAAGGTGGAGAACTAGGGAAGCTGGTGGCATAGTGCAGTCCAAGTCTGAAGGCCTGAGATCTGAAGGGTCACAGGTGCAAATCCTGAAGTCTGAAGGCTGGAGAACCTGGAGTTCTGATGTCCAAGGGCATGAGAAGAAGAGTGTCCCTGCTCCAGAAGAGAGTCAATTCACTTCTCCTTTGCCTTTTTTGTTCTATCCAGGCCCTCAGCCAATTGGATGGTGCCTGCCCACATTGGGTGAGGGTGCATCTTCCTTACTCAGTCCATTGATTCAAATGCCAATCTCTTCCAGAAATACCTTCACAGACACACCCAGAAATATGCTTTATTAGCTTATTAGTCTGTTCTCGTGCTGCTAATAAAGACATGTCTGAGATGGGTAATTTACAAAGAAAAGAGATTTAACTGACTCACAGTTCCACATGGCTGGGGAGGCCTCTCAATCATGGCAGAACGCAAGGGGGAGCAAAGCCATGTCTTACATGGAGGCAGGCAATGAGAGAGCTTGTGCAAGGGAACTCTTATTTATAAAACCATCAGATCTTGTGAGACTTATTCACTACCACGAGAACAGCATGGGAAAGACCCGCCCCCATGATTTAATTACCTCCCACTGGGTCTCTCTCATGACACATGGGAATTATGGGAGCTAAAATTCAATATGAGGTTTGGGTGGGGACACAGTCAAACCATATCAATTAGCTATCTGGGTATCCCTTAATCCTGTTAAGTTGGTACCTAAAACTAACCATCACAACCACCAAGGCTATTTTTATCCTTTCTTTTAGCATTGTTTGTGGATTTTCCCTCAAAAATCCCAGGTTGCCTTGTTTATCCTTTATGTTAGTCCGTTTTCACACTGCTGATAAAGATATACCCCAGACTGGGCAATTTACAAAACAAAGAGGTTTAATTGGACTTACAGTTCCATGTGTCTGAGGAGCCCTCGCAATCATGTCTTACATGGATGGCAGGAGGCAAAGAGAGAGAGAGTTTGTGCAGGGGATCTCCTCATTTTAAAACCATCAGATCTCGTGAGACTTATTCTTCACTATCATAAGAATAGCATGGGAACGACTTTCCCTCATGATTCAATTATCTCCCACCAGGTCCCTCCCACAAACGTGGGAATTCAAGAAGAGATTTGGGAGGGAACACAGGCAAATCATATCATCCCTCATCTCTCAGATTCTAATACCCATAGGACCCTACCCACCCCCTTTTCTGATTCTATTTCCCATTTCCTCACTTCCTGAAACAGCTTTAATGTGCCTGTAGGAACTCTTTATTCATCAGCAGCAAAATTTCTTTATGCTTGGCTTCTCTTCTGAATGTTTCCTTTCTCTTCTTTCTCTCCCTGAAAGTTGACTCTCCCCTGAGGATACAGCTGACCTTGCAGCTTTCTCAAATTGTGGCTTCTTTCTCATCCACATTCCTCTAGTCAACTGGTTAGTGTCCTCCTTGTTCTTCTTTGCTGCTTCTAGACCATTCCCTCTCCTTCCTCTTTAAAAGTATCCACATGTGATATTATGTTATTATATTGTGCTACCTGCTACTGTTCCTTGTGACAGTCACCTATCAACCCACTGGTTACATTCCATCATTCCTTGAAAATTTTATCTCCTGACTCGTTGTCTCATTCCCCATTTTTTTCCTGTTATGATTCTTGATTATGTCAAATAATTAATCCTCCCAATATAGTGACTCCTCAGTTCCTTGACCTCATCTGCTCCAAAGGTCACACCATCATTCTCATTTTTAGCAATAACTTTTTTTTTTTTTTTTTGAGACGGAGTCTGACTGAACAGAGTCATACTCTATTGGCCAGGCTGGAGTGCAGTGGCACAATATCAGCTCACTGCAACCTCCACCACCCGGGTTCAAGAGATTCTTCTGCCTCAGCCTCCCAGTAGCTGGGATTACAGGTGCATGCCACCATGCCTGGCTAATTTTTGTATTTTTAGGAGAGATCTGTTTTTGCCATGTTGGCCAGGCTGATCTCAAACTCCTGACCTCAGGTGATCCGCCTGCCTTGGCCTCCCAAAGTGCTGGGCAATAACTTTAATCTGTGATATTATCCCCTTCCAATTATCACTATCTATTTTGCTATTTTACTTTCTGTAGCACCTGGACACCAAGAATCCTCTAAGACACCAAAATCTACAATTTATTGTTTCCATCACTTTTTACTGACCCTTGTGCCCTACGTTTTAAAATGTCCAGTTTTTTAAGGTATAATTGACAAATAAAGTTATATGATTTTAAGATGTTCAATGTGATAATTTGTTATGCATATATTTTGTGAAATGATTATTGCAAAATCCAGTTAGTTAACACACCTATCACTTCACCTCATTACTCTTTTTTGTTTTGTTTTGCTATGAGAACATTTAAGCAAATTTCAAGTATAAATTCAGGATTGTTAACTGTAATCATCATGCTGTATACTAGATCTCCCAAACTTACTCATTATATAACTGAAGGTTTGTACCCTTTAACCGATATCTCCCTATAGTAATAGAAGACAAAATAAAATATATGGGTACACGTGCAGATAGATGGCTACCTATGGTGGTGGCTTCGTAGAAGTTTTCTTCTTAGTGCTTATATTTTTTCAGTGAAATAAGATGCAAAATCTTTGGGTTAGATTAGAGATAGGACAAGGTTCCTCCACATTGTTGCCAATGCCCTGTGCCTCTCTTCTCTTCATTTACGTCCTTACTCAGGTTAATTCTATGGCCAATCATTACATTTCTGCCCTTGCTTACAACCTCAGCTCTCTTGCCCCTCTCTCATTTTGTTGTGCTGCTTTCTGTTAGAGTGTAATTTGAATAAAGTTAAATCTGACTGTGATGCAAATATTAATAAGCGTAGATTAAATATTTTATTCAACTCATTAATTAATGAGGCAATTAGTAAGAAGTTATAATTGGTTCAAAGAACATTTAAGTAATTAGGTATATACAGGCAGTGCTAGGATAAAAATTGCTAGATTAGATATAAAACTGGTTAACATCCAATAGGGCCATAAACCATGTGTTCCACTAGGCAAAAATTATTTGCATCTCTACTGGACAAAAAAAAAAACTACAACTTAATATGCAACTTCACATATTACCTGGGGCCTTTAATCAATAGTTAACAGTGAGTTCAAGTAAGTACATTCCACAGGATAATCCATGGGTGGCCTTCATCCCCATATGACAAAGAAGGATATGGGACTCATATTTTTGCCTTATTTAAATAACAGCCTTAAAATCGCAAGCCTGGCTAAATTCAAGTTCTAAACTATGCCACACTTATACTGCACAAGTAAACATGCCTGGAGAAAAATCAATGTTCTCACTTCAAATTCATGATCACTAGTTTTTGGTTTGTTTTTTCCATACCTCAGTGGATGCAAAATGATCACTAGTTTTAAGAAGACCCTTATTAACCATGATGTATTCATCGATTCCACTTACCCTCCCGCTCTCCTAGATGACCACGTCGCACTTTTTCTACCCTCAAACCTCCTACACTTCTCCTATCTCTACTCTAAGCCAAAGATTTTGCATCTTATTTCACTGAAAGAATATAAGCCAGAAGAAAAATTCTACAAACTGCCACCTCCACGTGTACCCACCTATCTGCATCTGTACTCATATATTTCACTTTCTTTTCTATTACTATGGATGAACTGTCCTCCCAGAAAAGATCAAGGACTCAAATTTAGGCTTCTGACCATGGGTTAGATTAGAGATAGGACAAGTTTCCTCCACATTGTTGTCAATGCCCTGTGCCTCTCTTTTCTTCATTTACCTCCTTACTCAGGTTAATTCAAGATGATGGGTTAAGAGGACTGGACTTAACCTTTTACCTTAAACAACTAGAAAATCAGTCAAAATATATTTTAAAAGGTTTCAGGCAGGCATTTGATAACAGGAAGCACAGGACAGTGATCTCTGAAAGAAGGGAAACATTTAAATAAGATGAGGCCTACAATTGTCTGCGCTTACAGTGCAAAGAAGTTTCCAGGCCACAGTATCACAAGGAGAATACCAAATGAACCTAGCAGTCTTGCTGGGTTCAGGAAACATACACTGAAATTTGGAGATGCAAAGAGAAAGAGCTCTGGGAATCGGTAGAAAACTGCCTTAAGTCTTGGACTCAGCACTAATTTAGACATTTGTATGTGGAAACCAGCAAAAGTTTGGGAAAGAAAACACAGGAAAAGAGGAGGTGGGACAATCCCTGGGACTCACACAGCGTTTAGAAAAATTTGTGTTTGCACTAGCCAGAGAAGAAAGGTCTCCTAATATGTGAGACATTTGGTAATGTCCTCAGAAGTGTATTGCCTTAGTAGTGGACTAAATTAGCCCTAAATTAAAGCCTTGAAAGGATCAAACTAATTCCAAGTCACTCAACATGTCTCAGAACAAATCTCAAATATATTAAAAGCAATACATTAAATCTGACATCCAATAATGTAAAATTCACAATGTCTAGTATCTAATAAAAAAACATAGTGGGAATACGAAGGAGCTGGAAAACATGACCTATAACCGGGAAAAAAGATACAATAGAAACGACTCAGAAATTACATAGATAACAGAATTAGGAAACAACGAAAAAAAAACAGCTATTATAAATATACTCCATACCCTCAAAAACAAAAGAAGAGCATGAACATGATGAGGAGAGAAAAGAGAGATTAAAAAGTCCCACACTAACTCTGTAGAAATAAAAATAATACAATATCTGAAATGAAAATACACTGGATGGCATTAATGGCAGATTAAATGCTACAGAAAAAAATAAGTGGACTTGAAGACATGGCATTAGAAACTACCCACATTGAATATACAAAGAAAATAAATTGAGAAAAACTAAGCAGAGAATCAGTGACCTTTGTAACCGTATCAAGTGGTCTAATATGTATATAATTGGAATCTTGGAGAGGAAGGTTAGGAGAGACAGCAACAATATTTGAAGAATAGTCAAAAAATTTCCAAATGTGATAAAAATGATAAACCTACAGAACCAAAACGCTCAATAAATCCCAAACATGAAGAAAAACCACACAAGGCACATCATAATCACATTGCTGAAATTTAATGAAAAAGATGAAAAAAATTTAAATCAGCCAGAGGAAAAAAGATACATTCTATATAAAGGGATAAAAATAAGAATTACAGCAGACTTGCCTCAGACTTGCAAACCAGATGATATCACAAAGATACTGAAAGAAAAAGGCTCTCAATTCTAGAATTCTACACTGGTCAAAAATATCTTTTAAAAATTAGGCAAAAACCAAGAGAAATTAAAGCATATTTCTAAATAAAAGCATGCACACAAATGTTCACAGAAGTTTTATTTGTAATAGCCAAAACCTGGAAATGACCCATATGTCCGTTAATAGATGAAAAAATATACAAATTATGTCATATGATATATTGATACATGCAAAATGAATGAAACTCAAAGTAATTATTCTAAGTGAAAAAAGCCAGATAGATGGGCATGGTGGCTCGTCTGTCATCCTAACACTTCAGAAGGCCAAGGTGAGTGGATCACTTGAGCTGAGGAGTTCAAGACCAGCTTGGGCAACATGGTGAAACCCCATCTGTACAAAAAAATACAAAAATTAACTAGGTGTGGTGGCTTGTGCCTGTAATCCCAGGTACTTAGGGGGCTGAGGCAGGAGGATCCCTTAAGGCTAGGAGGTGGAGATTGCGATGAGCCAAGATGGTGCCACTGCACAGCCTGGGTAAAAGAGCAAGACCTGGTCTCAAAAAAAAAAAAAAAGCCAGACAAAAATGAGTGCACACTATATGATTCTATTTACATAAAATTCTAGGAAGTGCAAACTAATCTGTGATCATAGATTAGTAGATCTGTTCTTGCCCAAGGAAGTGGCAACATGGAGAAGTGGAAAGAGGGATTACAAAGAGAAATGAAGAAACTTTGGGGGGTTATGGATCTATTCATTATTTTCATGGTGGTAATGGTTTCATAGCTGTACACACACATCAAATTTTGTTAAATTATACACTTTAAATTTGTGCAGTTTATTGTATATCAGTTATATCTCAAAAAAGTGGTTTAAAAAATTAAAGCAAAACAAAAAATTTTCAGACAAGCAAAAACTGATAATTTATTGCCAGCAGACCTATGCTACAAGGAATATTCAAGAAAATTCTGGTGGAGCCAAGATGGCTGAATAGGAACAGCTCCGGTCTACAGCTCCCAGCCTGAGAGACACAGAAGATGGGTGATTTCTGCATTTCTGTTTGAGGTACCGGTTTCATCTCACTAGGGAGTGCCAAACAGTGGGTGCGAGACAGTCGGTGAAGCGCACTGTGCGTGAGCCGAAGCAGGGCGAGGCACTGCCTCACTCCGGAAGCGCAAGGGGTCAGGGAGTTCCCTTTCCTAGTCAAAGAAAGGGGTAACAGACGGCACCTGGAATATTGGGTCAGTCCCATCCTAATACTGCGCTTTTCCAACGGGCCCGGAAAACGGCACACTAGGAGATAGTGTCCCGCACCTGGCTCGGAGGGTCCTATGCCCACGGAGTCTCACTGATTGCTAGCACAGCAGTCTGAGATCAAGCTGCAAGGCGGCAGCGAGGCTGGGGGAGGGGCGCCCCCCATTGCCCAGGCTTGCTTAGGTAAACAAAGCAGCCAGGAAGCTCCAACTGGGTGGAGCCCACCACAGCTCAAGGAGGCCTGCCTGCCTCTGTAGGCTCCACCTCTGGGGGCAGGTCACAGACAAACAAAAAGCCAGCAGGAACCTCCACAGACTTAAATGTCCCTGTCTGACTGACAGCTTTGAAGAGAGTAGTGGTTCTCCCAGCACGCAGCTGGAGATCTGAGAACGGACAGACTGCCTCCTAAAGTGGGTCCCTCACCCCTGAGCAGCCTAACTGGGAGGCACCGCCCCAGTAGGGACAGACTGACACCTCACTCGGCCGGGTACTCCTCTGAGACAAAACTTCCAGAGGAACTATCAGGCAGCTGAATTTGTGGTCTCAAGAAAATCCGCTGCTCTGCAGCCACTGCTGCTGACACCCAGCCAAACAGGGTCTGGAGTGGACCTCTAGTAAACTCCAACAGACCTGCAGCTGAGGGTCCTGTCTGGTAGAAGGAAAACTAACAAACAGAAAGGACATCCACACCAAAAACCCATCTGTACATCACCAGCATCAAAGACCAAAAGTAGATAAAACCACAAAGATAGGGAAAAAACAGAGCAGAAAAACTGGAAACTCTAAAAAGCAGAGCACCTCTCCTCCTCCAAAGGAACGCAGTTCCTCACCAGCAACCGAACAAAGCTGGATGGAGGATGACTTTGACAAGTTGAGAGAAGAAGGCTTCAGACGATCAAACTACTCTGAGCTACGGGAGGAAATTCAAAACAATAGCAAAGAAGTTAAAAACTTTGAAAAAAAATTAGAAGAATGGATAACTAGAAAACCAAAGGAGAGAAGGGCTTAAAGGAGCTGATGGAGCTGAAAGCCAAGTTTCGACAACTACGCGAAGATTGCAGAACCTCAGTAGCAGATGCGATCAACTGGAAGAAAGGGTATCGCTGATGGAAGATGAAATGAATGAAATGAAGCAAGAAGGGAAGTTTAGAGAAAAAAGAATAAAAAGAAATGAACAAAGCCTCCAAGAAATTTGGGACTATGTGAAAAGACCAAACCTACGTCTCATTGGTGTACCTGAAAGTGACAGGGAGAATGGAACCAAGTTGGAAAGCACTCTGCAAGATATTATCCAGGAGAACTTCCCCAATCTAGCAAGGCAGGCCAACATTCAGATTCAGGAAATACAGAGAACGCCACAAAGATACTCCTCCAGAAGAGCAACTCCAAGACACATAATTGACAGATTCACCAAAGTTGAAATGAAGGAAAAAATGTTAAGGGCAGCCAGAGAGAAAGGTCGGGTTACCCACAAAGGGAAGCCCATCAGACTAACAGCTGATCTCTTGGCAGAAACTCTACAAGCCAGAAGAGAGTGGGGGCCGATATTCAACATTCTTAAAGAAAAGAATTTTCAACCCAGAATTTCATATCCAGCCAAACTAAGCTTCATAAGTGAAGGAGAAATAAAATACTTTACAGACAAGCAAACACTGAGTGATTTTGTCACCACCAGGCCTGCCCTAAAAGAGCTCCTGAAGGAAGCACTAAACATGGAAAGGAACAACCGGTACCAGCCACTGCAAAAACATGCCAAATTGTAAAGACCATCGAGGCTAGGAAGAAACTGCATCAACTAACAAGCAAAATAACCAACTAATATCATAATGACAGGATCAGATTCACACATAACAATATTAATGTTAAATGTAAATGGGCTAAATGCTCCAATTAAAAGACACAGACTGGCAAACTGGATAAGGAGTCAGGACCCATCAGTGTGCTGTATTCAGGAAACCCATCTCACGTGCAGAGACACACATAGACTCAAAATAAAGGGATGGAGGAAGATCTGTCAAGCAAATGGAAAACAAAAAAAGGCAGGGGTTACAATCCTAGTTTCTGATAATATAGACTTCAAACCAACAAAGATCAAAAGAGACAAAGAAGGCCATTACATAATGGTAAAGGGATCAATTCAACAAGAAGAGCTAACTATCCTAAGCACCCAGATTCATAAAGCAAGCCCTGAGTGACTTACAAAGGGACTTAAACTCCCACACAATAATAATGGGAGATTTTAACACCCCACTGTCAACATTAGACAGATCAATGAGACAGAAAGTTAACAAGGATATCCAGGAATTGAACTCAGCTCTGCACAAAGTGGACCTAATAGACATCTACAGAACTCTCCACCCCAAATCAACAGAATATACATTTTTTTCAGCACCACACCACACCTATTCCAAAATTGACCACACAGTTGGAAGTAAAGCTCTCCTCAGCAAATATAAAAGAACAGAAATTATAACAAACTGTCTCTCAGACCACAGTGCAATCAAACTAGAACTCAGGATTAAGAAACTCACTCAAAACCGCTCAACTACATGGAAACTGAACAACCTGCTCCTGAATGACAATTGGGTACATAATGAAATGAAGGCAGAAATAAAGATGTTCTTTGAAACCAATGAGAACAAAGACACAACATACCAGAATCTCTGGGACACGTTCAAAGCAGTGTGTAGAGGGAAATTTATAGCACCAAATGCCCACAAGAGAAAGCAGGAAAGATCCAAAATTGACACCCTAACATCACAATTAAAAGAACTAGAAAAGCAAGAGCAAACACATTCAAAAGCTAGCAGAAGGCTAGAAATAACTAAAATCAGAGCAGAACTGAAGGAAATAGAGACACAAAAAACCCTTCAAAAAATTAATGAATCCAGGAGCTGGTTTTTTGAAAAGATCAACAAAATTGATAGACCACTAGCAAGACTAATAAAGAAGAAAAGAGAGAAGAATCAAATAGATGCAATAAAAAATGATAAAAGGGGATATCACAACCGATCCCACAGAAATAAAATCTACCATCAGAGAATACTACAAACAGCTCTGTGCAAATAAACTAGAAAATCTAGAAGAAGTGGACAAATTCCTCGACACATACACCCTCCCAAGACTAAACCAGGAAGAAGTTGAATCTCTGAATAGACCAATAACAGGTTCTGAAATTGTGGCAATAATCAATAGCTTACCAACCAAAAAGAGTCCAGGACCTGATGGATTCACAGCCGAATTCTACCAGAGGCACAAGGAGGAACTGGTACCATTCCTTCTGAAACTATTCCAATCGATAGAAAAAGAGGGAATCCTCCCTAACACATTTTATGAAGCCAGCATCGTCCTGATACCAAAGCCTGGCAGAGACATAACCAAAAAAGAGAATTTCAGACCAATATCCTTGATGAACATTGATGCAAAAATCCTCAATAAAATACTGGCAAACCGAATCCAGCAGCACATCAAAAAGCTTATCCACCATAATCAAGTGTGCTTCATCCCTGGGATGCAAGGCTGGTTCAACATACGCAAATCAATAAATGTAATCCAGCATATAAACAGAACCAAAGACAAAAACCACATGATTATCTCAATAGATGCAGAAAAGGCCTTTGACAAAATTCAACAACCCTTCATGCTAAAAACTCTCAATAAATTAGGTATTGATGGGACGTATCTCAAAATAATAAGAGCTATCTATGACAAACCCACAGCCAATATCATACTGAATGGGCAAAAACTGGAAGCATTCCCTTTGAAAACTGGCACAAGACAGGGATGCCCTCTATCATCACTCCTATTCAACATAGTGCTGGAAGTTCTGGCCAGGGCAATCAGGCAGGAGAAGGAAATAAAGGGTATTCAATTAGGAAAAGAGGAAGTCAAATTGTCCCTGTTTGCAGATGACATGATTGTATATCTAGAAAACCCCATTGTCTCAGCCCAAAATCTCCTTAAGCTGATTAGCAACTTCAGTGAAGTCTCAGCATACAAAATCAATGTACAAAAATCACAAGCATTCTTGTACACCAATCACAGACAAACAGAGAGCCAAATGATGAGTGAACTCCCATTCACAATTGCTTCAAAGAGAATAAAATACCTAGGAATCCAACTTACAAGGGATGTGAAGGACCTCTTCAAGGAGAACTACAAACCACTGCTCAATGAAATAAAAGAGGATACAAACAAATGGAAGAACATTCCATGCTCATGGGTTGGAAGAACAATATCGTGAAAATGGCCATACTGCCCAAGGTAATTTATAGATTCAATGCTATCCCCATCAAGCTACCAATGACTTTCTTCACAGAATTGGAAAAAACTACTTTAAAGTTCATATGGAACCAAAAAAGAGCCCGCATCGCCAAGTCAATCCTAAGCCAAAAGAACAAAGCTGGAGGCATCACACTAACTGCCTTCAAACTATCCTACAAGGCTACAGTAACCAAAACAGCATGGTACTGGTACCACAACAGAGACATAGATCAATGGAACAGAACAGAGCCCTCAGAAATGATGCCGCATATCTACAACTATCTGATCTTTGACAAACCTGACAAAAACAAGAAATGGGGAAAGGTTTCCCTATTTAATAAATGGTGCTGGGAAAACTGGCTAGCCATATGTAGAAAGCTGAAACTGGATCCCTTCCTTACACCTTATACAAAAATTAATTCAAGATGGATTAAAGACTTAAATGTTAGACCTAAAACCATTAAAATCCCACAAGAAAACCTAGGCAATACCATTCAGGACATAGGCATGGGCAAGGACTTCATGTCTAAAACACCAAAAGCAATGGCAACAAAAGCCAAAATTGACAAATGGGATCTAATTAACATAAAGAGCTTCTGCACAGCAAAAGAAACTACCATCAGAGTGAACAGGCACCCTGCAGAATGGGAGAAAATTTTTGCAACCTACTCATCTGACAAAGGGCTAATATCCAGAATCTACAATGAACTCAAACAAATTTACAAGAAAAAAACAAACAACCCCATCAAAAAGTGGGCAAAGGACATGAACAGACACTTCTCAAAAGAAGACATTTATGCAGCCAAAAAACACATGAAGAAATGCTTGTCATCACTGGCCATCAGAGAAATGCAAATCAAAACCACAGTGAGATACCATCTCACACCAGTTAGAATGGCCATCATTAAAAAAGCAGGAAACAACAGGTGCTGGAGAGGATGTGGAGAAATAGGAACACTTTTACACTGTTGGTGGGACTGTAAACTAGTTCAACCATTCTGGAAGTCAGTGTGGCAATTCCTCAGGGATCTAGAACTAGAAATACCATCTGACCCAGCCATCCCATTACTGGGTATATACCCAAAGGACTATAAATCATGCTGCTATAAAGACACATGCACATGTATGTTTATTGCGGCACTATTCACAATAGCAAAGAGTTGGAACCAACCCAAATGTCCAACAAGCATAGACTGGATTAAGAAAATGTGGCACATATACACCATGGAATACTATGCAGCCACAAAAAATGATGAGTTCATGTCCTTTGTAGGGACATGGATGAAACTGGAAAACATCATTCTCAGTGAACTATCGCAAGGACAAAACACCAAACACCGCAGGTTCTCACTCATAGGTGGGAATTGAACAATGAGAACTCATGGACACAGAAAGGGGAACATCACACTCCGGGGACTGTTGTGGGCTTGGGGGAGGGGGGAGGGACAGCATTAGGAGATATACCTAATGCTAAATGACGAGTTAATGGGTGCAGGAAATCAACATGGCACATGGATACATATGTAACAAACCTGCACATTGTGCACATGTGCCCTAAAACCTAAAGTATAATAATAAAAAAATAAAAATAAATAAAAAAATAAAATTCTTCAGGTAGAAGAAAAATGACACCAGATGGAAATTTGAACCCACACAAAGGAATAGAAAACAAAAAAAAGAGATACGTATATAAACAAATATGAGGGTTTTTTCTAAGTTAAAAAGTCTTAAAAAATGATTGTCTAAAGTAAAAACAATAACAATATAGTAAAAGTTTCATTCACATGTGGAAGTAAAATGTATGATAACAGTTGCATAATGGACGGGAGAGAAAATAAAACATACTTTTGTAAGAGTCATATGTGAAATAATACAATATTTGAAGGTAAACTTTGATAAGATAATGATATATATTTGAAAACTTAAAGAAATGATGCAAAACAAACTAATGAAATATAGTTAATAAGCCTACAAATGGAATATTTTCAAAAAGCAATTCAATCCAAAAAGGGAAAGGGAGAAACAAAGAACAGATAAGATAATTGGAAAAAATAGCAAAATGGTAGATTTAAATTCAACTAGATTGAAAGTCACATTAAATATAAATTGTCTACACATTCCAAAGAAAAGGCAGAGATCTGTCAGACTGAAAAAAAAACACAAGATGTAACTTTATACCGTCTAGAAGAACACTACTTTAAACAGAATGACATTTAGAGGTTAAATGTAAAAAGGAAAGAAAATGATATGCCACCATAATATTAATTAAAAAAGAAACTGGAGTCAGTGGCTATATTATCCTCATAAAGTAGACTTCAGAACAAGGAAAGTTGTTAGACTATTTCACATTGATAAAAAGGTGAATTCATCAAGAGGATGTAATGATCCTTGCAAAGTCAACCTCATACCTATCAACTAGATCCCATTCCCATTAACTCATTCAAGGACAACACTTGAGCAAATATTCTGACTCCTGTAGCACCATTTTTTTTCCTGTTTACTAGAACTTTTGCATTAGCATATTAAGAAGCTGTCATTTATTTAAAAACAAATTAACCCTTTTGTGACCACAGATCCTTCAGCTAATATTCAACTTTTTTTCTTTAGATAAAATTTCTAGAAAGTGTTGTTTATACTTGCTTTTTCCAAATCCTTTCCTCTCATTCTCTTTTAAATCCATTCTCATAAGACCTTTGCCTAACAACTGTACTAAAGCTGCTTTTGTCAAGCTCACCAATAACCTTTACCTAATTAAATCCAACAGTCAAGTCTCAGGCCTCACTTCCTTGATCTAACAATAGGATTTGACGGAAGTCATCACTCCCTACTTCTTCATAAGCTTTCTTTTTTTTGGCTTCCAAGACTCCATACCCTCTTGGTTTTCTTCCTGTTTCCTTCTTTTTCTTTCCTGATTTATTCCTGACCTCTTACTATTACAGTGCTCTAGGGATCAGACTTTGGCCCTTTTCTTCCCTCTATCTACACTCACTTCCTTGATGATCTCACTGGGTCTCACAGCTTTAAATACCAAACATATGCTTGCTAATGACTTTCAAAGTTATATCTCTAGCCTAAACCTCTCACCTGTGGTAGAGACTTATATACCTACTTGCCTATTCCAATATCTCTAACTAGATGTTTAATGGGGATCTCAAATTTAACGTGTCAAAAACTGAACTTCTTATTCCTTCCTGCAAAATATCTACCACACCCCAAGGCTTCCCCGTGTTAGTAATGGCACTCCCACTTTTTGTAATGATTTGCCAAAAACTGCGGTGTCCTCCTTTAAGCCTCTCTTTCTCTTATGTACTACTGCCTAGTTCCTATGCTATAAGAAAATTCTATCAGTTATATTTCCAAAATATATCCAGAAGCCAACCATATCTTACTTTCTCCACCAATGCCACCTAGTTCAAGCCACAATTATCTTTCACTTAGATTACTGCCAGAGCCTCCAATTTGTCTCACTGAGTCCACCCATGACCCTCTTCCATTTTTCAACACCAGCAGGCAAAATAATTTTTTCAAAATCTAAGTTATTTCATTCCTTCCTTCTCAAAACTCACAACCAGCTACCATATCACTTAGAATAAAAGCCATTAAATCACTTTCACTTAAAAATCTTTATCTTGGGCTCTGCTGCTATGAAATCCAACCTAAGACAAGCCAGAGGTTATTGGTAAGGTACTGACAGAAGAAAGTTGTCAATTTAAAATCCTACACTGAAATAAGGAGATATGGAGAAGAGTCATATGGATGGACCTATGATAATCTTTGTATTAGATATTAATGCCCACCAGAGAGCACCTATTGCAGAAGTAGAGTTAAACAACCAAGTGGACAGGATGATTCATTCAGTAGATGTTAGCCAGGCTTGGTCCTTGGCAATCTCCGTGCTGGCAAATTAATGGAGTAGCTATGGTGGCAGAGTTGGTGTCCATTAATATATGTGCACCCAAGTGCACTGGCTTCAGCTCACTGAGACTGGTGCAGCCACTACTATTTCTCAGTATTGACCAGACAGTGGCAGGGTCCAGTGCTGAGCTCCCAGTATGGCACCACCCCTTGAGAAGCTCAACCAGCCACCTAGTGGCAAGATTTTGTTTTGTTTTGTTTTGTTTTGTGTTTTTACATCTAACTCCTTTAGCCTGAAAAAGGTAACAACACCTCCTAACTGGGATTGACATGTCAATCAATCCGTGGCATACATTTGCCCTTCTCTCCTCCAGTGCCTCAACCAGTATTGCTAGCTAGTGGCTCATAGTTTCTAAACTGCTGGCAAGGGAGCCCATATAATATCATCTGGGACCAAGAACTTCTTCAGCAAAGAAGATGATCCAGGGAGCACTTTTCCTGTCACATTCTGCATTATCCAGACGCTGCAAGCCAGCCTAATAAAGAAGTGAGGCAGTCTCCTGAAGGCACATTGAAATACTGGCTTGGAAATGCCACTATCTGGGGCACTATCTTTCAGGACATTGGGTATGTCTTAAACCAATAGCCATAACATGGTACCATATCCCCAGAAGGTAGAATACATGGATTTGAGACCAAGGCACGGAAGTAGAAGTGGCCATATTTATCATCACTTCCAGTGACTCACTTGGGAAACTGGTACTTCCTATTCCACAATGTTAGCCTCTGTAGGTCTGAAGACCCTGGTTTCCAGAGGCAGATGCTTCTACCAAAAGGCACTATCTTACTAAATTTAGTTATGGCAGCTACCTGGTCACTTTAGGTTTCTCATGCCAGTATATCAGCACTCATAAACAGCAGTTATCATACTGAAAAGGATAATTGACCCTGATCATCACAGCAAAGTGGGGCTCTGGATACATATGAGAGAAGGGAAAAATATGTTCGATGCTCAGACAATCCATTGAATCATTTCTTTGTACTCCCATGCTTAGTTCTAATTGTAAATGAACTATCTGGGCATGGTGGTCTGTGCCTGTAATCCCAGTTACTCAGGAGGCTGAGGCAGGAGGATCACTTGAGCCCAGGAGGTTGAAGCTGCAGTGAGCTGTGACTGCACCTAGGTTACACTGAACACTGAAGCCTGGGTGACAGAGTGAGAACTTGTCTCTAAAAATAAAAATAAAAATAAAAAAAGGTAAATGAGCAAATATAGGGACCACAACTTGACAAATACATGGCAACTAGGGACCCAGTCCCCTCAAGGATGAGGATCTAGGCCCACCAGGTATACTAACTAGACTAGCAAAAGTGCTCGCCAAAGTTAAGAATGAGTGGTAGAGGAGACAGTTGATGAGTATCAGTTTAGGCGTCAGGACAAATGGAAACAGTTGTACCCTCCAGCATCCAACATGTTATCAGATGTAATGTTTATGTAACGGAATCAGACAGTGTATTAACTTCTGGGCTGGACAAACACTTATGGGCACTCTGGACAGGGTAATAGAATGTTGTCTCTTAAAATCTATATTTTTTAAGTACATTTGAATCTACAGTCTTTATATATATTTAAATCTATAGTCTTTATGTATTCACTCAGAAGGGATACTAAGCAATATGTGGATGGAGGTTAGAGATGATGACTGATCAAATTACTTAATATTCCTATAGTTTCATTAGGGTTTTCTCTGCAGACAATCATGTTAATAAAATAATGGAACTTTTGTTTCTTCATCTCTAATCCTCATATACTTTCCACTTTTTTCCTGTCTTATTTGGTACCTAGGCATTCTAGTATAATGTTGAATAGAAATGGGGAGAGTAAGTACCCTCGATTTGTTTCTGATTTTAGAAGAAAATCTCAACATTTCCTCCGTTACACATGGTGTTTGCTGTAGGCTTTTTGTAGATATCCTTTATCAGATTAAGAGAATGTTCTTCAATTTCTAGTTTTAATAAACTAGTTTAAATCATGAAAAGCTGTTGAATATTAGATTTTTATAAATATCTATCAAGATAATCATATAATGTTTCTCCTTCAATCAGTTAATGTACTAAATTGCATTAATAATTGTTCTCACATTGACAGAACACTGTATTCTTGAATAATCACATCTTGCTTATGATTATCCATTACTTGGGTTGATTTACTCATATTTCATTTGTGATTTTTGCATCCATAATCATAAGTGTGATTGACCTGTACTTTTTCCTTCTTTATCACATTTTATTGTTCTGCTATCCTTACATTTATTCTGTTTGGTTCTGATATCAAGGTTATTCTAGTGTCATAAATAAATGCTTAGCTCATATATTTTCAGTCTTTATGTTCTGTTGATATCATTTAGTTCTAATTTTCCCCTAATTTCCATTATATTCCTCCATAGACCCATGAATTATTGAGAAGGGTATTTTTTGGCATTTTTGTTTCCTGTATTTTGGAGCTCTGTTGTTGAATATGAAAATATTTATATTGTTATGTATTCCTGATGTATTAATCCTTTTATTATCATGAAACACCCCCTTTATTCCTACTCTTTTTTTGTTTTAAAGTCTGCCTAGCTGATATTTGTATAGTTACTCTGGTTTTCCGGCTACTATTTGCATGATGTATCTTTGTTCATCCTTTTGCTTTGAACCTATTTCTGTCTTTAAATCTAAAGTGTGTCTCTTACATAAAATATATTGGATCATGCTTTTCTAAAAAAAAAAAAAGATCCAGTCCAACAATCTTTGCCTTTGAAGTCCATTCACATTTAGTGTAATTATTGACATGTCTGTCATTTTCTATTTTTTTCTGTCTCGTATCTTCTTTTCTGCCTCCTTTTGTGCTAAACAAATATTTTCTAATGTACTGTTTTGATTCATTTGTTGACTTTTTGACTCTATGTTTTCAGTTATTTTCTCCGTGGCCAGGATTATAATGTTCATCCTAACATCATATATGTCAGGTTAATACTGACAGAATTCTCATAAAAATTTGGCCCAAGGTAGATTCATTCCCTCCCTCCTTCTTTGTAATTATTGCCATATATATTACATCTCTGTCTGCTGTAAACCAATAATACAGTATTATAAGTATTGTTTTATGAAACCTATGTTTTCTTTGTTTTCTTTTTATTTTATTATTATACTTTAGGTTTTAGGGTACATGTGCACAATGTGCAGGTTTGTTACATATGTATCCATGTGCCATGTTGGTGTGCTGCACCCATTAACTCGTCATTTAGCATTAGGTATATCTCCTAATGCTGTCCCTCTCCCCTCCCCGCACCCCACAAGAGTCCCCGGAGTGTGATGTTCCCCTTCCTGTGTCCATCAGTTCTCATTGTTCAATTCTCACCTATGAGTGAGAGCATGCGGTGTTTGGTTTTTTGTCCTTGCGATAGTTTACTGAGAATGATGTTTTCCAGTTTCATCCATGTCCCTACAAAGGACATGAACTCATCATTTTTTATGGCTGCATAGTATTCCATGGTGTATATGTGCCACATTTTCTTAATCCAGTCTATGGTTGTTGGACATTTGGGTTGGTTCCAAGTCTTTGCTATTGTCAATAGTGCCGCAATAAACATACGTGTGCATGTGTCTTTATAGCAGCATGATTGATAGTCCCTTGGGTATATACCCAGTAATGGGATGGCTGGGTCAAATGGAATTTCTAGTTCTAGATCCCTGAGGAATCGCCACACTGACTTCCACAATGGTTGAACTAGTTTACAGTCCCACCAACAGTGTAAAAGTGTTCCTATTTCTCCACATCCTCTCCAGCACCTGTTGTTTCCTGACTTTTTAATGATGGCCATTCTAACTGGTGTGAGATGGTATCTCATTGTGGTTTTGATTTGCATTTCTCTGATGGCCAGTGATGATGAGCATTTTTTCATGTGTTTTTTGGCTGCACAAATGTCTTCTTTTGAGAAGTGTCTGTTCATGTCCTTTGCCCACTTTTGAATGGGGTTTTTTTTTTCTTGTAAATTTGTTTGAGTTCATTGTAGATTCTGGATATTAGCCCTTTGTCAGATGAGTAGGTTGCAAAAATTTTCTCCCATTCTGTAGGTTGCCAGTTCACTCTGATGGTAGTTTCTTTTGCTGTGCAGAAACTCTTTAGTTTAATTAGATCCCATTTGTCAATTTTGACTTTTGTTGCCATTGCTTTTGGTGTTTTAAACATGAAGTCCTTGCCCACACCTATGTCCTAAATGGTATTGCCTAGGTTTTCTTGTAGGGTTTTTATGGTTTTAGGTCTAACATGTAAGTCTTTAATCCATCTTGAATCAATTTTTGTATAAGGTGTAAGGAAGGGATGCAGTTTCAGCTTTCTACATATGGCTAGCCAGTTTTCCCAGCACCATTTATTAAATAGGGAATCCTTTCCCCATTGCTTGTTTTTGTCAGGTTTGTCAAAGATCAGATAGTTGTAGATATGTGGCATCATTTCTGAGGGCTCTGTTCTGTTCCATTGATCTATGTCTCTGTTGTGGTACCAGTACCATGCTGTTTTGGTTACTGTAGCCTTGTAGTATAGTTTGAAGTCAGGTAGCGTGATACCTCCAGCTTTGTACTTTTGGCTTATGATTGACTTGGCAATGTGGGCTCTTTTTGGTTCCACATGAACTTTAAAGTAGTTTTTTCCAATTCTGTGAAGAAAGTCATTGGTAGCTTGATGGGGATGGCATTGAATCTATAAATTACCTTGGGCAGTATGGCCATTTTCACGATATTGATTCTTCCAACCCATGAGCATGGAATGTTCTTCCATTTGTTTGTATCCTCTTTTATTTCATTGAGCAGTGGTTTGTAGTTCTCCTTGAAGAGGTCCTTCACATCCCTTGTAAGTTGGATTCCTAGGTATTTTATTCTCTTTGAAGCAATTGTGAATGGGAGTTCACTCATCATTTGGCTCTCTGTTTGTCTGTGATTGGTGTACAAGAATGCTTGTGATTTTTGTACATTGATTTTGTATCCTGAGACTTTGCTGAAGTTGCCTATCAGCTTAAGGAGATTTTGGGCTGAGACAATGGGGTTTTCTAGATATACAATCATGTCATCTGCAAACAGGGACAATTTGACTTCCTCTTTTCCTAATTGAATACCCTTTATTTCCTTCTCCTGCCTGATTGCCCTGGCCAGAACTTCCAGCACTACGTTGAATAGGAGTGGTGAGAGAGGGCATCCCTGTCTTGTGCCAGTTTTCAAAGGGAATGCTTCCAGTTTTTGCCCATTCAGTATGATATTGGCTGTGGGTTTGTCATAGATAGCTCTTATTATTTTGAGATACGTCCCATCAATACCTAATTTATTGAGAGTTTTTAGCATGAAGGGTTGTTGAATTTTGTCAAAGGCCTTTTCTGCATCTATTGAGATAATCATGTGGTTTTCGTCTTTGGTTCTGTTTATATGCTGGATTACATTTATTGATTTGCGTATGTTGAACCAGCCTTGCATCCCAGGGATGAAGCCCACTTGATCATGGTGGATAAGCTTTTTGATGTGCTGCTGGATTTGGTTTGCCAGTATTTTATTGAGGATTTTTGCATCAATGTTCATCAAGGATATTGGTCTGAAATTCTCCTTTTTGGTTATGTCTCTGCCAGGCTTTGGTATCAGGACGATGCTGGCCTCATAAAATGTGTTAGGGAGGATTCCTTCTTTTTCTATCGATTGGAATAGTTTCAGAAGGAACGTTACCAGTTCCTCCTTGTACCTCTGGTAGAATTTGGCTGTGAATCCATCTGGTCCTGGACTCTTTTTGGTTGGTAAGCTATTGATTATTGCCACAATTTCAGAGCCTGTTATTGGTCTATTCAGCGATTCAACTTCTTCCTGGTTTAGTCTTGGAAGGGTGTATTTGCCAAGGAATTTATCCATTTCTTCTAGATTTTCTAGTTTATTTGCATAGAGGTGTTTGTAGTATTCTCTGATGGTAGATTGTATTTCTGTGGGATCGGTGGTGATATCCCTTTTATCATTTTTTATTGCATCTATTTGATTCTTCTCTCTTTTCTTCTTTATTAGTCTTGCTAGCGGTCTATCAATTTTGCTGATCTTTTCAAAAAACCAGCTCCTGGATTCATTGATTTTTTGAAGGGTTTTTTGTGTCTCTATTTCCTTCAGTTCTGCTCTGATTTTAGTTATTTCTTGCCTTCTGCTATCTTTTGAATGTGTTTGCTCTTGCTTTTCTAGTTGTTTTAATTGTGATGTTAGGGTGTCAATTTTGGATCTTTCCTGCTTTCTCTTGTGGGGATTTAGTGCTATAAATTTCCCTCTGCACACTGCTTTGAATGTATCCCAGAGATTCTGGTATGTTGTGTCTTTGTTCTCATTGGTTTCAAAGAACATCTTTATTTCTGCCTTCACTTTGTTATGTACCCAGTAGTCATTCAGGTGCAGGTTGTTCAGTTTCCATGTAGTTGAGCGGTTTTGAGTGAGTTTCTTAATCCTGAGTTCTAGTTTGATTGCACTGTGGTCTGAGAGACAGTTTGTTATAATTTCTATTCTTTTACATTTGCTGAGGAGAGCTTTACTTCCAACTGTGTGGTCAATTTTGGAATAGGTGTGGTGTGGTGCTGAAAAAAATGTATATTCTGTTTATTTGGGGTGGAGAGTTCTGTAGATGTCTATTAGGTCCACTTGGTGCAGAGCTGAGTTCAATTCCTGGGTATCCTTTTTAACTTTCTGTCTCGTTGATCGGTCTAATGTTGACAGTGGGGTGTTAAAATCTCCCATTATTATTGTGTGGGAGTCTAAGTCTCTTTGTAGGTCACTCAGGACTTGCTTTATAAATCTGGGTGCTCCTGTGTTGGGTGCATATATATTTAGGATAGTTAGCTCTTCTTATTGAATTGATCCCTTTACCATTATGTAATGGCCTTTTTTGTCTGTTTTGATCTTTGTTGGTCTAAAATCTATTTTATCAGAGACTAGGATTGTGACCCCTGCCTTTTTTTGTTTTCCATTTTCTTGGTAGATCTTCCTCCATCCCTTTATTTTGAGTCTATGTGTGTCTCTGCACGTGAGATGGGTTTCCTGAATACAGCACACTGATGAGTCTTGTCTGCTTATCCAATTTGCTAGTCTGTGTCTTTTAATTGGAGCATTTAGCCCATTTACATTTAAAGTCAATATTGTTATGTGTGAATTTGATTCTGTCATTATGACGTTAGCTGGTTATTTTGCTCGTTAGTTGATGCAGTTTCTTCCTAGCCTCGATGGTCTTTACAATTTGGCATGTTTTTGCGGTGGCTGGTACCGGTTGTTCCTTTTCATGTTTAGTGCTTCCTTCAGGAGCTCTTTTAGGGCAGGCCTGGTGGTGACAAAATCACTCAGCATTTGCTTGTCTGTAAAGTATTTTATTTCTCCTTCACTTATGAACCTTAGTTTGGCTGGCTATTAAATTCTGGGTTGAAAATTCTTTTAAGAATGTTGAACATTGGCCCCCACTCTCTTCTGGCTTGTAGAGTTTCTGCCAAGAGATCAGCTGTTAGTCTGATGGGCTTCCTTTTGTGGGTAACCCGACCTTTCTCTCTGGCTGCCCTTAACATTTTTTCCTTCATTTCAACTTTGGTGAATCTGACAATTATGTGTCTTGGAGTTGATCTTCTCGAGGAGTATCTTTGTGGCATTCTCTGTATTTCCTGAATCTGAATGTTGGCCTGCCTTGCTAGATTGGGGAAGTTCTCCTGGATAATATCTTGCAGAGTGTTTTCCAACTTGGTTCCATTCTCCCTGTCACTTTCGGCACACTAATCAGACGTAGGTTTGGTCTTTTCACATAGTCCCATATTTCTTGGAGGCTTTGTTTGTTTCTTTTTATTCTTTTTTCTCTAAACTTCCCTTCTTGCTTCATTTCATTCATTTCATCTTCCATCTCTGATACCCTTTCTTCCAGTTGATCGCATTGGCTACTGAGGCTTCTGCAGTCTTCACGTAGTTCTCGAAACTTGGCTTTCAGCTCCATCAGCTCCTTTAAGCACTTCTCTGCATTGGTTATTTTAGTTAAACATTCATCTAATTTTTTATCAAAGTTTTTAACTTCTTTGCCATTGGTTTGAATTTCCTCTTGTAGCTTGGAGTAGTTTGATCGTCTGAAGCCTTCTTCTCTCAACTCGTCAAAGTCATTCTCTGTCCAGCTTTGTTCCGTTGCTGGTGAGGAACTGCATTCCTTTGGAGGAGGAGAGGCATTCTGCTTTTTAGAGTTTCCAGTTTTTCTGCTCTGTTTTCTCCCCATCTTTGTAGTTTTTTCTACTTTTGGTCTTTGATGATGGTGATGTACAGATGGGTTTTTGGTGTGGATGTCCTTTCTGTTTGTTAGTTTTCCTTCTACCAGACAGGACCCTCAGCTGCAGGTCTGTTGGAGTTTACTAGAGGTCCACTCCAGACCCTGTTTGGCTGGGTGTCAGCAGCGGTGGCTGCAGAACAGCGGATTTTCGTGAGACCACAAATTCAGCTGTCTGATAGTTCCTCTGGAAGTTTTGTCTCAGAGGAGTACCCGGCCGAGTGAGGTGTCAGTCTGTCCCTACTGGGGGGTGCCTCCCAGTTAGGCTGCTCGGGGGTCTGGGTCCCACTTTAGGAGGCAGTCTGCCCGTTCTCAGATCTCCAGCTGCGTGCTGGGAGAACCACTACTCTCTTCAAAGCTGTCAGACAGGGACATTTAAGTCTGCAGAGGCTACTGCTGACTTTTTGTTTGTCTGTGCCCTGCCCCCAGAGGTGGAGCCTACAGAGGCAGGCAGGCCTCCTTGAGCTGTGGTGGGCTCCACCCAGTTCGAGCTTCCTGGCTGCTTTGTTTACCTAAGCAAGCCTGGGCAATGGCGAGTGCCCCTCCCCCAGCCTCGCTGCTGACTTGCAGTTTGATCTCAGACTGCTGTGCTAGCAATCAGCGAGACTCCGTGGGCATAGGACCCTCCAAGCCAGGTGCGGGACACAATCTCCTGGTGTGCTGTTTTCCAAGCCCATTGGAAAAGAGCAGTATTAGGGTGGGAGTGACCCGATTTTCCAGGTGCCATCTGTCACCCATTTCTTTGACTAGGAAAGGGAACTCCCTGACCCCTTGCACTTCCCGAGTGAGGCAATGCCTTGCCCTGCTTCGGCTCATGCACGGTGCGCTGCACTGACTGTCCTGCACCCACTGTTTGGCACTCCCTAGTGAGATGAACCTGGTACCTCAGATAGAATTGCAGAAATCACCCGTCTTCTGCATCGCTCACGCTGGGAGCTGTAGACTGGAGCTGTTCCTATTCAGCCATCTTGGCTCCACCCCCCATACGCTCTTCTTAGGAGGATACCAGATCTACTGGATCAGGACTGTATCTTATGACCTGATTTAACCTTTGTTACTTCCTTATAGGCACTATCTCCAAATACTGTCACATTGGGGATTAGAGCTTAAACATGAATTTTGGAGGGATATAATTCAGCCTGTAGCAATCTTCTAATCAAATTACCTTTTCACTTCTTTTCTCCCTCTTTTTGAATTTTTTCTTTATTCTAGGTGAGTTCCGCTTTTACTGAATCATTTCAACATTTCTTGCCATCATGTTTTTTATTTCTAAGAGCTCTTTTTCAATTTTTTGATTATTTTCCTTTATTTCACTTTTTTTATTGATGTATTTTATCTTTCTGAAAATATGATAGATTTTTTTAATCCTGCTACATGAATTACTTGTATTTTTTACTAAATGACTTTTTTTTTCTATTTACTTTGTACTCGCGGCCTCTCAAATTGGAGGCTTTTTCAAATATTTGGTGATCTTTGGCTATCCCTTGTCATATAAAAATGAGGCACAAAAAAAAAATCTTAGAGAGAACGAGGCTTGTTGACCAAGTAGCAAGAAGACTTTTTTATTATGTGATCCCCAGATGTCAATATTGATCTTTTCTCTGGGTCTGCTTAGTGTTACACTAGTTAGTTTAGCTAGGATAAGGCAAGGTTAGCTACAGGAAAAGAAAAAATAAAAAGAATAAAACAACTCTGTGACTTAACACAATAAATATTTATCATTCCCACTATATGTCCAATGATAATTGGTGATGGGCTCTGCTCCAGTCACAGAATTACTCCAAACCATCTTATGATGTCACTGTTCCACCAAGATACCTCATTTGTCATAGCAGAAAAAAAAGCAAGCATGGAAAATTGCACATTGTCTGTTGAATGTGTCCACCTGGAAGTAGTATACATGACTTGTACTTTTACTTAATTGACTGAAGCAAATCGTAGGTCCACACCTAGCCTCAAAGAGTGGGAAAGTACAGCCCTCCCAAGTGTCCAAAAGGAGAGGGTAGCCAGAAATACTGGAGAGCAGCACCGATGTTTACCACAATGACTGATTCATTCTCTTAAAAGTAGTACGCTTGCATGCCTGTAATCCCAGCATTTTGGGAGGCTGAGGCAGGCGGATCACGAGGTCAAGAGATTGAGACCATCCTTGTCAACATGGTGAAACCCCATCACTACTAAAAATACAAAAATTAGGTGGGCATGGTGGTGCATGCCTGTAGTCCCAGCTACTAGGGAGGCTAAGGCAGGAGAATCGCTTGAACCCAGGAGGCAGAGGTTGCAGTGAGCAGAGATCATGCCACTGCACTCCAGCCTGGGCAACAAGAGTGAAACTCCATCTTAAAAAAAAAAGAAAAAGCAAGCTTGCAGTCCTCATTCCTCCTCAGCAGATATTATACAGATACTCAACATCCACTTGGTGAAGTATTGATAAATTGCTTCTTTTACTATTTTTTTTTCTGATGAAGTATGTTGACTAACTTAAGGAGAACTTAAGAAAAATTAGATGAAAACAAAAGGATTCCTCTGCCTGCTAAACTTTTTATTGTTGTAAGAAAGCAACAAACAAGCACTGAATTTCTATTTTTCCATCATCCTGTGTCTTCCTAAAGTCATTCTTAATTTCATCACAGCACCACTGACGAGGCAAAGCCAGGGTGGAAATGAAGGTGACAGTAAGCCGAAGTGTAACTTGGAACTGGCTGTGGCCAGCCTCCAAGTGACCAATTTTGTAATTTATTAACTTTATGCAGCTACATACAAAAGGGAGTGAAGATTGCACAAGAGGCTCTGCTAATAGCAAAGTCTTTTAGGACCTAGAGCTGTGAGCTACAAACAGTTTATCTTCAAATGCCCAGGAAGTGATGGTAGAACTCAGGTTGCCTGACAGAAGCAATTTAGATTCTTCAGCAATAGAGGAGAGTTTGAATGTGAAGACATTCTCCTCTCAAACTTATAACACCTCGAAGAGTGGACAAATCCCAAGCATTACCATTTTGGGCTACCAGGCACAAATGTGATTGCAAACCAGACAAAAGTGTCCCCACAAGTTCATGAGCAGATTTTAAAACCAACCTGTTCCTCTGCCTCTGGTTTCAAAGAAACTAATTGCTCAGGATGCACACAGATGGTGTCTGACTCATTGTTTCTTTCCTTCATGTTACTGGATGTTAAATTAGTAATGGCAATAACCACATATATTCACAGAGCAAATGTATGAAGCTAAAATTAGAATCTTTGTCATGCAACATTGATTTGTTCCAGAAGTTGGAGCTAGATTGGCCAGCAAGTGAATGTTTCAGCCTTGTCACTCCAAGTCTTTTTGAGCCCTGAGCACAGACAACCCTAGCTTCATTGACCTTTATAAATGGAGAGTCGCTGAGAAAGCTTCTAGTCCACTGCCAGGCCACAGCCTTCCAGTACACACGCCCCTCCTCAGCTCAGACAACTTAGTGCTCTATGCACTTGCTGCTGTGCAGGGGACCTCAACACTTCTAGAATGCAGTACAGAAGTTGCCGTTTACATCTTTAAGGTCCTAGACATGTGGCAGCTTATTTGCTAACTGAAGTCGCCATACTGATCAGTCATTGGATGCAGGCCACCCTGGGAAAGGGTGAGACATTGGAGTAGGTAGCTTTCTGCAGAGGGGACAATCCATAAAGGGGCTGACAGTTGAAGGCTGTTGGCCCATGACATTCTCAGGAGCTGGGGCAATGAGGCTTCACTGATGGGGGAGCTGGGCAGTGCATCCTTGTGTCTAGCACACGGCTACTTCAAGTCATTTTTCCCAGAAGACTCTTCTATCACAATTCAAACTTCTTCAAATTTCTGCCTGAGATAAACTTTCTCCAGAGTTTTCAGACCAACATCACTTGCCCCAAACTCTCCACCCCTTCTCATGATCAGTCTCATTGTTTCTCCACTTTATCTGATTTGTCACACTGTCTCATGGATATCTGTCCCTAGATGGGTAAGCTTACTTCTACATTTATGGTTATTTTCACTTAGTAGCTTTTCTCCACTGTTTACAATAGTCGGCTCTGTCTCTACAAAGAATCAGGCTCCAAATAATGAAATGTTGGCTGAACATGTCCTACTTTTCATCTTCTGAACATGTAGAGTACACAGGGTTCCAAACTATAGTTTGCTCCCACAGAGTTGGCTTCCTTTGTGTTTTTCCTGAACCAAACTCAATCTAATTTACTACAAAAAGTGTGTTCCTGTCAGTTCACTCCAGTCACATGAGAAATAGATTGGCCTTTCTAAGGGAGAGGAGGAATCATTTCCCAAAATGATAACAGAAACAAAGCCAGCCAGGGTTAGAAGATTCCTTTTAAATCCCCTCCTCCTGACAATAAATGAGAAGAAGAGTCGATAAAATCATTCCCCACATTCCACATAGTAGCCTCAGCAATATTATGCTTCACTGGGCAAAACAGCTTCGAAGTGTCTGCTTTTACCTAATAGCACCTAAGTGCACTGTGAGTGCCTTCATTTCGATGATTAATCAAGAAAAAACTCAATGATTAATCAAGAATAAACTCAATGATTAATCATTTCAATACTCTGTGACTGCATTTTGGTGCTCCATGTACAATAGGACAAATTAGGTAATAAGCTTTCTGGCATTTATTCCATTCAATTGAATACCTCTCCACTTTTTTAGCTGTAATCTCTGACGTTATCTAACATAAGTGGTCTGCACGGGAATTGTGATTTTTTTCCTAACCTAGTTTCTTTTCCAAGTAAAGTTACATCCTTAAAGGTTCATCCACTCCTCATCAGGGCACTAGACAAAAACTCAGACTTGATTTTCTCTCATCTTTGAACAAGTTGTTTTGTTACCTACAGTTCCTGGTAAAATCCCCCTGCTGTTTGTTCATGAGGCTTCCACACTACACATGAACAGAAAATGCATGGAGAGACTCCAGAACAAAATGAGATCCAAAGTGACTTGCAAGCAATGCTTGGGGAAGAGAAAAGAGGGAAGAGATATTTGAAAAGTTACATTAATAGAAGAGGTATGTATGCTCCCCAAATTATCTCTGTTTCCATGTGCTTTGCAGGGAGGGAAAATCAGATTGACATTTGGAACTTTTCTTTCTTAGGAAGATAATTACCACTAACTCTTCATCAAAGAGGCATCATTTTGAAATTTTTTTCTGGCTGCCAGGATTAGTTAATATGATAACACATGCAGTTTCTTTCTCTCTCTCTCTCTCTCCTCCCTCCCTGCCTCTCTTTTCCAGTCTCTTGCAATCAAAAACATACTTGATCAACACATCCAGCTAGGGTTTAAGGTGTAGTGTGGAATAGGACAGCAGTTTTTCTCTGGGATGCTACTTTGTGCATGGAACACAAAACGGAGTGTGGTCACTTCTAATAAGCTATTTGACTTAGCAAAAGCTAATAATGAGAAAAAAAGATTTTGTTGTTTTTATTGTGGCTGTTATTCAGTCACTAGAAGTTATCATATTATTATGTAGGGCCTTAAAAGTTATTGAGAATCTATGGACAATGGAAAAGACACCAAAAATGTAAAGTAGTTAAGACATGTTCCTGCCCTTGAGAAATATAACATCGATTTGGAAGAACTTGAGGTTGAAAGAAAATTTAACTGCTTTTTGGGTTTGGCAGGATCTTTAGAGATCTCTCACTTCAGTAGGGGAGAATGCAGCACTGAGAGCAAAAGTGACTTGTGGTTTGTTTAGAATCACTGAGCAGAAATGGAACCAGAAGTTGGATCTTCATATTCCTAGCTCAGTGTACTTTTTATTACTCAAATTTCCTTCATGGTCTCCAGTGACAGTCCATTCACCCTAAGATAATTTTCTTCATCTACTTTCATTTAAATGTCAAGAAAAATATTTCAGACATACAGAAAAGTACCAAGAACAATATACTGAGACTCATGTACCTACTCCCCAACTTAAATAAAATATTATAGTCATAATTAAAGCCCTTTTTATATCCATTGTTAATCCCTTTCCTCTATATCCCCCCAAGATGTAATCAGTATCCTGAATCTGCTGTTTATCATTTCCATGAATATTTTAAACTTCACTACATATGTATATATTCACAAATAATATATTGTATTACTTTGCATGTTTCAAAGCTTTATAAATGTTGTCATACTGTAAATGGTATTCTGTGCCTTGCTTTTTTCACTCAACCTATTTTTGAGATTTACGGATATTAATATACGTATTCTAGGTCTGTGTTGTTGCTATATATTGTAAGAATATACATGTATTTATTTTTCTGCTATTTTTTGTTCATCGACATGTAAATTGGTTCCAAGTTTTTGTAATTTCATGAACATTTGCATACTGTCACCTTGGACACACTGAAGATGTATACTAGGAGCCAAGTTACTAGGTCACATAGTATGAGCATCTTTAAATGTACTGGATTCCAATGTCAGATCTAGAAACCTAGCTTCACTGGGTTTGGTCTTCTAAATCTATCTGCTTACTTGCTGTATTAGCCAGGGTTTCCCAGGGGAACAGAATAGAATATATCTATACATGAAAGGGAGTTTATCAGGGAGAATTGGCTCACACGATAGGCCATCTGCAAGCTGGGGAAGAAAGAAGCCAGTAGTGGCTCAGACCAAGTCCAAAAGCCTCAAAAGCAGGGAAGCCAACAGTGCAGCCTTGGGTCTGTGGCTGAAAGCCCAAGAGCCCCTGGCAAACCACTGATGTAAGTCCAAGAGTCCAAAGGCCAAAGAGTCTGATATCCAAGGGCAGGAAGCATCTAGCACAGAAGAAAGATAAAAGCCAGAAGACTCAGCAAGCCAGCTTATCCCACCTTCTTCCACCTGCTTTGTTCTAGCCGACCTGGCAGCTGAGTGGATGAGGCCCACCTACATTGAGGATGGGTCTTTCTCTCCCAGTCCACTGACTCAAATATCAATCTCCTCTGGCAACACCCACACAGACACACCTAGAAACAATACTTTACCAGCTATCTGGGTTTCCTTCAATCCAATGAAGTTGACACCTAATATTAACCATCACGCTTGCCATATTGCTGACTTTTCAGCTAAGTGCAAGTTTGAGATTTTAATGATGGAAGAGCTTGACACACGTAGCTACCTTTTGAAGACTGAAGATGCAGGGTTAGTTTGCCTACAGTTATCACTGGTTGGAATGCAAGGAGACAGAAGTCTTTGTATTGAGCTGGTTAATTTCGAGGCTTATAGTGAGCTCCAAAGAGAGAATCAAAACATGTAGCTTTGAATGGGAGATTGTCCCTTTGTGTCATCCTGTGGACATGGTAGGGGATACAAGTAGAGCCAGCCTTCCAGGAAATGTAGTAAATATCAACCATGTGACACAAATTGGTTGGTGCTGCAAAGGTCCTGACAAAGTCTTGCCCTGTGGTTGTTTGTGAAACGCCACAATTCGTTAATGTAGTCTTCCACTAAAATGCAAACAACTGGACAGGAGGGTTCAAGTAAATTATCAGTGTGTTATTTATTTAAATCTTTATATGAGAGCAATGGTGGTGGTGGTGGTGGTGGTGGTGGGGGGACATTCCAAATTGTCGGCATTTTCTGAATCATTGAAAGTTTGTGTGGATCTTGTTTGGATCCTGATTCAGTTAAAACAACCAGAGAATGCTACTGTTGAGAGCATTATGGAATATGTCCTGTACTGGCTAGTATGTGATGTTAAGGAATTATTTTGTTAAATGTGAAAATGACATTTTGTTTTGTGTTTTGTTTTTTTGTTTTTTTTTGTTTTGTTTTTTTTTGAGACAGAGTCTTGCTCTGTCACCCAGGCTGGAGTGCAGTAGCGCGATCTTGGCTCACTGCAACCTCTGCCTCCCTGGTTCAAGCGATTCTCCTGCCTCAGCCTCCTGAGTAGTTGGGACTAAAGGCACATGCCACAATGCCTGGCTAATTTTTTGTATTTTTAGCAGAGATGGGGTTTCACCATGTTAGCCAGGATAGTATTGATCTCCTGAACTTGTGATCCGCCCACCTCAGCCTCCCAAAGTGCTGGGATTACAGGCATAAGCCACCATGCCTGGCCTGTAGTGTTTTCTTTTCTTTTTTTTTTTTTTAAGGCTCACCTCTGAAAAATTTACAGATGACATGATATGATGTAAGGTGGAAGATGAAAAAAATTGGCAGAATATTGGTGATTGGTGCATCAGTATGTGGAGGTCATTCTATCACTTGCTTGACTTCTGTGCATGATTTAATTTTTCCTGTAATAAAAACAAAAATAAATCTAAAAACAGAATTTCACTGGGTTTGGGTGTCAGACAATCTGGTGCATTGAAAGTAAACAAAAAGACAAGGGGCCTGCCCAGAGGGAAGAACTGGGGAGGGAGGTAGGAAACCAGTGAGAACACACCACCTGTCTGCCCATTATGTACCCTCTCAGCCCTGGGCCAATTTCCCCCAAGGCCCATAGGAAGTTTACTGCTTAGAATCCCCAGTGAGCTGCCTCAAATTTGGGATTAGGAAGAACAATGTTTCCCCATTACTGTGCAAAGTAATTTCTATTCTTCGTGTGTGGCATTTTCCCCTGTCATTGCAAGCACCTCTGCTTTAGGCCTTCGTCCCTGGAATTGCAGCTTTATTTGCCTGTAAAGCAAGGAGATGAACCAATAGAAATGAATTATGCTTATCATTACTGAGAGGTCAGCAAAATCTAGAGGAGCCTCGAAAAAGGAGACTGTCTACGGTTCAGCTATATGGATCAGCAGGCATTTGAAATCCAACACATAGATGAAGAAAATCATAAAGGCTGAACTTAGGGGAAGAGTGAGGAATCTGTCTACTGGATGCAGTCTTCTTTGTTACAATAAGGTTGGACTCCCTGTGGTTGCTTATTTTCAGGTATATTTGTTTTGAAAAAGACTGACGAGAGTTAATAAATTAAAATACATGAAGTAGGTACAATTAATTTTTTTTTTTTGAGACAGAGTCTCGCTCTGTCACCCAGGCTGGAGTACAGTGGCACAATCTCGGCTCACTGCAAGCTCCGCCTCCCAGGTTCACACCATTCTCCTCCCTCAGCCTCCCCAGTAGCTGGGACCACAGGCGCCTGCCACCACGCCTGGCTAATTTTTTTTGTATTTTTAGTCGAGATGGGGTTTCACCATGTTAGCCAGGATGGTCTCAATCTCCTGACCTCATCATCTGCCCGCCTCGGCCTCCCAAAGTGCTTGGATTACAGGTGTGAGCCACCGCACCTGGCGGTACAATTAATTTTTTTAAAGTATGTTCTTTGCAAAGTCAAGAAAACAGGCAAACTACTCAAAAGAAATAAAAGGAGAAAGCACAATTACACCAAGAAATGACAAAAGGGAAATTTCTATTGAAAGAAAGGAAATCTTTAACGCCTAAAAGATTATTTTAAACAATTCTATGGCAATAAATTAGAAAACCTAGATGAAATGGATAATTTTCTAGGAAAATATAATTTATCAAAATTGAATGTAGTAAAAGGTCAAAGAGAAAACATTATGGAGAAAATTATGAAGGAGGTACAACTCCCCCAAAGCACCAGGCTCATGTGATTTCACAGAGATTCTACCCAACCTCCAGAGAGCACATACACCCAATGCTGTTTGAATTTTTCCAGAGCAGAGGTAAAGAAGGAAAACTTCCAATGCTTTTAATCAAATGAATAAAGCATCAATAGCTAAACTCAATAAACACTGTTTTAAAAAGTACATGTGGAAATTTAATATTTGATAAAGATGACATATCAAGCCACTTAGGAAAATAGCCATATTCAGAACAAGTACTGAAACAATTGATAAACCATTTGGAAAAACTTAAAATAGAATCCATACTTTATACTATACACTAAGATAAACTCCAAATAGATCAGCAACCTAACTGCAAAAAAAAAAAAAAAAAAAAAAAAAAAAAGAAAGAAACCATGCAGTACTTGAAGAAAACATAAATGAATTCATCTATTAACTGGGAATGGGGAAAATATAAAAATAAAATAACACTATTAAATCAAATATATTAAAAATATTTTGCATAGCAACGAACATCATAATCAAATTGAAAAGAAAAAGGTTCAACTGGGAGTAAATACTTGCTTTTTCCACTATAAAAAAAATGACTATTCTCCTCAACATATAAAGAGCTCTTAAAAATCTAGAGGAAGACTGGAAACCTATGAAAATGTTGAGCAAAAGACCTGAATGAATACTTCTGACAAAAATAAATGTAAATAGCAATTAAACGAACCAAAGATCCACAAACTTCATTCAGGCGGGAAATATAAATAAAACTTCACTGATAAAATATTTCTCTGATTGGCAAAGAATTCAAAAGTTTGGCAATATACTCTGTTGTTGAGGGAATAGAGAGGCATACATGCTGTTCGGAGTGGAAAACTCCATATGAAGATGAATTTGGCAAAATCTAATAAAATTATGTGAGAATTTAACCTTCAACTCAGCAATTCCACTTTTAGACTCTATTCAGTAGATACAACCCCAGACAGACAAAATAACATATGCACAATGTTATTCATTATGGTACTTTTTGTAATGTCAAAAGATTCTAAACAACTCAAACCTCTACTAATATAGAACTGGTTGAATAAACTATAGTTATTTCCACACAATGATGTACTCCCTAGCTGTAGGAAAAAAAAAAAAAAGAAAAAGAAAAAAGAAAAAAATCTCTGTGTACTAATATGGAGTATTTGGCTGAAAACAGCAAGATGCAGAATGATGTGTGTAAGTATGCTTCTTCTGTGTTACAAAGGAAGCAAAAAATGATAGGTGGATTATAGATAAATAGTAGAGAGCAAGATTTGCTTATTATTTTCCAAATGAAACACTAGAAAAATAAATCAGAAGCTAACAAAAGAGGCTCTCTTATGTGAGAAAGAGAGTGGAAGGAATAAGGATGGAAACAGTACTTCTCTGGGGATTCTTTTGTATATGGTTTTGAACCACATAAACGTGTCCCTGTGCTAGAAGACCTCACTTAAAGCTCCATGATGTGCTGCCTTGACATCTGATAAGATCAGGAGGGGCTTGCACCGTAAGTTCCCCTCCTGACCCTGCTTCTGCAGATAAGTTCCTCTAGCCAAGCAACCCTTCTTACGAAAGGGACAGACACAGTTCCTGCTTATTCCTGAGCAGAGGGTTTTGGTTCCCTACCAGTCCACAGAATTATTCAAACACACATCTTCCTATGGGAACCCGGGGCACTTTGCCCCCTTGGTACTACAAAGCCTGCCTCCCACAGCTCCTGGCTGTTCACTCTATTCCTGAGTACTATCCTTGTGTGACTCTCCCTGTGTGGCCCTGCACGGTGTGCTGTGGCCTGCTCCCCCAGGCCATAAGTATACATCACTAATAAACTGCTGCCAATCTCCTTTGCCCAGGGTCAGATCGTGTGTGTTCAGCCACCCCCATAACTCTACGGGGGGTATCTCTCCATCACCAACGGGGTGAATAGGAGATGATTAAAGCATTTACATATTGAAAGCAAAATGAAACTTTAAAATAGCCGAACTATTGAACTGAAAACAAACTAAAAAAGGAACCTGAGAGTATAACAAATTGATAAGGTAAAGAATTACTTCAGTTGACTTTTCACTGTTCATTTCAGTGGAATATGTTCCAAGATTTAATGGTATTAGCACTATGATTTTGAATTAACTTATGTATTTGTAGGATAGAGAAAGCTAGGAAACATATTATTAAGGTCTAAGATTTTCAGTGGGAATGAAGAGATACAAAGAAGTTTAGAAAAAATGTAATATTAAATTTTACTTACAAATATCGATGAAAATTCATGATTTTCAAAATGACATATACTATATATATAGTGCCTCTGTCCATTGAAAGGGTTTCAAGCAATGTCATTCTGGTAGTAATAAGCACTGATAGTCCAATTATCTTGATTTTCATATACTATTCTCCAGTTACAGGAACCAAGGCTTCTTAGAGAAATGGCTAAAGTACCAGTACAGAACATTGTATTGTTCCAGAAAGCACAGAAGTCCTCAATTATCACATGCATGCCAACTGAGAGGAACTACCGCTGGTAATATCTGGAATAATTTAAACATCAAAAGAATAATGACTGTAATTCATTGAACACATTGAATAAATAAAAGTCCATGGTTATACTCCAAAAGGGGGGGGAAAAACTAATTTGCTACCATTAAAGGTGACATATCATCCCCTTATTCAGAAAGTTAGTTATTAAAGAGTAACTAAAATTTATCCTCCCTTTTCAGGAGACATTATAGTTCGTCCTCAGTTGATGAGGTGGAAGTTTTAAAACAATTTTTTTTTCTAACAGAGAAGAATGCCAGATAATGAGTGTAGGAGGAATGAGAGAATTAGAAAATTACCCACATTGCAATCTCCAATAAGCTAATTTATTGAGGCAAAGATTACCAATAAATACTAAAACCAATAAGTAAAAGGTTGGTGGGAAACAGGACATTTGCTCTGTGCCAGGTGACCTGGCAATGGCAAAGGGAAAACATAATTTCTATAGTGGAAAGATCTGACTGTCATCCCCTTAACCTAGTGATCAAATTAGCATCTCTAATGTTGAAGCAATGAGACACATGCCTGCTAATATGATGCAATGTGAGCTATGTAGCATCATCTCTGTAGTATCCTTACCCAAAATATTTAACCTAAATCAATTGTCTAGCATTTTAAAATTGCTGTGTCATTTAAAAAAGAGTGCTAGGTTGGAAAAAAAAATCAATGCATGACTTTATCTTACTTGGAAGAAACTAGTAGAGATGATATTTTTGGGACAATAGACAAAATTTAATTATGGATCAGGTATTTGATAGAAAATTATTAAATTTAAGTGCAGTAATGGTATTATGGCAAAAGGGAATTTTCTTATTTTTAGAAGATACAGGCTCAATTATTTATGATAAAAGGATCACGATATTTGCAAATTATTTTGCAATGGTTAAGCAAATGTTAGATGACAGAGCAAATATAGCAAAATGGTAATAATTTTTAAAATGTGGATGGTGGGTATGTGACATTGATTCACTATTCTTTCAACTTTTCTGTGTAAATAAAAATTTTTATAATAAAAATTAGAAAAGATATTTGAAATATTTGTCATTTTACATCATCTACTTTAATTTAAACACAACAGAGTCCCTTTAACTTCCAAGTAAGACTTGGTGTAGTTTGCAGCTGACCTGTGTTCCCACTGAGAAAAACTAAACAAACTGGGTAAAATTCAAAAATCCTCTGTTTGAAGATTGCTGATGCAATAGGGATGAGAGGGCACGGGACTCCAGAACAAGGATAATGGTGGCAAAGTGTGCTGACTCTGCAGGCTTTCGTCCTTGGGGGTATGTGCCAAATCTGGGCTCAGGTCAAGAAGCCGAGCACCTAGACTTTGAGCACAGGGTCACTGATGGGGACAGAGACACCAGAGAGAATTTGGGTGGTCTCATGGGGCTGAGAGACAAAACTAAAGCCAGGGAGCCTGATGTCCAAGTAGGAAGGGAAGGTGTATTAGTCCGTTCTTACACTGCTAATAAAGACATACCCAAGACTGGGAAATTTATAATGGAAAGAGCTTTAATTGACTCACAGTTCCACATGGCTGAGGAGGCCTCACAGTCATGGCGGATGGTGAAAGAAGAGCAAAGTCATGTCTCACATGTCAGCAGGCGAGAGAGCATGTGCAGGGGAACTCTCCTTGATAAAACCATCAGATCTCATGAGACTTGTGCACTATCTTAAGAACAGCAGGGGAAAAACCCACCCTCATGATTCAATTACCTCCCACTGAGTCCCTCCCATGACACACAGGGATTATGACAGCTACAGTTTAAGATGAGATTTGGGTGGGGACACAGCCAAACCACAACAGAAGGGTAGAGAACTGAGCCTAACACATGGACTGCTTTCTCCCCAAGACATTCACAGAATTCTGAAGCTGGGACACTAGGCTAAACATCTAAGAAGAAAACCTCTGAAAAGTTGAGTGGGGTTTTCTGCAGTCTCACACTAATGCAGATGAACATTAGAGTTCAAGACTTCCAGAGGAAGGTGCTCCAGTGAAACACACCAGTCTCACAGTCAAAAGACCTTGAAAACTATACTTTAGGAACAGAATAGAATCAGAGGTAGGCACAGCCTTCAAGAACGGCAACAAGCTCAACTCTTCCTAGTCACTGATTGGTTTAATGGGATCAGTTATCCCTGTATCTCCTGAGCAGAAGACAGGATAAATCTTCTCTGAGGGAAGTTATCATCTGGATCCTTTACAATGGGTGCCACAGGTCTTAAATTCTGTATTTGGATGACAATGCCCAGAAGCATAAAAATAAACATTCTTCCTTTGTGCCCCTTTTTTAAGAACAAGGAAAACTTTCCCATCCCTAAGCCTCCCAGCTGACTTCTACTCACCTCTCTTTGCCCATGCCTAGCCCAGTCATTTGACAAGGGTAATGAGATGACCATAAGTGGCTTCAACCAATTAAGGTTCACATCATTCTCACCCCCAATGGAGCTGGAAAAGGACCCAGCCTCTTTTAAAAGATAAGGCTTCTTAGAAGAGGATTAACCCAATCATGGCTTTATTAGCAAGGAGGAACGGAATGGCAATTGAGTAGACAATAAAAAATATTGCCAAGTAATTATCAGCTATCAACATATGACCTTGGGCAAGCTATTTTATCTCTCTGAGTCACACTTTTCTCATCCATAAAATTCAGTGTTCTCACTCATGGGTGGGAATTGAACAATGAGAACACATGGACACAGGAAGGGGAACATCACACACTGGGGACTGTTGTGGGGTGGGGGGAGGGGGAGGGATAGCATTAGGAGATATACCTAATGCTAAATGACGAGTTAATGGGTGCAGCACACCAACATGGCACAGGTATACCTATGTAACAAACCTGCATGTTGTGCATATGTACCCTAAAACTTAAAGTATAATAATAATAAAATAAAATAAAATAAATAAAAAATAAAAAAAATTCAGATAATACCTCAAAAGTCTTCTATATGTATTAATAAAACATGTTTCTAATTTAAAAAAACTTGCCAATTGTCTAGTATATTTTTAGTGCTCCAGTGATGTTGAATATTACTATTCTATCATGGTTTTGAATCTCTTTTTAAGGCATGTTTCAGTTGTTGTGGTCTTTTACGCATAACACCCCAAATTCAACCTAGTTGTCAAGCGTCTGCTGAACAGCCCAGACAGCAGGACTAGTATCTATTTCATTCTTGCTTTTCTACATGCTACTCTAGAAACTGATACCCTGACACATGGGTGCATGGTCAGGAAGATGGGCCAGCAAGGTATGAGCTGAAACCCACCAGGGATTCACCATTGCCCTCTAACACCCATTCATTCTCTGATCCTCAAATTCTGCCTCTAACAATTTTCTAATTTATGACTTTTAAACCTCTTGGGTTGAGGGATTCAGACATGAACCAGTGAATACAAGCATCCACAGGATAAATTTGGCACATGTTCCAAGAGTTCCATTTTTCCTATAAGATTTGGAGTGGGTAGGGATGCAGAACTAAATAATAAGATTTATACATCGATCAAATTTAATGAAGTAATCTAAAATAGTATGTTATTTTAACATCAACATAAACAGAATATGGAGAATAAAACAAAATTGTTGTGGATTATACAAATTAGAATGTAAGACTCGAAGAAGATTTCCTTTTGGAGTGGCTGATCAAACATCTTCCACTCCCTTTAGGGTTTTTGCTATAGAAAAGATTAGAAGCATCATGCTTCAGATTAAATATGGATTCTGGACTCTTTTTAAAAATGCAAATGCTAAACTGCCTATTGTGTTTAGCAGAGAATTTTTATCTTTGATTAACAGAAGTGATGGGGAAGCATGCTGGCAATGCCTACCTGTGGGAGAGATAGCAATCCCCCAAAAGCTGGAATAAATGGGCTCAGATAAGGGAAGGAGGGAGCAGTAGACACAGATTTGCCTAGGGCCACAGTCTAGATTTGGTGAAATCCCACAGGGATAAGACAACAGGAAGCAGAGGCTGAGTATGGATTTTGGTATCAAGTAATGTGGCGGTGCCCCTGGTCAATGTAAAGTAAGCCTTAGTTCTTCCTATTGCCCAGTGGACAAAACAGAAACTCCTCTATTGTGTTTGTGTTGAGAATCAAGTTAAGGAAGATAATGTGGACAAAGTATTTAGCACAGTTCTGATGCAAAAAGTTTATTATTTCCTGGTGCAAAGTATTTAGCACAGTTCCTGATACATAAAGTATTTATAAATGTGATATAAACTATAAGCCTACATTACTGACTTGAGAGCTCAAAAAGCCTCTTCCTATAATTATTGAAGCCAATGTCTATGAGTGGTGATTCTGTGATCACTAGTATGTTATTTCTCTCTTACAAGGGTGAAGGGGGAACATGCCCTACTGTTATAATCCTAAGAACACCAAGGGCATATTTTATGCAAGGGATTATCCCAAGAATGGGGCAGTTTGGTCTTATCCTCAGTCATGTAGCTAATTACTATTGGTAAACCAAGTCAACAGAGGAGAGATGATCCCTTTGCTAGTTAGTTGGTATAACAATGTGAGCTGGATAAGAAGATAGTGGGGCTAACAAAGACAAATCAGACATAGACCTGCTTTTAAAATAATTTAGCTTCCAGATGGGAAGGTGAGACATGAGTCTCACTAACTCCTGGGCTCTAATAAAGTGCTAAGTTCTCAAAGTTAAGAATAAAATACCACGGGAGTTAAAAAGAAACTGCAAGTTGTCCGTACTTCAAAGTCAAACTATTTACAAAGGAAAGGGATCAAGACTTAATGGAGGACTATGTTAGTCAAACGATTACAGTTATAAGGAACAGAAACACACTTGGTTCACTTCAAGTAAGGCTGCCATTTTTGAAATTCTTAATTTTTGAACAAAGAACCTCCCATTTTCATTTTTCACTGGGCCCTGCAAATTATGTAGCTGGTCTTCAATGGAACCCAGGGTTCAGGAAAGTAGGTTGGGAAGAGGAAGGGTCTATGAGTACAAGATAATCATCCTCGTAGTCCTGGCTCCTACCATGCACGCCCACTGTTCCTACCACTGCAAACTAATTAACTCACCCTATACTGAACATATCTTGTGTTGCTTAATTATGGCTTTTGCTTGCTGAAAACTTCTCAAAGACCTATGGCCTCATGGCCTCTTTTCCTGCCTTCTACGAACTGTGCAGTTCCTTCTTTAGCTCACATTAAAGCTGCCTAAGAAGGAATATGATTGGTCCAGTGTAGTCAGATCCCTAGTGGGCAAAGCTCTCTTCTGCTCACCTCAGAATCTGCTGGTCCATGCTCCAGGGCCAGCCCAGTTAGCAGTGGCAGAGGAAGAGGCGGGGGCACAGATTACAAAGCTGGGGAGTTACAATCATATGACCATTTGCGCTATTTCCCTCAGAAGTGGAGTTATAGGTGGGAATCCCCGTAGAAAGGACAGTAGATGTGGCCAGAGTCCTAAGACCTGGCCTATCTGGAAAAGGGAAATCACATTTTGGATTGCCTTGAAAGATCAGTAAGCTATAGACACATGCAGATGGGCAGGAAGATATTTCAGGGGGGCTGAGACATGGAGGCAGGGAAGTACCAGCCTAGGGAACAGGGTGGCTGCAACAAAGGGTATGTGAATGAAGAACTTAACACACAGCTAAGGGATCTTAATTTTATTTGGTTTTCAGTGATAGAATGAATAGAAACCAATAGCGAGAGTTATCTTAATTTTTACTTCTTTGCCCCTAGGAAAGTCACTATAAAGCATTCTGACAAATCCCCATGGTGTAAGCTCATTGGGTTGAGGGCTCATCTATCTCTGCTTCTCCCTGGCTTTCCCATCTGTGTGAGGAACACAAGCTGCCCACCAGCCAGGGAACAGATGCTCAATCTGGCTAGAAGCTCCTCTGCCTTCTTCCAGACACTGAAATTGGACACAGCTACAAACACGAGGCACCTTCTAAGCACAGGTCCCCAAGGGTCTCAGTGCCTCTTTGGGGATGTCTTATCTGACAACAAACTGCAAGGGTCCAGCTAAATGGTGTTGGTGTTACAGCATTCTAGGGTTTCTCCAAGTTACTTGGCTTTATTTCCACCCACCCACCTGCAAAAATGCTTTTCTGTAGCAGGAAAAAGTCTCCTGAAATTCAACCTGTTTTTGTTTCCTCAAACATCTCTGTGCATGAGGTAGTGCAGTGAGGGAATTAAATATCGCAGTTCAGTTCCATTTGCAGCTGCTGGGCTGGAAGCTGGGGATACACAGTGAATAAGACCTGCCTCTATTTTTGTGGCTTTCACAGCCTCAGTGAGGATAAATGACAATGCTAATGACAATCACTAACACATGGCATAACAAACTAGGCACTGGGCCCTGGTCTCCTGCTGACAATAACTCATTTCATCCTCACAACACCCCTATAAGGTCAATACCACCTTTATTCCCATTTCACAGATGAGGACCACAAACATACTATGCAATAATGAGAAAAGCTACACCAGAGATATGGTTGAAGTGCTCTGAGAGCAAAGAGAGACTTGACAAATTTTGCGACTAAATTTATGATTTCACAAGGAAGTAACAACTGAGCTGATGCTTGAAATATCTAAAGGTTTGTTTCTTCAAGCTAGAAAGGACAAGAGATGATTCCAGGCATAGGGAACAGCATAAGCAAAGATGCAGAGGCACAGAGTATGTTCCTCCTGGACTAGGCACATCTATTCTGGCTGAACCCAGAGTGCATAGCGCCTAGACTGTGGAGAGGGGCTGGCGTTGATGGGGAGACTGAGAATATGACTCAAGCTCATGCATAGAAATTGGGACTATTCTATAGAGTACCAAGAAGTATCAGGTGCTTGGGGGATAAATAGCTCGAGCAATTGTTTTTACAAGAAAGCTTTGGCAGAAGAAGGGAGAATAGAAGGGAGGTAGGGTTGGAGGAAATAAAGGACAATGGAAGAGCCAGGTAATGGTTTCCATAACAGATTTGAACGGTTCAAACCGAAGCAGCGACAGGAGAGGAAATACATTCAACATACCCTCCAAGGGTAATGCCGATGGCTGGTATTGAGCCCTTGTAGGAAAAGGAAGACAGAATGCAAGGTGGTCAGAACTGAGTTGATGAAACAGGGGTGGGTAAGTGTGAGGACACCTGAAGGAAAAGAGAGTAATTAAACTTCAGTGTGTTACCTGTTGACCACAAGATTGAAAGAAGCCCGATCAAAATGCCTTGCTTTGGCAGAGGGGACAGGAGATTGGGGAGCAGTGAAAGGACTCCAGAGGATGAGGACAAGGAGGATGAGGAGATAAGAGAGGCGGAAGATGAAAGTGTGGGGTCAGAACAGGATGTGAGCTGACACGAAGTGCAGGTGAAGGCCGGGAAAGCGGCCCTCCCTCAGCCCCTGGAACTCCTCGCTCCAGCCACAGGGACCATGGCTGTTTCCAGGGGGAACCAGGAACAGGAAAGGAAAAGGAATGGGTGGACGCAATCATAGTCCTTGGCTGCTTAGGTTGGTAGGAAGGATCTCTCCGCTCGACAAAAAATGAGACAACATCTCCTTTCACCTCACCTCTCCAACCTTAGTCTAAGGCTCTCTTCATCAGCACAAAATGATGATGGGGGAAGAAGAGTGAGGAAAGCACCTTCATTTTTATTGCTATTGCAAGTGGCTGAGAGGGTTCACTCTTAAATCACAAAGTGAAAAAAAAAGTTTTGAGTGGCAATTATGTAAAAACATTACAAGGCTTCCCACCTTATTAAACAGTAAATGCGTGCATACATTAACTAATAAAAGTTTATATAAATGTATATTTGAAGTCCTAATAATTATTCCGACAAATGGGATGTTTTCAGTAAATTGGCTGATATTATTAATAGCATTTCAAATTTTCTTGATCACTTAGTATTATGACTACAAAGATAAATGTGTCTGCACTACAATGATGCCTTGTGCTAAGGTATAGAAAGTTTCTGGCTCAGAGAAGTCCCTCCGTAAACAGGAGGCTACGATGGCTTCAGATGGTCACGCCATTGGAGGTCTTGAGTCTTCTTCAATAACACATGTTCTGCCTTCTCTATAAGATTAGCTTTCCTTGTTGCCTGTGCTCAGCACAGCATGAAGGGAGGAAGCATGGTGGAGCTGGGTACCAAGGATGTTGCAAGAGATCTGGGGCCACAAACAGAGTGGGAGCTGGAGAAAACCCAGAGAAGCTGCTGACAACCATGCCAGTCCCCTGCCCATTCTGCCTCTTGCCTAGGTCTGACAAAACCAGAAAAATTAAATTGTTTTTCACCTTTGATTTTCTTCATCCCCACAACAGACACCAGTGTGGTAAGCACAAAGTCAGCAGGTCTGACTTACAAGAGGCTGAACACCCTGTTCTATAAATGTCTGTGAAACCAAAATAACCCATCTTTAGTGGCCAAATTTTAACAATTATAAACAGCTTTCTACTTTTAGTTTAGAGTCACTGGCAAAATTTTTGTTTTTCAGGTTCCACCACTGAGAAACATTTTTCCAAAAATACAAACAATATATGTGTGTTATAGGAAATACAAATACGCACAAAGAAGAAATTAATTCACCAATAATCTCATCCCCCAGTGAAAACAACTAATATAACATGTTATGATCTTTACATATAGACATTCATTTTTTCTTATTTTTTGGAATCATATACTTTATACTATTTGCAATTATTTTTTTATGACCTGTATTTTGTGTCTACATTAATAAGACAATGAATATAATTTTACATCCTTTTTATTACATAATATTTTCCTATTGAATATTAAGTGACTATTTTATTCTAATCTGATCATATTCATTTACACTTTTCCACCTTAAATTTTATTTTCTGTATCCTCACCCTCTTGAGTCCTTCATACCAATCTGTGCTTTTACTTGCCCAGGTCAATAGGACCTGTGTGTTTCATCCATGGGCCAGTACTTCCCTCTCTTTAGGAAAGTCCAGGCTCACATTGATGCAGCCTGTGATCTTCCTCTCCCCACACCTCCAGCCATGTGCCCGCTTCCCCAGACTGTCTCAGCTTCTGCTCACAGAACTGGTTCATGTTCAGCCACCTAGCTCTTTTGAGAAGGATAGCTTGTTAACAAAACCATAATGCTCCTGTTCACATAAGGCATGACACAGAGGAAAATCTTTCTGTTTTAGGCCACGCTTGCAAGTCTGATCTTTCCCAATCATCTTTCTTGGTGGATCATAGTGTGTGTTCAACAAATATTTGTTGAATGGAATGAATGAATGAATGAATGAGTGAATGAATGAATTAGAGCTTTACATCTTGGAAGAAAAAAAACATGATCTACTGTCGATTCCACATTATCGTGGTTTTTCTCTATTTAAACCACAGATGAAGAAAGAGTGGTTGGCACACTCTTCTGCATAAGAAGTATAAAGCAACTGATCATCAATATCATCTAATTATAGGGCTAAAAGGAGTATTAGAGTAATTATGCATAATAAATTATCCCTATTCTTATGAGATGTCAGATCTAAAGTCACTTTCTAGGTGTTATTTTAACAATCATAGCCCTGCCCAACACACATACATATCCTCTATCTCTACTTCTAAGCTCTTAAACCAGCTTCTATCATAACCTCAGCAAAGAGCTCCCATGATGGAGACTTATCTATTTTGGAATAACTTTGGATATGGTTACAACCTTAATGAGAATCATAATTTATAGGAATAGTAAGTCACCTAAATGTTAGAACAATTGACTCTAGCAAAAAAAGGTAGGTACTTTTAATCCATTTTACCTTACCTGGAAATCATTTATAATGCAGAATTTTACATCCACATGAGTCTTACTGTTATTTCCCATAGGTCAATAACTGGACTAACATTTCTAAATCTAGACATCTGTTGGCCTTGATGAACTGGTAGAGACAAAATGTTGGCTATTCAGAGAAGGTTGAAAAAAATGGAATATAGGATAAATCATGCTGTCATCCTGCAATGGTGCTAGTTATTTGTAGTAGAATTTAAAATTATAAATCTTCACTCACAATTCCTCAACTCACAGCCTCCCCCAACAATTATTGGACAATATGATTTCTAAGAAAATCGTAGACTCTAAAATTTAATGATTATATATTTAAATTTTTATGTAAGATGACCTTAGATAATACAACATCATATGTATATCAAGGAAATGAGGGGGAGATATTGAGGAGGGAGCCACCAAGAGGAGCTGCTTTCAGGAATGGGTGGAGAATAAGAGAGGGATAAAGTGAATTGAAGAAGTATAGAAACTATATATATCTTAATATTTTAAAATAAAAAACAAAAAAGGAGAAGCCTAAAACTTTTAAAAGTTACTTTTGTTGGAAAGGCTATGCTTTTTTACCCCAACACAGCTCTAGTACTAAAAAATATAGTTCAAGACTTTATACGCATTTCATTTATAGAAGTGTTTGGAAGATTTTTGATAAGATAAACAGTTTAATGGAAAGTCTAAGACTCTAGAGAGCTGAGATATAAAATAATAATAATAAATGATACTAATATTAGCTACTATTGTTTTCTGAGCACTTGCTAAGTACCAGTCATTATGCTAAGACATATATAACCTCAATTACTCTTTACAACAATCATAGGTAGAAGTTATTATCATCCTCTTTTATAGATGAGACTCTAGAGAGCTAAGACATAAAAATAAGAATAAAAACTGATACTAATATTAGCTACTGTTTACTGAGCATTTACTAAGTACCAGGCACTATGTTAAGACATATATAACCTCAATGAGTCTTTACAACAGTCCTTCATAGAGGTTATTCTTCTCTTTGATACATGAGGGGTCTGAGGCTTTGAGAGATTTACGAAACTGTCCAAAGTCTCACAGCTGGTAAATGCTGATGCATGGTTTGCTTTATTGCCATGTAGTTTATGCTTTTTTTCTAGTCATGAATGGCAACATAAATGTATCTTTTTCAAAAAACCCATGACTTTCTCCATCACAGACTGGGCTTGAGTCTTTGGTCAGGCACTTCTGGCTTTCACCTGGAGCAAGTAATTCAAACTCTCCTTATCTGTTACATGAAGAGATATTAATATCTACTTCTTCAGATTGTTGGTGATTAAATTACCTAAGATATTTAAAGTGCCTTACCTTGACCCTAGCATGACAAGGGTTAGTCATTACCTGTGTTGATGACACTAGTTCACCAGTTTCCTGTATGGGCAGGGATAACCCCTGAATCTTTACTTTTGATTTTTATTATTTAAAAAATTTTAATTAACAAAGACTGTATATATTAAAGGTATACATAATGATTTATGTACACATTGTATAATGATTGTTACAGTCAAATTAATGAACACATCCATCACTACCCATGCTGTACATTAGATTCCCAGAATGTGTATATGGTGTAACTGAAAGTTTGTACTCTTTGATCAACAAATCCCCATTTTCCCCACTCCTCAGCCCCTGACAACTGCCCTTCTACTCTGTTTCTATGAATTTGATGTTTTTTAGATTCCACATATAAGTGAAATCATGTAGTATGTGTCATTCTTCCCTGACTTATTTCACATAACATGAGTCCACCAGGTTCATCCACATTGTCACAAATGACAGTATTTCCTTCTTTTTAAAGGCTGATTTTAAAACGATTTTAATTTTAAAAGATTAAATTTCTTTATCCATTTGTCCACTGATGTACATTTAGGTTGTTTCCATATCTTGGCTGTTGTGGAAAAATGTTACAATAAACAAGGGGGTAGAGCTATCTCTTCAAGATACTGATTTCATTTTCCTGCATCTTTCTGAGCACCATTTTTTCCTAATAGATAAGATGAAGAAGTTGGACTATGTGATCTTACAAGGTCTTTTCAGCTTCTATGATCATTGTTCTCTGATTAAGCAACTGTAGTTGGGAATAACTCCTGGCAACATCTGGAATGACGGATGAAGGAGAGCCAGCAAAGCCTCCCTGTCAGCTGACTCCCGCTTCAGGAGAGTGCATGAGAATTGGGCAATTGGAATCAAATTCATGGGGATTTCCCTTACCTCCCCGGGAAAACTCTGATAAAGAAGACCTAATTATTTCTATCTAGTTTCATCTTCACACCAGTTTGGGAGCTGCTCTTTCCTTCTTAGAATGATAAAATCCAAAGGACTTCTTGCTTAATTTTGTATCTCTTTGTTTTTAATCTTGAATTTTAAAAAAGCAGCTACTAATAATTCTGCATTTATTATAGCCAACTCTGCAAGAATTTATATCCTGCAAGTAGACTGATTTGTTGTGTTTGAAGGTTTGCTCTGAATATGTGGCAGTATACTGTTTCCATGGTTTGCTTTATTGCCATGTAGTTCATGCTTTTTTTCTCCAGCCATGAACAATACATTTGGCAATGCTGGTATTCTGTCACTATGACAATTTAATGTTGAACAAAATACATGGGAAGAAAAGGGAACCCATCCAATGTGGTGAGAGTTGATCCACCATTTTCACAGCCCAAAACATATTATAGCAAGTTGTGCTGACATATTTTGACAATTCAGAACAATTATTCATCCAGTAGCCATCACATTTTTATGAAGAAGGCTTTTATAACACTACTCTTAATCAACAATATCAGAATTTATAAGCTCCCCTGGAGAGCCCTGGAATAGTTTGAAAAGGAGCTGGAGGGAAAAGTTGAAAGACACACTGACTAAAGATCATAGGTGGGACGGCTGACATTAAGGATACACTTTGATTCCCCGATTCTTCATTAAAACCTAGACAACAAAATCCTTCCAAATATCAGAGTTAACAAAATTTAGTTTTCTTCAATATGAATGTCACTTGCCAGAATGCATGTTTGACTGTCCCCAAGTGGCTGTTTACCTGAGATTTTCTGTCTCCCATCCTTTGATAGTAATTTTCTTTTTTTTTTTTTTTTTTGAGGCGGAGTCTCGCTCTGCCGCCCAGGCTGGAGTGCAGTGGCGCGATCTCGGCTCACTGCAAGCTCCGCCTCCCGGGTTCACGCCATTCTCCTGCCTCAGCCTCTCCAAGTAGCTGGGACTACAGGCGCCCGCCACCACGCCCGGCTGATTTTTTTATATTTTTAGTAGAGACAGGGTTTCACCGTGGTCTCGATCTCCTGACCTCGTGATCCACCCGCCTCGGCCTCCCAAAGTGCTGGGATTACAAGCGTGAGCCACCGCGCCCGGCCGATAGTAATTTTCTTTGGAGATTAAGCTGCGAGTATTTCCCTGATGTTCTTACAGTAATTACACTACCAAGAGTTTGGGGCGATTCAAGATAAAACAGAGGCTGACAGTTTGTCTGTAGGGGCTGTCTTCCATGCCCATCCTCACACCTCACACTCCTCTGGTCACCATGCTTCCCTATCCCAAGCCCAGTGTCCCTTTTCTGGCCTGCCCCCTTGCCAATGACATACCTGGATCCAAAACCATCCCTCCTCCCTCTCACTGAAACATGACTCTGATTTTCCACGAATTGGAGGCTTATAAGGGTCTCCTTGGATATTGTTTCCAGCTCCACTAATTTACACATCTATTTAATAGACCTATTTTGAGTGCTCATTTTATGAGGCATCATCCGTATGCTTAAATACTCTCTGCAACTTACATATCAATCACTCAGTTACCATTTATCCCTTATCAAGTGCTCATCCAACTTGAACACCTCCAAGGCTGAGGAGCTCTGAAAGGGGATGTGGGGGGCAGGGGCTCCTTCAGGCAGCCCATTACAACTTCAGAAGGCTTTGTGAGGAAGTACTTATTTATATTGAGGCAAAATGTATCTTCCTGAAGTTTCTGCCCATTAGTCCTATTTCTTCCTTTTTCACAGAGTACTCCTTCAAAGATTTGACAATGGCTATCAGGTCCCCTTCATCATCTCTTTACCAAGTGACTCATCCCTAATTCCCCCCACCATTTTTCATATAAAACTTTAATTTTTTTTTTTTTTTTTTTTTTTTGAGACAGAGTCTCGCTCTTTCACCCAGGCTGTAGTGCAGTGGCACGATCTCGGCTCACTGCAGACTCCGCCCCCCGGGTTTCAAGCCATTCTCCTGCCTCAGCCTCCCGCTTAGCTGGGACTACAGGTGACCGCCACCTCGCCCGGCTAATTTCTTGTATTTTTAGTGGAGACAGGGTTTCACCATGTTAGCTAGGATGGTCTCGATCTCCTGACCTCGTGATCCGCCTACCTCAGCCTCCCAAAGTGCTGGGATTACAGGCGTGAGCCACCGCGCCCGGCCAAAACTTTAATTTTTTTAACCTTAATCTGAACATAAGATTATCCCTCTTAAAATGCAGTGCCAGAGAAGCCAGAAACAATCCCTCAGATAAAGCCAAGTTGTTCATACAGTAGAAGAGCTGAATTATTTCCTTCCTCATTCTCCAACCGGACATTTGCTCATCTCTCCCATAACACCATTCGTGCCACCTCAGTGAGATCTGGCCCATCTCATGTCACCTGCTTTTTCTGTGTTTTCCACTACTCTGAACTCACTTGCTCCAACTTGCCAAGCTCATACTCACTTGGCAATAAAGGCCAAGGATTCAAACCACCAGCTTCACCATGATTTGTCTAGATGACCTTGGCCAATTCAACTCAGCCTCTGTCACTCTAGGTCCCAGTTTCTTCAATCTACAGAATAGGGATTGTAATAACCATCTCCTAGAGCTGTTGAAGGGATTGAATGAGTTATCATATTTAATGTCCTTTACAAAATGCCTCGCACATAGGAGTGCCCCAATATTTCCCTAATATGGTACCGTTATTTTTTTAATCATTGCTATCTGTAGACATATCTTTGTGAATCCGCTTCGTCATTACACTTCTTCTTATAACTCTTGTCCAGTCTCTTGGGGAAGTTGTTTCTGTTGTTGTTTGTTTGAACATTCTTTTCTAGCTCTTTTTCTCCTTTATTTATTTTCTTTGAAAGTTAATAGGTAAGACTAATGGTGGTGATATAGTTCGGCTATGTCCCCACCCAAATCTCAGCTTGAATTGTATCTCCCAGAATTCCTACATCTTGCAAGAGGGACCCAGAGGAGGTAATTGAATCATGAGGGTGGGTATTTCCCGTGCTCCTCTCGTGATAGTGAATAAGTCTCATGAAATCTGATGAGTTCATCAGGGGTTTCCACTTTTGCTTCTGCCTCATTTTATCTTGCCACTGCCATGTAAGAAGTTCCTTTTGTCCCTGTCATGATTCTGGGGCCTCTCCAGACATGTGGAACTGTAAGTCCAATTAAACCTCTTTTACTTTCTAGTCTCAGGTATGTCTTTATCGGCAGTGTGAAAATGGACTAATACAAGCAGCTAATAAGAATAGAAGTACTGTTGCTGAGACATCAAGGGAAAGGAAAGCAATACACTTTAAAGAGAAATTAAACAACAAACAAAACCAGTCCCATTAACCTTTGGCAAGCCCAGGAACCAACTAGGGAATTATTCCATTTTCTCACCTTCACTCACTTCCTGCACTCCAATCTGGTTTCTATTCCCATCAAGCCCACAGAAACAGCTTTTGCAAGGTTCAGCAGTGATGTCTGCTTTCACAGATCAGAGGACTTTTTTTATTCATTGTCTTACTCAATTCCTTCAATAGTATTCAACAGCAATGACTACTTTCTTGAACTGCACCTTCCCACAACTTCTGTGACACCACAATCTCCTGGGTTATTTATGTATTTTTGATTTTTTAAAACCCCTCTGGCTACTTTTTTTTCAGACTCACCCAGCTCATCCTACTTCTTTTTGGCATAAATTTTAGAGTTCCCCAAGGATTTGTCTCAGAACCTTTTTCTCCCTCTCCCCTTCCCCTTATCTCCTTCTCTCCATTCCTCCCCTTCTTGCCTCTCTTCTCCTTCTCTCCTCCCTTTCTCTCCACTCCTCCCCTTCTTGCCTCTCCTATTTCTCTCCTCCCCTCTCCTCCCCTTGTCTTTTCTGCTCTTCTCTCCCCCTCTCTCCACTCCTTCTCCCTTCTCTCCTCTTCTTCCCCCCTCCACTCCCCTCCTCTACTCCCCTCCCCTCCACTCATCTCTCTTCTCCTCCCATCTCCTTCTCTCCTACCTTCCCTCTCCTCTCCTTCTCCCCTTCTTCCCTCTCCTCTCCTTCTCCCCTTCTTCCCTCTCCTCTCCTCTCCTTCCCTCTCCTTGTCTCCTCCCCTCTTTTCTCAATCCAAACTCTCATTCCTCAGTATCATTCACACCTGAAGTTTCAGCAATACTCCAGACATTGAGTACTCTAATTTGTACCTTCCATTCAAACTATCCTGGTAAGTTCTGGATGTGTTTTCCAACAGCTTAACTACACATCTCTATTTTAGTATCTCAAATTCGACATGTCTAAGAACAAACTCACAATCTTCCTCTTAGTATGTGGCCCTTTGCACCGTATCTTATTTAGTTACAGGCATAACCACTCATCTAGCTGCACATGCCAGAAACTCAGAAAATCATCTGAGATACCCACTCCCTACATCCAATCCATGAGCAACCTCCACATTATCTTTAGAATCTGTTTTCTTCTCACAATTTCTACTACTGTATCCTAGCCCAAGCTGCCATCAACACTCATTCACACCACTGTTAAAGCTTCCAAACTGTTTATCTGCCTCGACTTTGGCCGCCCTGCCAAAATCTGTCCACATAGCTACCACAGTGATCATACACACACACACACACACACACACACACACACACACACACACGATTGTTACTCCACTGCTTTTAGGCTAAAGAACGTCATTACACAATGGTAGGGAAAGTCCTGACTCCCTTTCTAGTCTTTTCTCTACCTGACCCTGAAACTTCTTTGCCACAGCCACGTTGACCTCTTCCCATTTCTCAGTAAAAGAAGCTGCTTGCCTCTTTAGACCTTTGTACATGCAATCCCCTTAGATATGCATCACTGAGACAACTCACTGCAGGTCTCCATCTGAGTTTCACCTCTTCAGGAAAGTTTTCTCTCACTGCCCACCCCAGCCCTGGTCTACCTCAGGTTCCTGTGTCATACATGTTTAGAGAAAGTCATACTTTTCCTTCAGAGCACTTACCTCGATTTGTGATTATTCATTTAGCATAATTATTTGATGAATATCTACCTCCCCTACTGACGACCAACTTTTAAGAGGAATGGCATCCAATTATTGTGCCGTCCTGTCTAATCAGTGTCTGTCTCCTAGTGGGAGCCCAGGTGATATTTGTTGAAGGGATACATGGATTTCTTTATCCTACTCTAATTAAATCTGCTTTTCAAGGCGAGGCACGGTGACTCACACCTGTAATTCCAGCACTTTGGGAGGCTAAGGTGGATGTATTGTTTGATTCTAGGAGTTTGAAATTAGCCTGGACAACATGATGAAACCCTGTCTCTATTAAAAATACAAAAAATTAGCCAGGTGTGGTGGCGCATACCTGTAGTCCTAGCCACTCAGGAGGCTAAGGCGGGAGGATCATTTGAATCTGGGAGGTCAGGGCTGCAATGAGCTGAGATTGCACCAGTGCACCCACTCCAGCCTGGGCAACCAAAGTGAGGGCCTGTCTCAAACACACACACACACACACACACACACACACACAATCTGCTTTTCATTGTACATCAACATTCTAGATACATTTTGTAAATATGTGTTAAGTATTATTTTCTCCCAAATAAGAACCTTTACTGTTTTTCATCCAAAATATTTGGTATATCAGTTCACTGCGGGTCGAATTTGCCTGTATAGCACATTTCCCAATGTGTCTGCATTACCTGGGGCTTTGTTTGAAAATGCAGATTCATAGATTCTTTGCAGAGCTACATTTCTGGGTGAGGCCAAGGGATCTTCTTTTTAAACAAGCACCATGAAATGATTCTTCTACATGCTAAGGTTTGAGAACTTTATGTTATTCAGACTGGACATCAAGGAGACAATGTATTCTGAGCCCTAAACAACTTACATACAGACTTCCAGAATAAAGCCTGCTTCTAAGTAGGAGAATAACTTTACTATGTTCTATAAAAAGATCACTTTTTTTTTTCTCCTGTAAATACGTAGGAACACAAGTGACAGAACCCAAAATGTTTAAGGCTTTCCATAGACTTCACTCCAGAACCATAGAGAACAATAAGCCAAAAGAATTCCAGAATGATACACCACACAATGAGAAAAGGATTTGGCCAGAGGCAACTCCTGAATATCAATTTACATTTAAGAAGTCAAACTAGGCTCATACCTGTAATCCCAGCACTTCAAGAGGCGGAGGCGGGAGGATGGCTTGAGTCCAGGAGTTCAAGACCAGCCTGGGCAACATAGCAAGACTCCATCTTTACAAAAAAAAACTTAAAAAATAAAAAAATAGCCAGGCATTGTGGTGTGAGCCTATAGTCCCAGCTACTGGGGACGGAGGAGTGGGAAGACAGTGTGAGCCCAGGATTTCAAGGCTACAGTGAGCTATGATTGTGCCACTGCACTCTAGCCTGGGCAATGACAGAGCAAGATTTGTCTCATTAAAAAAAAAAAAAAAAAGTCAAACTAATTCCTCCTTTTTTTGTTGTTTTTTGTTTTGCTTGCAACATGGGGTTCAAAACTTGCTTTTCTACCAGCTTAAAAAGACTGACAAACAGTTTGGTTTTTACTAGTCAGGAAACTAGGCTTCCATCCATTTTTCTTTAGCATTTTTTCAGGTTCCTGGCTTTCAAAGACGCATTTTGAATATTGTCTCTTGCAGAGCAGACACGCTGTTTCACACCTTGTCATGAAATGCAAGTAGCAGATACTTTCTAGTTGTAAAAGCAGAAAGAGAAACCAAGACAAATATCTGCCCCCTACTGTCAGCAGTTGGGTGTCTGCCTGCCTAGTGGTCGGGTATGAGTAGGTGGCAAACACCTGAGGGTACAAAATGGGAAACAGTAAAACCGTTAGGGAAGGCTGTGATTTGATCGGATATGGGTCCTTTTCTCCACCTTCCTGGTGGAGATGGTTGTGGGAGATCCAAATGGGGAAGAGGGCAGCAGTCACCTCCATTCCATACCCTGAACCTTCCTTATCTGGCATCTTTTGCTCTCCAGGACCGCCAGCCACCAATTTATTTATTTAATTATGTGTTTGCCTCTGAACCCAAGATAGACCTCAGGCAAGCCATGTGGACAAGAATCAAGGGACTGAATTCCTGGTCAGAATAAAGACCTAAAGTTAGCTGCAGAAGCAATGACCCAGTAAGTGCATATGTGACTAAGTCCTGTGGTCAGTGACACTTGAGCTATTAAGAATGCAGGTCAGGCCAGGCATGGCGGCTCAAGCCTGTTATCCCAGCACTTTGGGAGGCCGAGGCAGGAGGATTGCTTGAGCCCAGGAGTTTGAGACCAGCCTGGGCAACTTAATGAGACACTGCCTTTAAACTAAATAAAAATAATTGTAAGTCATAACGTTTCAGTCAAACAAACTCAATAAGCTCTAGAGATCTACTGTACAACATTGTACGTATAGTCAACAATAATGCATTGCACACTTTTAAGAGAGTAGATCTCATGTTAAGTATTCTCACTAAAGTAAAATAAAATAAATTTTAGAGAAAATGTCCTTGGCTGAAGATTCAAGACTAGTGATCTCCAAACATTTTAAATTTATAGCCCTCGTCAGGAAAAGATTTTTAAGAAAATATCCACAATATATAAATATTTCCTTATTTATAAACTATCTGTATGTGCTACTTTAGTTTTACATTATGAACATTAAGATGTTTGCAAAAATAGACCTTGAATTTGTCTATTCGACAATTGGAGTAATCATTCTCATGTCTTTTTTCCATACCCCCAAATATTGTCTTACGGCACCCAACTTTGGAGACCACTGTTTTAACCAGAGAATTCTTCTGTATATGTAATAGGAACTAGATTGAGGGCAGCTTTCATTACTTGTATTTCTCAGGAGTTTTGGTCATTAAGTTTTAGTTTGATAGCAACGATGGACCCACTCATGTAGAGTGGGAGAGACCCCCTTAAGAATTATGAGAAAGGTTCACAGCAGCGTTGATTATACAAATGATGCTTTATCTGTACAATGAAATATCTTGTTCCCAATAAAAATAAATGTTCCAAAGATGCTTCAACGTCACAGAGTCAAGGCTGTAGGAGTTAAATTGTGTCTCCCCCGAAATTCGTATGTTGAAGTACTTATCCCTAGTACCTCAAAAAGTGAACTTACTTAGAAATAAGGTCCTTGCACTTACAATTAGTTATGATGAGGCCACACTGGAGTAGGGTGTGTCCCTAATCCAACATGACTGTTGTCTTTAAAAAAAAAAGAGAAATTTGCACACAGGGAGAAAGTCACGGGATACTCAGAATTATGCTGCCACAAGCCAAGAAATGCCTAAGATTACTGGCAAACTCCTGGAAGATAGGGGAGAGACACGGAACAGATTCTCTTTCACAGCCTTCAGAAGGAACCCAACCTGCTGACATTTTGATTTCAAATGTTTAGCCTCTAGAACTGTGGGAGAATAAATTCCTGCCGTTTAAGCCACCCAGCTCATGCCACTTTTTTACAGCAGCCCTAGCTGACAAATAGAGGCACCCTGCTGAGACACCATGTTAAATTGAAAATATTTGATATAAATGGTCCACAAAATGTGATACAATTGTGTACACACACACACTCACACACACATATCTGGATAAAACCCTAGAAATGTTACTGTTTATCTCTGAGTTGTGGGTACTTTTGATATTTGTTTTCTCTTCATTTTTTCTATATTTTCCAAGTTTTCTTTAAAAATCTAAGGTTTTGTAAATATCTATACTTTAAGTTTCAGACTAATTTTGTAATTAATAATAACTCAAGAGAAATGATTTCTCCCATTCCTAAGGTAACGATGACCGGATAATTCCATACAGAAATCTCGGGGGTCTGCATTCTCCCCTGTGTGCTGTGTGATGCTCTCCGGGGACAGATGGGATGCAGCTGTCATCTTTGACACTTGCCCTGCTGTAATTACCTGTTCTTCCCTTATCGGTGAGCGCTCTTCACATAAGTCACTGGACTTCCATAAACTTTGGCTTCCTCATTTTTAAACTAAGAATAACATGGGTACTCTGACTCCCTCATGCCAAACAAAATATTATGCACAAAAGTCTGCTGATGAAATAGAAAGCCCCAGGATGCATGAGGTGTCAATTATGCTAGCAACAATGCTAGCATAATTCTGTGGAAGAATACTGACAAACCCAGACATGGCTGCCTGGCCTGATTTAGGAGAACAACACAAAGGGGACTCTGTACAGCAGCAGGTGCTCCACTGAGGCAGCCACAGTCACTCCACCATCTCAATGCTACATGATTGACAAGCCAGGGGTCACTCATCTATCACTGATATTCAGATATTCTGCTTTCCTAAAGTGAGACAGACAGTTCCTGGTGTCTTGGCTTTAAAAGACTTGCCCATTTCTCCTCTTAGGAACCTCATTCCTCAGAGTTTAGTCTCTGTCACATCTAGTTCCTCGCTTGACATCAAAACTTTTCCAAATTTTTGGGTTCTTAGTCCTCACCTTTAACAGGAGGAGCTGTGGTAGCGGTACTTAGTAAGACACCCACAGAGTGACTGTGTGTGTGTGTGTGTGTGTGTGTGTGTGTTTCTTTTTTTGAGACGGAGTCTCACTTTGTCACCCAGGCTGGAGTGCAGTGGCGCGATCTCGGTGCACTGCAACCTCCACCTCTAGGGTTCAAGCGATTCTCCTGCCTCAGCCCCCCAAGTAGCTGGGACTACAGGCACCCACCACCATGCCCAGCTAATTTTTGTATTTTTAGTAGAGAAGGGGTTTCACCATGTTGGCCAGGCTGGTCTCGATCTCCTGACCTCATGATCCACCTGCCTCAGTCTCCCAAAGCGCTGGGATTACAAGCGTGAGCCACCGCGCCCAGCCGCCCACAGTATATTTTCATCACAGCTGACTTCCCCTTGCCAGGCCCTGCTGTCTTGTCCTGTCATGTGATGGTCTTTAGAAGGAGCTCAGGAAATAACAAGTGATAGCATCTTAATTGCTGCAACTTAAAAAAAAAAAAAATTCTATGCCTCTCCCATGCCTCTCACATGTAATGTATTACAAAGGGAAAACATTTTTTAAACAGATAAAAATAAAAGGTGGAACAGATAAAGCTGAGGAGAAGATTCCCAGAGCTCACTAGCATCACGGAGATGTTAACCTATGTGTACAGTTTTGCTGCATATCCTGCGGCGTCGAGTTTTTCATATTTCTTATGCTTCTCTAATTCAGGTTCCTCTGCTGTGAGGTCCCATCCCACTAGGCTAGCCAGAAATGCCAACCATCATCATCATGATCTCTCTTCTCCGTCCAGGTTCATGTGAAAGTTACACCGATCTAAGCATTTGTAGACAGTCACCCTGAAATCTCCTGGTGTTTTGAGAGATCTGGGGGAAGGGTATTGCTGCTATTCAAGGACCACCTTACCTACAAACACAAGTTACCCTGTCCTGGCCTCCCTCCAAGCTCCACTGGAAGCTTCCCAGGTCTGTTTACTTTCACCACCCTATTTTCCTTATCCAAAACCCCTCCAAATTCAAGAAGAGACAGCCCTTTCTTCCTAGAGCCAATTCTTTAAAAACAAAAGTTTCTTACTTTTGCCCTCAGGGTCAGGAAAGGCTGTGCTCTTTAGGACTATGATGGCCTGGGTTGCCCTTTGGTAAGGGGGTGTAGGGAGAAGCTAAGCTGGAAAGAAAGGGAAAGATACCTTGTAGTCTTTGATTCTTCCACATCCGTCAGCACAAAACACAAATCAATATCTCAGTAAATCATCCTGACACTGTTGGAATAATGGGTTACAGGCTCAGGTGTTATTAGAAAGGCAAAAGCTTAACCCTGAGAAAGCCCCAACAGTCTCCAAGCCACAGGTATCAAGGAGAAGTGCCTGCCTCCACTAAGAAATCACATCCTCATCTTATTACCTGGTGAGGGTAAACAAAGGGCCACGCAGGGCACAGCACCAGAGAAGGAACATGGTTCTGCCAGGTCAGTGGCAAACCAGAACCTGGAAATTGTGCTGGCTCAAATTACCTGGGCCAACCACATCTGTCTCCTTGCCTATTTCATTCTAGGGTATTGCTTAGGGGCTTGACATGGCTTACAGAACAAAAGGGACTTGGGGTCCTCAGGAGGCCTGTGTTGTGACAAAAATCACAACGTAGGACCCAGAGGGTCAGAAGTGAAGGCTTTGGTGGATAATGCTAAAAAAACAGACCCAGGGCTTCATGATCCAGGCAGGGCGACCTATGGGTGGCTCTTTGCCAATCATGACCCAGCATATGCCATGGGAGGCCAACTTCAGCCCCGCCAGGGATAGAAACAGGAGCCAGGAGGCCTTCCCAGGACGCAGGGGAATGTAATCTGTCCAGGAGTTCCTTCCGCAGAGGCATCCGGCCAATCAGGCTTCTCCTCGCTCCTCCTCTGCTTTCTGCCTGAGCAGCCAAGGTCTGCAAGTTGGATTTTTGGTTTTTGTTGTTGCTGTTGTTGTTGTTGTTATTGTTTGCCTCCTGCAAGAAAATAACTTTGTTTTCAACTGAATATATGAAAATTATACTTGTTTTCTGTACAATGTTTAAACAACACAAAGGAGTATCCAGATAGGAAAGGAAATCCTGTCCTCGTTTCATCAAAGGCTGACAGGACACTCAGGCACCCAGACAGGCCACGGTTAGGCCTCTTAAGTCCTGATAACACTCTTTAACATTAACTCACTATGTCTTGAGAGGGGTGGCTTGATGAAAATATCAGAGGCAGTATCAAACCAGAGCACTCCATCTTGAACAAGGACTGGGTAAAATGAGCCTGAGACCTACTGGGCTGCATCCCCAGGAGGTTTGACATTTTTTTTTTTAAGTTCTAGGGTACACGTGCACAATGTGCAGGTTTGTTACATATGTATACATGTGCCATGTTGGTGTGCTGCACCCATTAACTTGTCATTTACATTAGGTATTTCTCCTAATGCTATCCCTTCCCCAGCTCCCCACCCCACGACAAGCCCCGGTGTGTGATGTTCCCCACCCTGTGTCCATGTGTTCTCATTGTTCAATTCCCACCTATGAGTGAGAACATGCGCTGTTTGGTTTTCTGTCCTTGCGATAGTTTGCTCAGAATGGTTTCCAGCTTCATCCATATCCCTACAAAGGACATGAACTTATCATTTTTTATGGCTGCATAATATTCCATGGTGTATATGTGCCACATTGTCTTAATCCAGTCTATCATTGATGGACATTTGAGTTGGTTCCAAGTCTTTGCTATTGTGAATAGTGTCACAATAAACAGACGTGTGCATGTGTCTTTATAGTAGCATGATTTATAATCCTCTGGGTATATACCCAGTAATGGGATGGCTGGGTCAAATGGTATTTCTAGTTCTAGATCCTTGAGGAATTGCCACCCTGTCTTCTACAATGGTTGAACTAGTCTACACTCCCACCAACAGTGTAAAAGTGTTTCTATTTCTCCACATCCTCTCCAGCACCTGTTGTTTCCTGACTTTTTAATGATGGCCATTCTAACTGGTGTGAGATGGTATCTCACTGTGGTTTTGATTTGCATTTCTCTGATGGCCAGTGATGATGAGCATTTTTTCATGTGTCTATTGGCTGCATAAATGTCTTCCTTTGAGAAGTGTCTGTTCATATCCTTCGCCCACTTTTTGATGGGGTTGATTTTTTCTTGTAAATTTGTTTAAGTTCTTTGTAGATTCTGTATATTAGCCCTTTGTCAGATGGAAAGATTGCAAAAATTTTCTCCCATTCTGTAGGTGGCTTGTTCACTCTGCTGGTAGTTTCTTTTGCTGTGCAGAAGCTCTTTAGTTTAATTAGATCCCATTTGTCTATTTTGGCTTTTGTTGCCATTGCTTTTGGTGTTTTAGACATGAAGTCCTTGCCCACGCCTATGTCCTGAATGGTATTGCCTATGTTTTTTTCTAGGGTTTTTATGGTTTTAGGTCTAACACTTAAGTCTTTAATCCATCTTGAATTAATTTTGTATAAGGTGTAAGGAAGGGATGCAGTTTCAGCTTTCTACATATGGCTAGCCAGTTTTCCCAGCACCATTTATTAAATAGGGAATCCTTTCCCCATTTCTTGTTTTTGTCAGGTTTGTCAAAGATCAGATGGCTGTTGTCTCATGTCCACGTGGAGAGACCACCAAACAGGCTTTGTGTGAGCAACAAGGCTATTTATTTCACCTGGGTGCAGCCGGGCTGAGTCCGAAAAGAGAGTCAGCAAAGGGTGGTGGGATTATCATTGGTTCTTATAGGTTTTGGGATAGGCAGTGGAGTTAAGAGCAACGTTTTGGGGGTAGGGGGTGGATCTCACAAAGTACATTCTCAAGGGTGGAGAGAATTACAAAGAAACTTCTTAAGGGTAGGGGAGATTACAAAGTACATTGGTCAGTTAGGGTAGGGCAGAAATAAATCACAATGGTGAAATGTCATCAGTTAAGGCTGTTTTCATTTCTGTGGATCTTCAGTTGCTTCAGGCCATCTGGATGTATACGTGCAGGTCACTGGGGATATGATGGCTTACTTTGGGCTCAGAGGCCTGACATTCTTGTCTTCTTATATTAATAAGAAAAATAAAACAAAATAGTGGCAAAGTGTTGGGGTGGCCAAAATTTTTGGGGGTGGTATAGAGAGATAATGGGCAATGTTTCTCAGGGCTGCTTTGAGCAGGATTAGGGGTGGCATGGGAACCTACAGTGGGAGAGATTCAACTGAAGAAATATTTTGGGGTAAGGGCTGATATTGTGGGGTTGTTAGAAGGAGCATTTGTCATATAGAATGATTGGTGATGGCCTGGATACGGTTTTGTATGAATTGAGAAACTAAACGGAAGACACAAGGTCTGAATAAGAGAAGAAAAACAGATATTAAAGGACTAAGAACTGGGAGGACCCAGGACATCCAATTAGAGAGTGCCCAAGGGGGTTCAGCATAATTATTTGATTGGTTGGCGAGTTTTTGGGCTCTATCCTTGAGTTTTTTTATGTTGTCATATACCAGGCCAGATTGATTTAGGTAAAAACAATACTCTTCATTTAAAAATATACAGAGTCCCTTTTTTTAGCAGTAAGTCGAGGCCCCAATGATTTTGGAGGAAAGAGAAATGCAAAGCCAGCAATTGTTTGTTAAAGGATTAGAAACAGCTAGGAGAGAGTGAGTGAGATTGATAGTGTGGTGGAGATGGCTGGGGAGAGGTAGAGGGTGGCATAAGAATGGGAATGAGAATAAGAGTGAGTATAAAAGTAAAGAATAGGACTTCATCGGGGTGAAAGTATTGGAGGGTACCTTGCCACTGAAGATCTTCTATCCACTTCAAGAAAGATTTAAGGGTGGTGATTTGAGGTAAAACCAGGAGCCACTAAATACCAAGAGCTTGAGAAACTGAGGCGGGAAGGCCAAACCGAGGAATTATGTCTGACAGAAGGGAGAAATGACCACAGTGGCCTTCTCAGACCCTGTGGGAAAGGCCTCTACCCATCCAGTGAAAGTGTCTACCCAGACCAAGAGGTATTTTAGTTTCCTGACTCGAGGCATGTGAGTGAAGTCAATTTGCCAGTCCTGGGTGGGGGCGAATCCCTGAGCTTGATGTTCAGGGAAGGGAGGGGGCCTGAACAATCCCTGAGGAGTAGTAGAATAGCAGATGGAACACTGAGAAGTGGTTTCCTTAAGGATAGATTTCCACAATGGAAAGGAAATGAGAAGTTCTAAGACGGGGGCTAGCAGCTTGTAACCTACATGGAAGAGGTTATGAAATGATGACAAAATAGAATGGGCCTGTGAGGCTGGAAGGAGATATTTTCCTTGGTCCAAGAACCATTTGCATTGTGTGGGAAGAGACTGATAGGTAGAAGTTTCAGTGGGGGAGTAGGTGGGAATGACCAGATGAGAAGGAGAAAAACTGCCATGAGGGATAGAAGTCGGAAAGCTAGCTGCTTTTTTAGCTACCTTATCAGCATAAGTGTTGTCCTGAGCAATGGGATCTGACGCCTTTTGATGGCCCTTGCAGTGTATGACTTCAGCTTCCCTTGGAAGTAAAGCAGCCTTGAGAAGAGTTTTTATTAAAGAGGCATTAATGATGGAGGACCCTTGCATAGTGAGGAAACCTTTCAGCCCATAAAACAGCATGGTGGTACAGGATATGGGGTCAGTATAAATATTGACATGTAGTCCCTTTGCAAGAGTGAGGGCCTGAGTTAAGGCAATGAGTTCAGCTTGCTGAGAGGTAGTGGAGGGGGGGGCAGAGCGGTAGCCTCAATGATAGATGTGGAAGATACTATAGCATAGCCTGCCTTTGCTGGTGTGTGGCAATTAGGCCTGGTGGAACTGCCATCAATAAACCAAGTGTGAAAAGGGTGAGGAACAGGAAAGAAGGAAACATGGGGAAATGGAGTGAATGTCAGGTGGATCAGAGAGATACAGTCATGGGGGTCAGGTGTAGTATCAGGAATAATGTGGGGGGCCGGATTGAAGTCCAGCCCAGGAACAATGGTAATTGTGGGAGACTCAACAAAGAGTGAGTATACCTGAAGGAGCTGGGGTGGTGGGGGGGGTGGGGGCAGAAAGTGTATGCATCAAGCGTGAGGAGGAAAATAGATTTTGGAAGTTATGAAAACTGTAGAGAGTGAGTTGAGCATAATTTGTGATTTTGAGGGCCTCTAAAAGTATTAGGGCAGCGGCAGCCGCCGTACACAGACATGAAGGCTAGGCTAAAACAGTAAGGTCAGGTTGTTTGGATAAAAAGGCTACAGGACGCAATCCCAGCTCTTGTGTAAGAATTCTGACCACATAGCCTTGCACTTCGGCTGTGTGTAATGAAAAAGGGTTGGTATGAGTTAGGGAGAGCTAGTGTGGGGGCAGCTTCTAGGGCTGTTTTTTAAGGAATGGAAAGGAGTGGCGAAAGGATTTAGGATCTGTGGGGTCAGCTAGGTTTGCTTTTATGAGTTTATATAATGGTTTAGTCAGGATGGTAAAACTAGGTATCCAAAGGCGAAAGTATCCTACCAGGCCCAGGAAGGAAAGGAGTTGTTTTGTAGAAGGGGTTGGGTTTGGGAGATTAGCCGGACACGATCAGCAGGGAGAGCACGTGTGTTTTCATGAAGAATTATGTCGAGATAGGTAATGGATGAGGAAGAAATTTGGGCTTGACTGAAGTAATGGGGGCTGTCCGCCAAGCCTTGCGGCAGTACAGCCCAGGTAATTTGCTGAGCCTTATGGGTGTCAGGGTCAGTCCAAGTAAAGCAAAAAGAGGCTGGGATGAAGGGTGCAAAGGAATAGTAAAGAAAGCATGTCTGAGATCCAGAACAGAATACTGGGTTGTGGAGACTTTGTGGAGCGAGGTATTGAGGAGAGGAGAGTATATGGCTTTGGCATCACGGGGTGGGTAGGAAAGACAATTTGGTTGATAAGGCACAGATCCTGAAGGCTTGTCTCATTTTTGGACAGATAAAATGGGGGAATTGTAAGGGGAGTTTATAGGCTTTAAAAGGCCATGCTATAGCAGGCTAGTGATAACAGGCTTTAATCCTTTTAAAGCGTGCTGCAGGATGGGATATTGGAGTTGAGCGGGGTAAGGGTGATTAGGTTTTAATGAGATGGTAAGGGGTGCATGATCGGTCGCCAAGGAGGGAGTAGAGGTGTCCCATACTTGTGGATTAAGGTGGGGAGATACAGGGGGAGGAGGTGAAGGAGGCTTTGAACTGGGGGAAAAGGCAGCAATGAGGTGTGGCTGTAGCCCAGGAATAGTCAAGGAAGCAGATAATTTAGTTAAAATGTCTTGACCTAATAAGGGAGTTGGGCAGGTGGGGATAACTAAAAAAGAGTGCATAAAAGAATGTCCAAGTTGGCACCAGAGTTGGGAGTTTTAAGAGGTTCAGAAGCCTGGCCGTCAATACCCACAAGAGTTATGGAGGTGAGGGAAACAGGCCCTTGAAAAGAAGGTAATGTGGAGTTGGTAGCCTCCATATTGATTAAGAAGGGGATGGACTTCCCCTCCACTGTAAGAGTTACCCAAAGCGTCTGTGATGGTCCAGGAGGCTTCCAAGGTGATTGGGCAGCGTCAGTCTTCAGCCGCTAAGCTGAGAAGATCTAGGAAGGAGTCAGTCAGAGCCTTGGGCCAGTTGAACAGTCCAATTTCCAGTGGGGTCCCGTACAGCTGGGACACCGCTTAGGAGGAATTCCAGGCTGCGGGCATTCCTTGGCCCAGTGGCCAGATTTCCAGCACTTGTAGCAAGCTCCTGGGGGAGGAGGATCTGGAGGAACCCCTGGCAGCTGTGGTTCAGGCGTCTGGAGTTCTTGTGTGCTGGAGATGTGGCTGGAGTTTGTCTCACAGTGGAGGCAAGGAACTGCAACTCAGAAATACATTGCTACTTGGCTGCCTCTACTCTATTATTGTACACCTTGAAGGCAAGGTTAATTAAGTCCTGTTGTGGGGTTTGAGGGCCAGAATCTAATTTTTGGAGCTTTTTCTAATGCCAGGAGCTGACTGAGTGATAAAATGCATATTAAGAATAAGGCGGCCTTCTGGCCCCTCTGGGCCTAGGGTGGTAAAATGCCTAAGGGTTGCTGCTAACAGGCCATGAACTGGGCTGGGTTTTTATATTTGATGAAAAAGAGCCTAAATGCTAGCTGATTTGGGAGAGGTCAGATAAAGAAAAAAGGAGCATTAACCTTGACTATGCCTTTAGCTCCAGCCACCTCTTTAAGAGGAAATTATTGGGCAGGTGGGGGAGGTCTAGTCGTGGAATGAAACTGTAAGCCAGGCCGGGTGTGAGGAGGGGAGGTGATAAAAGGATTATAGGGTGGGGGAGCAGAGGCTGAGGAAAAATTGGAACCTAGCTCATTCTGGCAAGGAGCAGCCTGGGGAGGAGGGGAGAGGTCAGATGGGTCCATAGAAAAGGAAGATTCAAAAGACTCAGAGAAGTTTGGGTTTGGGACTGAAGAAGAGACAGGAGAGAAAGAAGAAAGATTTGGGATGAGTCTCATTGGGAGCAGAGACTAGGGAGGGACCAATGTGTAAAAGAATGCCTGGACATCAGGCACCTCAGACCATTTGCCCATTTTTCGACAAAAATTATCTAGGTCTCATAGGATGGAGAAATCAAAAGTGCCATTTTCTGGTCATTTAGAACCATTGTCAAGTTTGTATTGGGGCCAAGCCACATTGCAGAAGAAAATAAGATGCTTAGATTTTAGGTCAGGCAAGAGTTGAAGAGGTTTTAAGTTCTTGAGAACACAGGCTAAGTGAGAAGAAGGAGGAATGGAGGGTGGAAGCTTGCCCATAGTGAAGGAGGCAAGTTTAAAGAGAAGGGTAGAGACACAGAGAAGGGGGGTGGGGAGCAGCCCTGGGCCGCAATGTGGGTAAGCAGCCAAAGCAAGTGTCCCCGCAATTGACTTGCCACCAAGGGAACGTGGGTGAATGACCAAGGCAGGCATCCCCGCTGAGTCAGACACCAAGGGAACGTTGGTGAATAATCAGAGAGGCATCCCCACAAGGATTAAACACCAAGGGAAGGCTGCCTTCCCGAGTCCATGACCGGCGCCGGAGTTTTGGGTCGGCACAAAATGTCTCACGTGTCCGTGTGAAGAGACCACCAAATAGGCTTTGTGTGAGCAACAAGGCTGTTTATTTCACCTGGGTGCAGGCAGGCTGAGTCTGAAAAGAGAGTCAGCAAAGGGTGGTGGGATTATCATTGGTTCTTATAGGTTTTGGGATAGGCAGTGGAGTTAACAGCAATGTTTTGGGGGCAGGGGGTGGATCTCACAAAGTACATTCTCAAGGGTGGGGAGAATTACAAAGAAACTTCTTAAGGGTGAGGGAGATTATAAAGAACCTTCTTAAAGGTGGGGGAGATTACAAAGTACATTGATCAGTTAGGGTGGGGCAGAAACAAATCACAATGGTAGAATGTCATCAGTTAAGGCTGTTTTCACTTCTGTGGATCTTCAGTTGCTTCAGGCCATCTGGATGTATACGTGCAGGTCACTGGGCATATGATGGCTTAGCTTGGGCTCAGAGGCCTGACAGTTGTAGGTGTGTGGTGTTATTTCTGAGGTCTCTGTTCTGTTCCATTGCTCTATATCTCTGTTTTGGTACCCGTACCATGCTGTTTTGGTTACTGTAGCCTTGTAGGATAGTTTGAAGTCAGGTAGCGTGATGCCTCCAGCTTTGTTCTTTTTTCTTAGGATTGTCTTGGCAATGTGGGCTTGTTTTTGGTTCCATACGAAATTTAAAGTAGTTTTTTCCAATTCTGTGAAGAAAGTCATATTGGTAGCTTGATGGGGATGGCATTGAATCTACAAATTACCTTGGGCAGCATGGCCATTTTCACAATATTGATTCTTCCTATCCATGAGCATGGAATGTTCTTCCATTTGTTTGTGTCCTCTTTTATTTCGTTGAGCAGTGGTTTGTAGTTCTCCTTGAAGAGGTCCTTCGCATCCCTTGTAAGTTGGATTCCTAGGTATTTTATCCTCTTTGAAGCAATTGTGAATGGGAGTTCACTCATAATTTGGCTCTCTGTTTGTCTGTTATTGGTGTATAGGAATGCTTGTGATTTTTGCACATTGATTTTGTATCCTGAGACTTTGCTGAAGTTGCTTATCAGCTTAAGGAGATTTGGGGCTGAGAAGATGGGGTTTTCTAAATATACAATCATGTCATCTGCAAACAGGCATTCTTAATCACAGGATGAGATAGGAGGTTGGCACAAAGACCCTGCTGATAAAACAGAATGTGGTAAAGAAGCCAAACAAAACCCACCAAAACCAAGATGGTAATGAAAGTGACCTCTGGTCGTCCTCACTGCTCATTTTATGCTAATTATAATTCAGTAGCATGCTAACAGATACTCTTCCAGTGCCAAAACAGTTTACAAATGCCATAGCGACATCTGAAAGTTACCCTAAATGGCCTAAAAGGGGGAGTCGCCCTCTGTTCTGGGAAATCCTTGTCCCTTCCCTGGAAAAACTGATGACTAATCCACTCCTTGTTTAGCATCTGATCAAGAAATAACCATAAAAATAGCCAGCCGGCAGCCCTCAGGGCTGCTGTCTATGGAGTAGCCATTCTTTTATCTCTTTACTTCTCTAATAAACTTTAACTTTACTCTGTGGACTTGCCCTGAATTCTTTCTTGCGCAAGACCTTCTCTGGGGGTCTGGACTGGGACCCCTTTCCAGTAACCAAAGTGACAAGTGTTTATTGTATTTTTTACTTTATTTCCAAGGATACTATTCCATCTGGTGGGAGAATCCAATATAGATTTCTTCATTTACTTAGTAAGTTCTGCATGGAGAACTAAATTAACTGTCACCCAATTTTTAGTTAATTCCAGTGATCTTTTAGTAGCCCTATTTGGGGTGATCCGAACTCCAGCTGTGGCCCTAGGCCACAAAAATTTTCATTTTGAAACTTTGGTGTATATTCTTTTAGCTTTGTGTGTGTGTGTGTGTGTGTGTGTGTGTGTGTATACATAAAATAAATAAACACAAAAAAGATAATGTTGTACACACTGGTCTGGCTTTTCTTCTCCCCAACTTGTCTAAGAGAAGAAAATCTGACTAGGTCAAATTCTGTGACACTGATGGGGTCAAAGCCAAACATGATGATCATAGGGGTAACTCTCTGGACACCCGCTTCATGCTTCTTCCCTTTGTGTGGTAAGGCTGGATCCCTGGAGTGCATCAACAGTTTTTCTGTTTTTCTTATTTGTTTGCTCCAACGTGTTTGTTGTCCAGATCACGGATTGTAAGACTTAGGCTTCTGGGGAGCGAGAAACCCCACCTAACCTTGAACCCAAACTTCATAATCCATCCCAGTGTGCCAGAAAGTGCTTCATTAGAAGGCTGATCAGAAGTAGATGATAGAAAGTGGCCTCTTATGCAAGACTTGCTATTGTTCCTTAAGGTTCTCACTCCTTCATGAACTTCAAAAAGAGATTTTGAGTGGCAAGGCTAAGAGGGTAGCAGAGCATTCCTGGGTCCTGTGATCATCAGCTCATTACTGTTGTAAAACCTCTCTGACATTTATGACTGCTTTATTTATGTCATGCTACATGTGGACATTTCCCCGCTAGCGATACACAGAGATCTACCTCAGCGTTTTAAAACATGACTGTAGTGAACACTGTGATGTGTCCTCCAGGTACTCCATTCAGGAAAAGATTTATTGCCCCACGTCTGGGAGTGCTGTCTGCAGACAGCCACAAGCTGCTAGCCATGCAGGATGTGCTCGAGTTGTAGCGCACCACCTCCCCCAAGGTCACACCCTTCTTAGGTTAGCCCACTTCCAGTGACTGATCACACTGGCATATAATGGCCAGGTTATCTGATCCCATACAAGACCATTCTAGCAGGCTATTTTAGTTCCAGAGCTGCCTCCTGGAGTCAGTTAAAGGTGTCGTTGAAGAATGATACATGATACAGCTTTGAGCAAAGAGATATCAACCCAAGTCCAATGGCAATTTCTGGAAATTTTCATTTTCTTGATAGAAATACTACCCTGTTGTAGTTGGTTTTTGTTGTAGGTAGAACAATGACCCTTCCACCTCTAAATATCCATATCTCAATCCCTGGAACCTGTGAATATGTTATCTCACATGGCAAAAGAGACTTTGCAGATGTGACCAAGACTCTTGAGATGGGGAGATTGTCCTGGAAGATCCTATACAATCAGAAGAGTCCATGTAAGAGGGATGCGAGAAGGTTACGATCAGGGAAGGAGATGTTAGAACAGAGGCAGGGAGTAGTGGAGAGTACTCAGAGAGATTTGAAGAGGCTGCACTGCTGGTGTGAAGATGGAGGGAGGGGCCATGAGCCAAGGAATGTGGACAGCCCCTAGAAACCAGAAAAAAAATGAAGTAGATTCTCTTGAGAGCCTCCACAAGGAACACAGCACTACGAATACCTTGATTTTACCACAGTGAAACTGATTTTAGACTTCTTAACTCTAGAACTGTAGATAATAAGCAGCAACAGGAAAGCAATACAGCTTCCACTCCCCTTTCTCCTACCTAGACTGTGGATAAAATGGATGGAACTGTGGCAGCTACTTTGACATTAGGGAGAAAAGGCCAAGAATTGTACAAAGAACTTGTCTTGACACCTTCTGAACTAATGCCAGCAGTTGCCTACCTCCAGATCCACTGTTGTATGAAGAAAGAAGACAAAAACAAAAGACAAAAAACACTTCTTACATGCTCAAGTTACTTAATCACATTTGCTTCACATCACAGTTGAATGCAATTCCTATCTCATGCAGCAGTCAAAAAAAATATAATAGAGGTCTTTTATTACTTTGAAAAGATATCCATAATATACATTGAGAGAAAAAAGACATGTTATAAAGTGTCTGAAGTATGAATCTGTGTGTGATGAATCGAATGATAAAACATTACTTCTAAGGTTAAATTCCAAAATATTAATTGAAGCTTATCATATTTTGTATAGTTAGCTTCCCTGCTCTATTTTGCTTTTGTAATAAAAATAAAGGTGTTTAACATTTTTAAGGGAAGTTGATGAAGGCAAGATAGATTCACCAAAAGCAGTTCAAGGATGAATAACAAGTTAGCATAATCGATGTTTATCTGGACGTGGAAGAGGAAAATAGAGATTGACTGACAAAAGGAAGTTTCGTAATAAAAACAGGATGTGGCAAAGGCCAAGACAGGACGTAGAGATAAGTGAGTATTTCCACATCAATTCTAGTGGAGTCTAAGGAATGAAAGAACAAGTGTGAACACCAACCAAAAGACCAGAAAACAAATTATAGTCACGCATCTCATAATGAAGTTTCCTTCAAGGACAAACTGCATATATGGTGGTGGTCTCATATGATTATAATACTGTATTTTACTGTACTTTTTCTATGTCTAAACACAAATAGATACACAAATACTTATCATTGTGTTACAATTGCCTACAGTACTCAGTACAGTAGCATGCTGTATAGGTTTGTAGCGTAGGGGCCATAGGCTATATACTATATAGCCTAGATGTGCAGTAGGCTGTACAATCTAGGTTTGTGTAAGTACAGTACGCTCTATGATATCGCACAATGACAAAATCCCCTAGTGATGCGTTTCTCAGAACACACCCCCCTTTGTTAAATGCTGCATGACTATACTTGAGTTATACTAACAAATAAGACATTTACTTAAAGTTTACATGTTGCAATGTTTTCTAAACAACAGCCATGTTTTTGCAGAAAACATCTTATTCAACGGTTCTGTTCCCCTTTGCTTTATTACTCTTCAAAGCACATCTCCGTCATGCTATATTTTTTCACCTTGATTATTTGTCTCCTTTACTAGAATTTAAGTGCCATAAAAGAAGAGAGTTGGCCTCTTTTTTTCACTGCTCTATCCCCACTTAGCACAGTGCCTGGTACACCATTGGTCTCAGTAATTATTTGTTCAGTAAATAAATACACTACAGCAAAGATTGGTAAACATTTCTGTTAAGGGTCAGACAGTAAATACTTTAAGCTTTGCAGACCAAGAGGCAAAATTGAGGATGTTACTTAGGTACTTATATAACAACTATTAAAAATGTGAAAACCATTCTTGACTCCTAGCCATATAAAAATAGGCAATGGCTGGATTTGGCCTGTTTTCCATGGTTTGCCAGCTCCTGAAATGAAGAATTAACAACTCAACACAAATAAAAACTATCCTTCAACTATCCTTACTTAATCTCAAAAATCATTTCTGGTTCCTTTCGGGACAAATGTGGAAGCAATATGATAGCTACCAGTTCTGTGTCTTTCTAGAATGAGACATATCATTTTTCACATCTAAATGTTATAAGGTGATAATTTAGGGTAGGAACAGCTCATTGTAGTAACTGTTACTAAAGGCCTGCTCTATGTCAGGCACAACACCAAGAACTGTGGGTGCACTTAAAGTTTTAAACTCAGCAGCAAAGACATACACAGACAATAAAGTATATTCTTAATTTTTTGAGTAAAGCAGGCAAAAGATACAATTTACTCAGAAATTTGAGTAAATTCTGTTTTTAAAATTTCCATACAGGGCACATATTAAAGAATGTGTCATTCTGATTCTAGAATGGTATGGTGCCAAATCATATCCTGTTTCTTACATTTTTCATCTACCAGGATGTTTTTAAGTTTATTCATGTTCCCGTGCATGCATTTATCTCATTGCTTTTAACTACAGCTTAATGTCCCACAGGATGCATCTGCCATATATTACGTATTTACTATTTGGTGGACACTTGGGTGGCTTCCAGTCCCCTGTAGCCATAAGCACACTGTCATGAACATTCTCACACAGTTCCCTTATGGACCTGGGGGAAGCTCTGTTTGAAGGCTTCCCCAAATGGGTGCGCTTTTTATAATTTACCAGCAGTGCCCAAGGGTTCCCATTTCTCTGTGAACTCTGTGTCTTTTTAGAAAAAGGGATATCACTTTTTCACCTCTAAATGCAATCCTTGCCTTTAACTATCTAATAATCGCCACTCTGATGCGTTTAAGGTGATGATTCCCTGCTTTAATTTGCCTTTCTCTGATTGCTGGTGAAAATTGTACAATTCTCCATATTTCTGTCATTTGGGTTTCTCCTTCTGAGATTGGCCTATTTGTAAACTTTGACCATTTTTCTGGTTCTTCTTGCTCTTTTAGAAATTCCTTGGCTGATAATCCATTGGCACTTGGGGATAATGTCAAAAAAAAAAAAAAAAACTCCCTGACTGTCACTTACCTGCTAACTCTATAATGACCATCATCTTAATGATCTTAAATCTTGGATTTGATACAAATTTTCTGCTTTTTAGATTTTTAAAAGAAAACCCTCCTCATTCAGAGACCACAAATATTCTCCTAGCTTTTTTTTCCTTTGTGTTAGTGCTATCATTTCACTCTTTCCCATTTAGTTACTTAATCCAGTGGAGATTATTTTTATACGTCATATGAGACCCTATCTTTTCCCCACTATTTTGGGATGCCTCCACTATCCTATACCAAGTTCATATATATATAGATATACAGACACACATATATGTATATCAGTAAGTCTTCACTTAACATTATTGACAGGTTCTTGGAAACTCTGACTTTAAGAGAAACAACATATAAGGAAACCAATTTTGCCACAGACTAAGTGATATAAACAAGAGTTAAGTTCCTATGGCATATTTCTGGTCACAAAAACATTATGAAACTTCTAAATAAAGACCAAAACACTTGCAATATTAAACACTAAAATAAATCTGAGCTATACATACATTTAAGAAAGATTAATAAAAACAAGATAATTATTTATCCAGTTTCTAGTGAGTGACAGTGGTCGTGGTAGTGAGTTAAGTCAAGGAATAAATGTTTGCAAAGAAAAAATGGTCATAAGCACCTCCTGCCCCCATGCAGTTCAAAAACAATCAACTCCAAGGCCAGGCATGGTGGCTCATGCCTATAATCCCAGCACTTTAGGAGGCCAAGGCAGATGGACCACCTGAGGTCAGGAGTTCAAGACCAGCCTGGCCAACATGGCGAAACCCCGTATCTACCAAAAATACAAAAAAGTTAGCCATGTGTGGTGGCAGGTACCTGTAATCCCAGCTACTTGGGAGGCTGAGGCAGGAGAATTGCTTGAACCTGGGAGGTGGAGGTTGCAGTGAGCTGAGATCATGCCATTGCACTCCAGCCTGGGTGACAGAGTGAGACTCTATCTTAAAAAAACAAAACAAAGCAATCAAATCCAGTGGCTCGCTGAGCTCCTTCTCTTTCCTCCCTTCCTTCCTTCCTCCTTCTTTCTTTCTTCCTTCCTTTCCTTTCCTCTTTTCTTTTTTCTTTTCTTTTCTTTGGAGACAGAGTCTCGCTCTATGCTATATCCCCCAGGCTGGAGTGTAGTAATATGATCTCGGCCAGCTCACTGCAACCTTCACCTCCCAGGTTCAAGCAATTCTCCTGCCTCAGCCTCCTGAGTAGCTGGGATTACAGGTGCATGCCACCATGTCTGGCTAATTTTTGTGTTTTTAGTAGAGACAGGGTTTCGCCATGTTGGCCAGGCTGGTCTCAAACTCCTGACCTCAGGTGATCTGCTGGCCTTGGCTTCCCAAAGTACTGGGCTAACAGGCATGAGCCACCACACCCGGCCACTGAGTGCTTTCCTACCACATTGGTTACTGTGGTGCATTTGTATGATTATTGTCTACTTTATGAATTTTTATTTGACAATAATTTGTATTCATTCATTTATTATATTCCAACCGTCATATTCCAGCAGCTCAAAGCATGAGGCGGGAAAACACCCTGGAGAGGACACCATCCCATGCTCACTCACACTGGGATCGTGTAGACACACCAACTCACATAACATGCACATCTTTGCGATGTGGGAGGAAACTGGAAAACCTGGAGAAAACCCACACGGACATTGGGAGAACGTGCAAACTCCACACAGTGGAGTTTCCCTGGCTGGGAATCCATTTTTTTTCTCACCAACATTATAATTAAATGATGTTGAATGAAATTCTGTTATCTGAGGATCTGCTGTACATATATAGTTCTCTATTTCACTGCTTTGTCTACTTGCAAGTACCACGTTATTTTTTTTTGTCTGACTTTGTAAAACATTTTAGTATCTAGTGGTGTGAATCTTCCATTTTATGTTTTTATTTGGTACAGTTGCTTTTACTAATGTGAACCCTTATTCTACCTTATATATTTTGGAAATAGTTTATCAGGTTCCCTACCCTCTCCCCACTCTAATCCCGCAAAAAAAGAAAAATTCTACTTGAATTTTGGTTGGATTTGTTATGAAATTATAGATTAATTTGGGGGTCAAATTAATATGTTTAAAAGGTTAATTCAGTTGTGCAGGATCTGGATTTTATAAAAAATAAAAGTAAAATGTTAAGTTGTTTCATTTATGAAACAAGATTATCAGGACTACTGTTGGTCTCAGCTGCTTACGGCACCCAAGCAGTAGTTCACAGAGAAGCTGCCTCGAGTCTGCCACTGTCCCTACTTTTGTCCATAACCATAAATGATGACTTCTATTATCTCTTTCCAAATGTCATGCAAATTCCTCTCAGTAGCAGAATCAAACACAAAAGCCCCGTGGCAAGAGGCAGGGATAATGCCAAGTTGACAACCACCCACCCAGTGCAAAAGAAAAACAAAAAGTTCTTAATAAATGTTAAGTGATTTGTAATAAAATTTAAAACACACAATATCAAAGATATTTTGAGTCGAAGCATATTTTAACTGATTCAATGATATGACACATTATTTCACTTGGAAGCATTTCAACTATTTTAAGATTTGCAGAGGCTCACATTTAAAATAGGATGAATTTTTTCACAAGGAATAGTATTTCTGGAAAGATCAAACAGTCAGTATGATATAGTATTCCCTCATTGCTCACCCCTAGCCATAGGTTTATTAAACTGTGCCTAGTAAGAACTTTATAATGTAAGATGGGCATGAAGAATTTGATGACTGCCCAGACACCAGCAATAAAAATGATTCAATGTGGGGGTGAATATGATTTATTTTACATAATGTACACACTGTGTGTAAATGACTGAGTCATTATTGGTTATAAAGTATAAGTAGAATTATTATCCAGAACAGTGGTCTCCAAACTCTACTGATCATACATCTTTGTCCATAAAGATGCTTTGATCATACACGAATATGGAAATTAAAAAATAAAATTACAAAGAGAGTTTCTAACATTTCTTTCCAGTTTCCCAATGGACTACCTTATGCAGCTCTTGTGGGGCACACACTCCCTGTAATGAGCACTGACTTATCTACTCTCCTGTGTTTTGTCCATATTCTTCATCTAGCTGGTCAAAGCTAGGAACTGAATAAACATTGCCCATTACATGTAGAAGGATGCATTGATCAAAACCTAGAGTCAATACTAAATTAAGCACAAAACTGATGAAGAACTAGAGTCAAGTTCACTAAAATAAACATCATACCTGCCAGGAGGGGGCAGAAGTGAACAGGGCGTAAGAAAATCCCTACTCAGAGACAGAGAATGTGGAAAAAACAAGCAGCTAGAGGGAGGTGGGGCACAAATTCTACAAGACACACTGAAGCCAGCCAGAGATGGCCCATGGCTAGAGCAGGAAACAGTCTGAAAACATCAAACTAAAACCAGAATACAAAAACAATTGCCAAAGACAGAATAAAGAAAAATGCTGGGGTTGGGGATTTGGGTGTGTAGTTCACAGTGGTGAGTGGAAAAAAAAACAAAACAAAAACCAAGAGCTTTCATCCAGAAGCCCAAAGCTGGGGTGAAGAAGAGCTTCAGACAGTGCCAGAACAAATTTCAGAAGCCAGGCAGAAATAGTCAGGGCTTCCAGGGCTCAGAAGTTTATGAGGCAACTATTTTGAAACTACGCCTGAAAGTAAGACTCTTCTAAAAAAACAAACTAGTATTCTCAGTCTTGTGATTTCTGATCATAAGGAATTCTCATTCTTTCCAATCTGGGAGATACGCAAGGCTCTGGCAGACTTTTTGAAATGTTAGAGCTCAAAACACAAGTCAAGCAGTTATAGCACATTGCTGAGCAGACAGCACACATTCACTGAAGATTCGTTTACCATTGATTTATCCTGCATGAATGATGTTCCATAGAGGAACACTATCCATAGTGAATACCCCAGGGGCTGTGGAATGTGAAGGCTCTAATGCTCTTCAAGGACCAGGTGCTGTTCTAGGCCCCAGGGATACAGCATTGAACCAGATAGACAAAGCCCCTGCCCTCCTGAGACTCACAATCTAGTGGGACAACAACAAATAAAGAAACAAACAGATAATAAATTCCAGATAGTGAAAGTTCAGTGAAGAAAATCAAGCAAGGAGATGGACTAGAGTATGCTGAGGATGGAAAAGGTGGACTCTCCCTTCAAGAGTAGTCAGGGAAAAGACTTGTTTTAGAGGTGTGAGCAAGCCTTGGGAATCTCTGAAGGAAAAGCATCCCAGGCAGAGAGAGTAACAACTGCAAAGTTTCTAACGAATAAATGTCTTGGTGTGTCTGAGAACACAGCAGGATGGCCAATGTGGCTGGAGAGGATCGAGTGAGAAGAGAGAATGTTCAAAAAGTGAGATTTGATGTGAAGCTTTTTCTGTACTTGTATAGGCCTGATTATGTGGCTTAGCTAAGGTTTCCTAAAGCATCTTCTAGTAGCTGCCATTGGTTTGTAAAATAAAATTGGGGCTGTAAAAATACCAAAAAAAAAAGTGAGATTTGAGAGGTAAGCAGAGCTTGACTTTGAAGGGTCTTGAAGGTCATGGTGAGGAGTTTAGATTTTAGTCTAAGCCAAGGGCAATGTTATCAGATGTATGTTTTTAAAAGATCACTCTGGTCACAGGGTCTGGCTGCAGGGAATTGGACTGCAGTGTAGGGATTTGGCCCCTGGACTGTAGGGGCTTAAGAGAGGAAGCAGTGGTGTGCTGGAGGCACAAGAGGTATTAAATTTTCAGGAATTTGTGAACCAACTGTTAAACACAACAATTATTGAAAATTAACTTATATAAACTCACACATAAGTGCTATTAAAAAAGATTGTGAAATGGCATCATTTGTCTGGGGTAATTCCTGAGGTTCGTCATCTCATACCAGAGAAATAGAGGAAGCGGACGCACAAGGAGTGAGCTGAAGAGCAAAGGTTTAATCGGTGAAAGAAAGAGAAAAGAGAATAGCTCTCTCTCTTGCAGAGAGAGACAGAGCAGTGCCCAAGTGGGTCTTCCACTTCCGTGGTAAAGTGCACAGGGTTTCGTAGACTGGCTTGAGAGGTGGTGTCTGATTTACATAGGGCCCAAAGATTGGTTGTACCAGGTGTGACATTTATATAGCGTGGGAAGAAGCTGGCTACCCCACCCTAATCTTTTATTATGCAAATGGGTTTTCTACCTGGCTGATGTCATGTTGTCTGCTCCTTACTGCACACGAGGTTGACAAAGAAAAGGGAAGATGGAGCCGCCATGTTGAACATGTCTAACCCCTAGGTAGCCTTTTCCTATTGGCACAGCTGCCAGCATTCACCTGTGCAAGCTTCCAGCTTGCTTATCTCTGTTTGCAGCTTGATTTTACAGGCTGCTCTTTGTTAGAAAAGAAATGATTTGGGGGCTGCTTTGCATCAAAAAGAAAACCTCATGGAGGACTTTCTTACCCTTACTCTCTGCCTAAACAATTTCTTTCTAGCTCCTGTATCAATTGTAAATAATTTTTAAAAATCACTTTCTAATAATTTTACTACATTCACCATTATTGATGCACTGGAGGCTACTTATATCTTTTTACCTGTGCCTCTCTTCCCAACTCTCTGTTCATTGACATCATGTTGGTAGTTTGAAACGGCCGTGGTGGAAGTGTTTACACCACAGAAGCTGGTGAAGACTATAAAGCAGGGCTTTTCCTCTTAGAGAGCAAGGGGAATGTTTACCATCCACCACTGAAATAGGAAGACCAGCATCATGACAGCAGTCTGTGTGAGAGATGGTGGCCATGAGAACGAGGATGGTAGCAGTAGTGATCTGACAGTGACACAGTTCCACATAGATTTAAAGGTGAAGTCAGCAGAACTTGCTGATGTATTACATGTGAAAAGCAAAGGGAAGAGAGGTAAAAATAATGACTTCTGAGATTTTTAATGTGAGATTGGATGTAGCAATAATTAAAGAAAAGGTTCTTGAGACATTTTCCTTTCTAGGGCTTTTGTCAAGGTTTTTAAAATAGGTATCCTTTCTACAAGATAGTTGATGTTGATGTTCTACAAGATAGCAATACTTGATGTAACAGATATGGTAATCACATAAAGTCAATGTTTGTCTTTTTTTTCCACTATGTACAGCATCCAGTATATAGTAGATGCTCAGTGTCTAGTCATACCCCTAGAATGGGATGTTATCTTATGTATTTTAGATTTACATGTATTTAGGAATCTACAAGAAAAGCCATAGTCATTTCACCAGAACCTAGACATTATATTAACTGGCTTGAAAATGACAGTTGAAAAGAACTGAATCACTTATTGAAACACAGAGCTCTCTAACTAACTGGTACTACATCCCTAGTGGGCTATCCTCACTGGTACTGAAGACAGTGCTTTTTAGAGAATCTTATAGTAAGGACACCTTATTTTTAAAGAGAATTAGGCCAAGATTTGTTTGTGAATAGAATTCCTATCATAATGCCTCACTTGGTGGGAATGGGAACAACAGATGTACATGTTAATATAAAATTAAAGTTTAACTTTAAATGTCTACTAGCCACCTTTTATCACCATCCTTCCAAAGATGGTATCTCCTCCAGCTATAGTTTTACTTTGCCTCACTTAGTATATTTCCTTTAAAACACTTATCACATTTTATTAGCTTCATTATCTATTGGTTTGTTAATTGCCTGACTCTTCCATTTGATTATAAACTGTACGAGGACAAGGACCTTGTCTGTATCAGGTACTGCTATAGTTGCAGCAACTATTACACTGTTTGGCACACAGTAGGATCTCAATAAACATTTGTTGAATAAAAAGATTGAGTATTTGATGAATGATCATAGAAAAGGGCAGGAGGCCAGACAGGTATAAAAGGCATTTAACAATTTACCAACCTAGCAACACCTCACATTTTATCAAACAAACAGCTACTCTACTGAGGTCTACTAAACAATGCTTTGTAAATAAAATGCATAAACAGCTTCTATTTAGCATGCTGAAGAAAATCTTGCTTGAGAGGTAGGTGACATGGTGCTTCTGTAAAATTTTGAAAAGGCTTTTCATTTGTTGGAAATAGCAAAACCTACCCTAATTCATGTAGGAAAAAATAAATAGGTTAACAGATGTTAGATAGCTCATAGAGTCTCTAGTAGGCCTAGAGAATTATACTTGGAGGCTACTCAGCTAGAACACCCAGAACATACCGAAGGACAACTCCAGCAAAAACCCTGTTTCCCAAGGACAAATAAAGCAGCTTGCACCAATGACACCGTGCCCTGGATGCTGTAGGCTCACCTGCTGCTCTCCCCTTAGTCAGGGTTCTCCAAAGAAACAGAATCAATAGGGTGTGTGTGTGTGTGTGTGTGTGTGTGTTGTGTGTGTGTGTGTGTGTGTTTTCATCTACTCATTTCTCTTAGGATTTGGCTCATATGATTATGGAGGCCAAGTAGTCCCACAATCTGTCATCTCCTGCTGGAAACCAGGAAACTGAAATTCAGTCCAAGTTCAAAGGCCCAAGAACCAGAAACACTGATCTCCAAGGGCAAGAGAAGATGAACATCCTAGCTCTAATACATAGTGGATTTGCATTTCCTTTCCCTTTTGGTTTTATCCAAGCCGTCAACAGATTGGATGATGCCCACTGACATTGGTGAGAGTAGATGTTTTTTTTACTCAGTCTACTGATTGAAATGCAAACCTCTTCCAGAAATGCCCTCACAAACACACCCAGGATAAATGTCCTACCAGCTACCTGGGCATCCCTTGCCCAGTCAAATTCCATAAAATTAACCAGCACACCTCCCAAAGCAGAACACAGGGATAGCTACTATTTCCAAAGCATACTTTAGATAGTGATTTTTTCTTTACATCACTGTCCCTCAAAATGAAGCTTTATTTGGGTATACCTGATATGAGAACTGGGTCACATTTAGTCATCAGGTAAAGGTGGCAAAGATTTCTTCCTTGGGAAGGCTGGATTCATAATGTGGGAAATTACTGAAAGTAAGAATGATGGTCAAATAAGCTGGTAGATGATGAAAACATGATACATCCATTATGGCCCATCATTTAGTCCACTCTCCCCCACACTCAAACTTCCAGATTATAACTACACTATCAACACTAAAAACAAAGTGATCGTGTTAATATAACCCCGCTCTCCACTGTTATGAACAAAAAGCACACTCATCCCCTCCTTAAAGGTAGAGAAGAGAATGTTTTACTATGACTAAATCTGGCTTTAAGTCCAGAATCTACAGGTGATATGCATCTCTCTTCTAATTCTGTTATATCTGTATTCTGAATCCAATAAACTAAACCATAAAGTTAACCAATACACCCTATTTAAAAAAAGAAGAAAAACGGAAAATTATGTAAAATATATACATATTTAAAAGATACAGTAAGAAAGAAATATGGGTAGACACGATAATCCTCTTTTCTGCATCTGTTCACAAGGCTGTGGCTGATATTTATGACTTCTGTCCTCCACTACCCATTCCATATTCTTTGTCCTCAGTCAGCACCTCGGGTGGTTGGGGTTCTTCTCTTGGTAGTTTGACTCGCGTCATCTTTTCTCAAGGATTGAACCCTGGATAGTCCTGCCTGTATGAGATTGCAGTGGTCTTCCAATAACTTTTACTACAAGATATGGGGTACTGGGGGTACTACAGGGGAGCCAACATAATATTAATAGCAAGAAAACTAACCACGTCAGACCTGCCCCACTGTGTATAAAGTACACTATTTTTCCTGAGTCATTAAGAGCTCACCCTGATTAATTCCTTTTTATTTTTTGCCTGTTTATCCAATGATATTAGAAGGTCAAGATGTCTGGGTAGCTGTCTTACCTCCAGTTCAGCAGAACCACTGTCACATGCCCTAGTGGAAGCGTCCCTTCTTTGGGCACTTGCACTGTACCCCAGCAGGGGCCAGTGTCATGGGGATAAGAAGCAATATTTTATGAGTCTATCATCAGGAGTAATAGTGAAAGGTGCCATTTCCACTTCCATCCTCAGTTTCCTGGCACATGGTTTGGCCAAGGATACAACTGGTAGAGTATTTATTGTATAGGAATGAAAGAGGCCTTCGTCAAATTTGTTTTCACAAAGTTTATCAACAGCTTATTGCTTATAAAGCCACTGCACCATGCTTTAAAATGATTGTCAGAATTCAATATTTTTCAACATGAATTTGTGTTACCTTTGGGATTTTTCAATAAAAATGTAACTGTCTAAAATCCCTAGGCATTATTTCAGTGATATCTTAATCATGGAATCAACAGAGGATGAACCCATGAAAATATAATCTTATACTTCTTTCAGAAATTGAGTATCTACATGAAGAAGTAGAAATGTGACATTATAACTACCATTTTGGAATGATGCTTTGTATTAGTCAGCTTAGCCTAGATCGAAAACAGCCCCCAAATCTCAAAGGCTTACAACAGCAACCAAATACTTTTTGGTCACAGTAGATGTCAGCTGCAATTTGGCTACGATTCTGCTCTCCATTTTCAACCTAGGACCAAGTTGGAGTACCAGCCCTTTCACATCTTGGGATATAAATCTCAAGTGGTGAAGGGGAAAAAGAAAGAAAATGTTAGAACCTCATGAAGGCTTTTAATATCTTTCGCTAAAATGCCATGTGTCACTCTCACCCGCATTGGCCAAAGCCAGTCAGAGGGCCTGATGTGGAGTAGGGAGCATCTTGATGCCAGTGGGAGAGGAAGCTTATGCCTCTCAAATAATTGGGAACAGTAATGCAAGCTGTCCCATGCCCTGACATGAATATTTACTCCACTCAAGGCAAAGTAGTGCAATCTAAGCTGAAACTACTTTAAAAATGTTTAAAGCTTTTTATTTGGTTGGATGAAATAGATTTAAAAGAACAATCTTAAATCTTTTCTTGGGGCAGTACATTTTCTTAATATTTTTCTTCCATAAAAGGCAGTAATCACGATGCTTTTATTATCATACTTGATTGGTTTTAGAACTTCAGTATAACAGTGCCCTCCAGAGCATTAAGAAGATGTTGGCTTTTCAGTCTCTGTTGGTACATCGTCACGAGCCCTAGGATTTACACAAGAGAGTTTTTACTCACATTAATATTCTGAGAGGTCGAGTAAATTTCCTGAGGTCATGGTCATATTTACTGGTGCATAATGGATTCAAACCAAAGATGATTCCCATATTTAATATACTAATCTTCCCATTTCATATTGATAAAGAAATCCTTGTTATTTGCTTGTTACTGCGTGAGATAAGAAGTTCCATGTTTTCTGTATGTCTTTAATGATCTTAAACCTCCTTTGGGACTCTACTTAAGATAAGCCTATGTCCTTAATTATGTCACCATGGATTCTGCCCTGGTGTATTCTGCCTTATGTTTGTGATTACATAGTTTGACTACAAGCTTGGGAAAGAAAGACCTAATATGATGCCTTGAATCAGCTGCCACTACATACACCAGAATATGTTGTATTGCTTCCACTGGAAATTTTGATGTTATATTTCATTAATTCACCACTCTGGGTTGATCAAAAAGTACTCTAAGATTCTGTAACAGGTCTATAGTTACTGAATGTGTGTGAAAGGAACAAATCAAATTGTTTTCCAGCTAGCAGCATGAATTATCTTCCTTAAAAGGGTACCTATTATAAGGAAATTTTTCTTATTTCAGCAGGCAGCTCCTAATTTACCTTATTCATTTTATACAAAACACACTGAGAAACTGTTTGCATGAAGTCATTGATTAGAAGTTACGTCTGGAATTGCTATGTTTTAAAATACTCTAAAGAGATATCTTTTATAGGCTTTACTACTTAATATAGCCCACCAAAGAATTTTTCCCCATGAGCAATAACTAGGAATCTTAGTTTAACATATATATTGAATTTCTAGAATTATTTTAGCAGAGGAACATTTGCAATAGATACCTTATCAACAGGACTTTAAGTAGCCTTGCAGACCCAGGGTTTTTAAAAAAGAATTTGGGGAGATCAGGAACTTAAAATTATTCTAAATGTCATCTGAAAAATATACATACATGGAATGACCTGGAAAGGAGGAGGAAAAGGTAAAAGGAGAAGGAAATAAAGAAGAAAGAAGACTCGTTTGCCAACTAGAAAAACGTTATTAGAAAGTTACAGAAATTAAAAACCACCACTGAGCCAAAAGCAGGGAGACAAATCAATGTATCAGAATACAGTGCCAAAACAGTCCTATGAATATGAGAATTTGGTATATAATAAGGATATCATTTCAAATCTGTAGAGAAAACATGGTCCATTTAATAAATGATATTGTGAAAACCGGCTAGTATTTTAGGGTAAAACATTTGGATTTCTATATCATTCCTTTGCCAAAATAAATTCTGAATGCATCAATGACTTAAATATTTAAAAATAAAATTAAATATAAAAAGTACTTATTATGGGTTAATACTTTTATCATGTAATTTCCTTGACTTTTCTGCATTCGTTGTTAAGGTGCATGTTTCATCGAAGCAAGGACCATCTTTACTTCAGTCACCATTGCATCCGTAATGCCTAGCATAGCATCAGGTGCCCTCAGAAAATAGCCATCAAAGAGCTAAATGAAAAAATTAATAGTTTACCACACATAATTACTAGACACTATTGTTTCTTACAGTGGGTCTGCATATCCATCTGTCCTGTTTAAGAAACTTATGGATAGAAAGGAACCTAACCATTCACACTCATCACTTGTGGGGAAAAGATCAATGAAAAAAACTAAATATCTCCTGAGGTCATTTTGGGGGTAAATACAACTTGGGTAGGCTTCTCACCACTCAGCCAAAGACTACGAGCTTAACAAGAATCAGTTGTGTTGAATTACTGACATGCTGACATGCTGAGATTTTGCCGTTTCTATCCCCATCAGATTAACTGATAACTTACAAGGCAAAGCAGAAATCATTCTGGATTCTCATGTCTACACCTGAGCATCAGTCTTTTTTTTTTTTTAACCACAAACACTGGTCTTTGCAAGGTACTATAGTTCACTCCCCTGTCATAGAATACCTACATCTCTGTTATACATGACCTATAATGAGACTCTTCAATATGGCATTCTCTTGTTGATCAGCTGCCATGGCATTCATTCAGTATGGTAGAGAAGAGCACATTGATTGTTATTGCTATTGGCTAAATTTCCTGAAGCCTTGTCAGAATGACAAATGAAGGAAGCAGCAAGTCCTCACACAACCATGACTGCTTAGGCAGCGTCACCTGGGGTTTCAACACCAGTAGTTATAGCAGTTAGACCATGAGATTTGGGCCAAGACACGCCCAGTTCCAAACCCTAATTTAGACACATCCTAGAACCACAACAAGGTTTTTCCTTACTTGAAAGACTTTGTCAAAGGCTTGTTCCTGCTGGCTGACTCACTGCTGATACAGGAGGACACCAGGAACCCCAGACATCCCACCATTCCTCGTTTGGTGTCTGCCCACTTACACAGAACCCTGTCTGCCTCTTCTCTTGAGCCAGGCCCAGGTGGAAGGGAGCCACATTAAGAATGGTGGACAAAGAATGATAAACTCTGTCAAGCCCATTCCAGGAAAATCCAAGTAATCTAAAGGAGGATTAATACAGGAAAACAAGTTAATGCAATTAACCAGAGTGAAGGAGTAAATTAGAGAGTTGGAAGAAAAGAGAGGAAAAAAACATAAGCAAAAGCTGAATGGTTGGGTTGTTCAAGGCCTAGATACTTTCATTAGGCCTGGAATTAAGTGGGAAAGCAATTCAGCTACCTTCTGCATGAGAGAAAGAGAGAGGAGTCTGCATAAAGGCCATTTATGGTCCAGGACAGAGAGGTGAAAGAAAGAGAATTTTTAGAGCCTGGCAGAGAAGTTAGGAGGGAACAGTAGTAAAAAAGAGAGAAATTAGATAAGAAGACATTTTGACCAAACGCAGAATTTGTTTATGTTTAAATATTTTATTCTTTGTGTGGTCTCAGTGGAAAATTGCCAAAGGGATGATGTGTTTTACTTGCTTCACAAAGGGCCTTGCACAGGGCCCCATGCACACTTCCCATCCTTTATGGCTGACTCCTGAAATACAAGCCCCCTAAACTCAGAGAACTCCCTTGAGGATCTCTGGTGTGGCCATTGCCCACATTGCTCTGGGATATCATGAGCATTGCTGCCTTACTGTACAGCTTTGCGGTTTACGAGAGAGTCACTGAACATTTCACCAAAGTCATTCTGAAGATCCCCTTTGAACAGTTTAATGCAATGGAGATTTTCACTTCTGCAAAACTGCAATGAAGGCCACATCATCTTTTTTCAAGGTCTGTGAGTCACTTGAGATTACGGCTGTTATTAATAGACTGCAAAATCAACCATCTCCTTCTTCACCTCAGCCAGTCAGTTGAGCGTTCAATATGTATTGAGAACCTATAATGCCCTTGCCTTCGAGAGGCACAGGTCAGTTCTGTCCTCAAGAAGCTGACCCCAAGGTGTCCAGCTGTGTTCCTATCTGGAGGGAGGAGAAGGCCATCCTTAACCTTTGGGGCTGATGAGTCCAGCCCTTCTTCAACATTTCCTGTCTCATAAACCCCTCCCCTCTCATCACTTTCTCTGAAAAAATAATTTGATATTCTGGGAGAAAGGAAGAGTTTGGAGGGCAGGAGAGGTTTTCCACACCCCCAAATCTTTCCAAGTAGCATTCCAAGACGTCACTAAGGGCAGTCCTCTTTAATTCTTCATCTGCTGCTTTGGGGCATCTACCATTTTCTCAGTGGCACCATCTTACATGAAATCAAATATCCTCAAAATCCATCAAATGACATCTTCTGTTGGAAAGGGATAACTTGGGTCTACTTCATTGGAACCTTCAAATTTAAGACTCTTGCCTAAGACTGTGGGTTACTCTTCCATTACCACATCAATCAAATCAGCTGAATCTTAGAGAGCAGGGCTCTGAAGGAATAGAGGAGGGGTGAGAACACACCAGGGGAGGACAGCAAGAGGTAAAAGATAAGTCTTTGACAGTCAGATCCCTGAGTACTAGGAGTGGACACTTGGAGGCTCACTGAAAGGGAGAGTGGAAAGATAAAAGACACCATAAAGCCAGGATGAACTCTGTCTACCACTGCACTTTGATGAGGTCCTGCTCAGTACATAGCTTAGAAAAATTCAAAGTCAAGTCAGGTCCCCTAAACCCTACCTAGCTAGGAATCACTGTATGTTCCCCTCCCTGAGTCATTTAAGTTGGCACAGGGACAAACCAAATTTGGGGATGGTTAAAAGATAAAAAGGTGATTGATTTCCATGTCTATAGTTGTCATCTTACTCTAAGACCTCCCATAGTTTAGGGTATTATCAGTGTTATTAACTTTATTGAGCTCTCCTAGTAAACTAGACATTTCAGGAATTGTACAAACACAAAGTCACAACACATACACGTCTGCATTTGAAATTCAGAAGTTGATGAAAATAGGCCATACATGGGATGGGTCTCAAATCCCTTTACCTGAAGAAAAGTCAGAGTAGCTGCCAAGGCACTCCTCACTCCTCACAGAGGAGTTGGGGGTTTGGCAGAGGCCCAGGATGGGCACAGGTGTCAACTTCTTAGAAGTAGGTATACCAGAAAGAGAAGCTGGTAGGGGGAGGAAAACATATGCTCTAAGACCAGCACTATCCAGTAGAAACATAATGTCAGCCACATAGAGGAAATTTTAATTTTCTAGTAACCACATTAAAAAAGCAAGAGAAATATTAATTTTAAAGTATTTTAACCTATATATCAAAATATTTCAACATGTGTCCCAAACCAAAATTATTAATGAGTTATCTTACATTATTTTCATATGTTTATTATTATTAAAGTTCTAGGGTACATGTGCACAACGTGCAGGTTTGTTACATAGGTATACATGTGCCATGTTGGTTTGCTGCACCCATCAACTTGTCATTTACATTAGGTATTTCTCCTAATGCTATCCCTCCCCTAGCTCCCCACCCCATGACAGGCCCTGGTGTGTGATGTTCCCTGCCCTGTGTCCATGTGTTCTCGCTGTTCAACTCCCACCTATGAGCAACAACATGCAGTGTTTGGTTTATGTCCTTGTGATAGTTTGCTTAGAATGATTTCCAGCTTCATCCATGTCCCTACAAAAGACATGAACTCATCCTTTTTGATGGCTGCGTAGTATTCCATGGTGTAAATGTGCCACATTTTCTTAATCCAGTCTATCATTGATGAACATTTGGGTTAGTTCCAAGTCTTTGCTATTGTGAACAGTGCCACAATAAACATATGTATGCGTGTGTCTATAGTAGCATGATTTATAATCCTTTGGATATATACCCAATAATGGGATCACTGGGTCAAATGGTATTTCTAATTCTAGATCCTTGAGGAATTGTCACACTGTCTTCCACAATGGTTGAACTAATTTACACTCCCAACAGTGTAAAAGTGTTCCTGTTTCTCCACACCCTCTCCAGCATCTATTATTTCCTCACTTTTTAATGATCACCATTCTAACTGGCATGAGATGGTATCTCATTGTGGTTTTGATTTGCATTTCTCTGGTGACCAGTGATGATTAGCATTTTTTCATGCGTCTGTTGGCCGCATCAATGTCTTCTTTTCAGAAGTGTCTGTTCATATCCTTTGCCCACTTTTTGATGGTTTTTTTTCTTGTAAATTTGTTTAAGTTCTTTATAGATTCTGGATATTAGCCCTTTGTCAGATGGGTAGATAGCAAAAATTTTCTCCCATTCTGTGGGTTTCCTGTTGACTCTGATGATAGTTTCTTTTGCTGTGCAGAAGCTCTTTAATCAGATTGCATTTACCTATTTTGGCTTTTGATGCCATTGCTTTTGGTGTTTCAGTCATGAAGTCCTTGCCCATGCCTATGTCCTGAATGGTATTGCCTAGGTTTTCATTTAGGGTTTTTATGGTTTCAGGTCTTACATTTAAGTCTTTAATCTATCTTCAGTTAATTTTTGTATTTTTGTATAATGTGTAAGGAAGGGATCCAGTTTCAGCTTTCTACATATGGCTAGCCAGTTTCCCCAACACCATTTATTAAATAGGCAATCCTTTCCCCATTTCTTGTTTTTGTCAGGTTTTTCAAATATCAGATGGTTGTAGATGTGTGGTGTTATTTCTGAGGCCTCTGTTCTGTTCCATTGGTCTAGATATCTGTTTTGGTACCAGTACCATGCTGTTTTGGTTACTGTAGCCTTGTAGTATAGTTTGAAGTCAGGTAGCGTGATGCCTCCAGCTTTGTTCTTTTTGCTTAGGATTATCTTGGCTATGAGGGCTCTTTTTTGGTTCCATATGAAATTTAAAGTAGTTTTTTCCAATTCTGTGAAGAAAGTCATTGGTAGCTTGATGGGGATAGCATTGAATCTATAAATTACCTTGGGCAGTATGGCCATTTTCACGATATTGATTCTTCCTATCCATGATCATGGAAGTTTCTTCCATTTGTTTGTGTCCTCTTTTATTTTGTTGAGCAGCGGTTTGTAGTTCTCCTTGAAGAGGTCTTTCACATCCCTTGTAAGTTGGATTCCTAGGTATTTTATTCTATTTGAAGCAATTGTGAATGGGAGTTCACTCATGATTTGGCTCTCTGTTTGTCTGTTATTGGTGTATAGGAATGCTTGTGATTTTTGCACATTGATTCTGTATCCTGAGACTTTGCTGAAGTTGCTTATCAGCTTAAGGAGATTTTGGGCTGAGATGACAGGGTTTTCTAAATATACCATCATGTCATCTGCAAACAGGGAGAATTTGACTTCCTCTTTTCCTACTTGAATGCCCCTTAATTTCTTTCTCTTGCCTGATTGCCCTGGCCAGAACCTCCAACACTGTATTGAATAGGAGTGGTGAGAGAGGGCATCCCTGTCTTGTGCCAATTTTCAAAGGGAATGCTTCCTGTTTTTGCCCATTCAGTATGATATTGGCTGTGGGTCTGTCATATATAGCTCTTATTATTTTGAGATGTGTTCCATCAATACCTAGTTTATTGAGAGTTTTTAGCATGAAGGGGTGTTGAATTTTGTTGAAGGCCTTTTCTGCATCTATTGACATAATCATGTGGTTTTTGTCGATGATTCTGTTTATGTGATGGATTACGTTTATTGATTTGCATATGTTGAACCAGCCTTGCATCCCAGGAATGAAGCTGACTTGATCATGGTGGATAAGCCTTTTGATGTGCTACTGCATTCGGTTTGCCAGTATTTTACTGACGATTTTCGCATCAATATTCATCAGGGATATTGGCCTAAAATTCTCTTTTTTTGTTGTGTCTCTGCCAGGCTTTGGTATCAGGATGATGTTAGCCTCATAAAATGAGTTAGGCAGGATTCCCTCTTTTTCTATTGATTGAAATATCTTTGGAAGGAATGGTACCAGCTCCTCTTTGTACCTCTGGTAGAATTTGGCTGTGAATCCATCTGGTCCTGGACTTTTTTTGGTTGGTAGGCTATTAATTATTGCCTCAATTTCAGAATATGTTATTGGTCTATTCAGAGATTCAAATTCTTCCTTGTTTGGTCTTGGGAGGGTGTATGTGTCAAGGAATTTATCCACTTTTGCTAGATTTTCTTGTTTATTTGCATAGAGGTGTTTATAGTATTCTCTAACGGTAGTTTGTATTTCTGTGGGATCGGTGGTGATAGCCCCTTTATCATTTTTTATTGCATTTATTTTTCTCTCTTTTCTTTACTGGTCTTGCTAGTGGACTATCTATTTTGTTGATCTTTTCAGAAAACCAGCTCCTGGATTCAATGATTTTTTGAAGGGTTTTCTGTGTCTTTATCTCCTTCAGTTTTTCTCTGATCTTGGTTATTTCTTGCCTACTGCTAGCTTTTGAATTTGTTTGCTCTTGCTTCTCTAGTTCTTTTAATTGTGATGTTAGGGTGTCAATTTTAGATCTTTCCTGCTTTCTCTTGTGGGCATTTAGTGCTATAAATTTCCCTCTACACACTGCTTTAAATGTGTCCCAGAGATTCTGGTATGTTTTGTCTTTATTCTAATTGGTTTCCAAGAACGTCTTTATTTCTGCCTTCATTTCGTTATGTACCCAGTAGTCATTCAGGGGCAGGTTGTTCAGTTTCCATGTAGTTGTGCGGTTTTGAGTGAGTTTATTAACCCTGAGTTCTAATTTGATTGCACTATGGTCTGAGAGACAGTTTGTTGTGATTTCTGTTTTGCTGAGGAGTGTTTTACTACCAATTATGTGGTCGATTTTAGAATAAGTTCAATGTGGTGCGGAGAAGAATGTATATTCTGATGATTTGGGATGTAGAGTTCTGTAAATGTCTATTAGGTCCCCTCCATCCAGAGCAGAGTTCAAGTCCTGGATTTCCTTGTTAACCTTCTTTCTCATTGATCTAATAGTGACAGTGGGGTGTTAAAGGCTCCCATTATTATTGTGTGGGAGTCTAAGTCTCTTTGTAGGTCTCTTAGAACTTGCTTTATGAATCTGGGTGCTCCTGTATTGGGTGCATATATATTTAGGATAGTTAGCTCTTCTTGGTGAATTGATCCCTTTATCATTATGTAGTGGCCTTCTTGGTCTCTTTTGATCTTTGTTGGTTTAAAATCTGTTTTATCAGAGACTAGGATTGCAACCCCTGCTTTTGTTTGCTTGTTTTCCATTTGCTTGGTAATGCATCTTCCTCCATCCCTTTATTTTGAGACTATGTACATCTTTGCACATGAGATTGGTCTCCTGAATACAGCACACTGATAGGCCTTGACTCTTTATCCAATTTGCCAGTCTTTGTCTTTTAATTGGGGCATTTAGCCCATTTACATTTAAGGTTAATATTGTTATGTTTGAATTGGATCCTATCATTATGATGTTAGCTGGTTATTTTGCCCATTAATTGATGCAGTTTCATCATAGCATGATGGTATTTACCATTTGGCATGGTTTTGCAGTGGCTGGTACCAGTTGTTCCTTTCCATGTTTAGTGCTTCCTTCAGGAGCTCTTGTAAGGCCAGCCTGGTGGTGACAAAATCTCTCAGCATTTGCTTGTCTGTAAAGGATTTTATTTCTCCCTCATTTATGAAGCTTAGTTTGGCAGGATATGAGATTCTGGGTTGAAAATTCCTTTAAGAATGTTGAATATTGGCCCCCACTCTCTTCTGGCTTGTAGGGTTTCTACCGAGAGATCCACTGTTAGTCTGATGGGTTTCCCTTTGTGGGTAACCCGACCTTTCTCTCTGGCTGTCCTTAACATTTTTTCCTTCATTCAACCTTGGTGAATCTGACAATTGCATGTCTTGAGGTTGCTCTTCTTAAGGAGTATCTTTGTGGTGTTCTCTGTAATTTCCTGAATTTAATGTTGGCTTGCCTTGCTAGGTTAGGGAAGTTCTCCTGGATAATATCCCTAAGCGTATTTTCCAGCTTGGTTCTATTCTCCCCATCACTTTCCGGTACTGCAATCAAATGTATATTTGGTCTTTTCACATAGTCTCATATTTCTTGGAGGCTTTGTTCATTTCTTTTCATGCTTTTTTTCTTTAACCTTGTCTTCTCACTTCATTTCATTAATTTGATCTTCAATCACTGACCTTCCACTTGATTGAATTGGCTGTTGAAGCTTGTGCATGTGTCACGAAGTTCTCATGCTGTGGTTTTCAGCTCCGTCAGGTCATTTAAGGTCTTCTCTACACTGTTTATTCTAGTCAGCCATTCATCTAACCTTTTTTCAAGGTTTTCAGCTTCTTTGCGATGGGTTAGAACATGCTCCTTTAGCTCGGAGAAGTTTGTTATTACAGACCTTCTGAAGCCTACTTCCGTCAACTCATCAAACTCATTCTCTGTCCAGTTTTGTTCCCTTGCTGGCGAGGAGCCATGATCCTTTGGAGGAGAAGATCCTGCTTTTTGGAATTTTCAGCTTTTCTGCTCTGGTTTCTCCCCATCTTTCTGGTTTTATCTATCTTTGGTCTTTGATGTTCGGGTGACCCACAGAGGGGGTTTAGGTGTGGATGTCCTTTTTGTTGATGTTGATGCTATTCCTTTCTGTTTGTTAGTTTTCCTTCTAACAGACCCCTCAGCTGCAGGTCTGTTGGAGTTTGCTGGAGGTCCACTCAAGACCCTGTTTGCCTCGATATCACCAGTGGAGACTGCAGAACAGCAAATATTGCTGCCTGATCCTTCCTCTGGAAGCTTCGTCCCAGAGGGATTCCCTCCTGTTTGAGGCGTCTGTTGGCTCCTACTGGGAGGTGTTTCCCAGTCAGGTTACACGGTGGTCAGGGACCCGCTTGAGGCAGTCTGTCTGTTCTTGGAGCTGGAACACCATGCTAAGAGAACCACTGCTCTCTTCAGAACTGTCAGACAGGGACGTTTAAGTCTGCAGAAGCTGTTTGCTGCCTTTTTTTCTACTATGCCCTGCCCCCAGAGATGGAATCTATAGAGGCAGTAGGCCTTACTGAGCTGTGGTGGGCTCCGCCCAGTTTGTGCTTCCCGGCCTCTTTGTTTACATTGTGAGCTACTCAAGCCTCAGCAACGGTGGAAGCCCCTCCCCACATCAAGAAGCAGCATCGTAGGTCCATCTCAGACTGCTGCGCTAGCAGTGAGCAAGGATCCGTGGGAATGGGACCCACCAAGTCAGGCACAGGAGGGTATCTCCTGGTCTGCAGGTTGCTAAGACTGTGGGAGAAGCACAGTATTTGGTCAGCAGCGTACTGTTTCTCCAGGTACAGTCTGTCATGGCCTCCCTTGGCTAGGAAAGGGAAATCCCCCAACCCCTTGTGCTTTCCAGGTGAGGTGATGCCCCACCCTGCTTCAGCTCGCCCTCTGTGGGCTGCATCTACTGTTCACCCAGTCCCAGTGAGATGAACCAGGTACCTCAGTTGGAAATGCAGAAATCACCCATCTTCCACATCAATCTCCCTGGGAGCTGCAGACTGGAGCTGTTCCTATTCAGCCATCTTGGAAACCATATGATGCTTTGGAAATTCGTGTTATTTTACACTGACAGTGCATCTCACTTTGGACTAGTCACCTTTCAAATGCTCAGTAGCCATCCCCTTTTTCACTTTAGCTGGCTGGCTGAGGTGAAGAAGGGCATAGTTGATTTTGCAGTCTATCAACAACTGCCATAATCTCAAGTGACTCACACAACTGGAAAAAAAAAATGGCATTATGTGATATGTGACCCTCATTATAATTATAGGCAGTGGCTACGATATTGGACAGCATAGAACGTATACCATTACCATTATAGGCTATTCGTAAGGTGGATAAAGGCAGCCATGAGGCCCAGGCTCATGTTCCAGAATGTGTGTCCAGCACAGGTGGCTTTGCCAGGCACACCAAGTAAGTTCTAGGCCAGTGGTTCTCACCCATTTTGAAGTGACACATTGATGTGCCACAATCAGTTCTGAGGTATGCTATAATGTGTTACTAATGGTTTAAAGTACCAACAGTTGCAAATATTTAAAGAGGATATTCAAAATTATTTATCTCATTAATTTGCATATTGACTTTCAAGTGGGAGAGAAAAGGGTGCATTTATGGCCACTGTATGGGAAATTGTGTTTAACCCTTGCACATGACCATGAGGGTATCATCTGTGTGAACACTCATTCATACTTTGTTGCAGAAAAAAGTAGATAAGTACAAAGCTTTCCTAGGAAGTCTCCACACTTGTTTAATATCTTTGCACAAGCAGGTTCTTAATGAGTATGGGGCAAGTTGGAAAGACCCACTGAGTCATCTAAGCCCTGTTTTGCTGGCTTACCCCATTTTACTATATTCTGCAATGAAATCACAATGTGCATTGAACCTGATCCCCAACCTTTCTTCCTGCCAAAAGTGATAGAATTCTCCCTGTTCTTACAGGTACAAAAGTTCTAGAGAGAAAGATAGTGGTGGATAGTGGTGCTTCAGATACTTTTTGGATAACATATTTTTTAACATTCAGATTTCTCCATGTCCTTTAATTCTATCTATTCAAAGTGTGGTCCTCAGACCAGAAGCACAGGCATCATGTGAAAACTCTGTAGAAATGCAAAATTTCAGGTCCCAACCCAGACCTGCTGAATAAAAATATTCACTTTACTAGGATCACTAGGAAATTCCTGAGCACATTCAAATTGAAAAGCAGTGTCTTAGTCACATTTCCTGGGTGCTCATCTCAGTTTCCTGTGATTTAGGCAGGCCTTTCCCTGGTGCTCATCTGAGTAATGGGCCTGTTTGAGCTATGTCTCTTCTAGAAATTGATATAGTTACCAGAGTGTATAACAGGAACAGCACACAAACTTGGGAACCTCAATGGTTAACTTGGTATCAATTTGACTGGGAAATGGGTGCCCAGATTTGGCTCAACATTATTTCTAGGTGTGTCTGTGAGGGTGTTTCCAGGAGAGATGAATGTCTGAATAGGCAGACTGAGTAAACTGAGTAAAGCAAATGGCCCTCCCCAATGTGTGGGTATCATTCAATCTATTGAGGATCCAAATAGAACAAAAAGGTGAAGGAAGGAAGGGAGAATTCCCTCCCTCTGACGAACTGCTTGAGCTGGGACATCAGTCTTCTCTTGCCCTCAGACTGGGACTTACACGGTCAGCATTTCTGGTTCCCAGGCCTTTGGACTCAGACTGGAACTACCCCCTCAGGCCTTCCTGGGCCTCCAGCTTGCAGGCAGCAGATCGTGGGACTTAGCCTCTATTTATGGCGTGAGCCAATTCCTTAAACTAAATCTCTTTCTAGATATATAAATATATCTTACTGGTCCTGTGTCTCCAGAAAACCCTAATACAAGAACCATCTCCAGGCTAGAGACTGGTTGGTTCTCTTCATTCATCCCAAGCCTAAGGAAACATCCACAAAGAAGTCTCAAGTTGTGGATAGATAGGCCAGCATTTACTGCACTCCCATCTTGGCTAAAGAATAGATCCTGAAAAACTCAGAGGGAAATTCAAGTGCCCTGGCCCTTCCAAGCCAGTTTGGCAGCCTGCAGTCTTTTGTACTTCTCCACGACTTGCTGACCACCCTCCAGGATCCTAAAGCACCCTTCATGTGTGTTCAGGTTTCTAAACGAACTCAAGACCCCTGAGACTGCTCCTGTTCATATTGACACACAGCTAGACAGTGGGCTGCTGGGAAGTTAGCTAAAAATGTGACAATTTCTCATTTGAAACCCAATTGTGCCTTTAATCCCAGCACTTTGGGAGGCTAAAGCAGGAGGATCACTTGAGCCCAGGAGGTCAAGGCTGAAGTGAGCTGTGATCATGCCACTGTACTGCACTCCAGCCTGAGAGACAGAGTGAGACCTTGTCAAAAGGAAGGAAAGGAAGGGAGGGAGGGGAGAGAGAGGGGGGAGGGGAGGGAGGGAGTGAGGGAGGGGAGAGAGGGAGGGAGGGAGGGGAGAGAGGGAGGGGGAGGGAGGGAGGGGAGAGTGGGAGGGAGGGAGGGGAGAGAGGGAGGGAGGGAGAGAGGGAGGGAGGGAGGGAGGGAGGAAGAGAGGAAGGAAGGAAGGCAGGCAAGCAGGAAGGCAGGCCGGCCTGCCTCAATTGTTATTATTTGGAGTCCTCTGAAAGCTGAAGGGAAATAAAAGTCAATGGCACAAGAACACAAACTCACTCTTTTTGGGTAGAACCTGTGTGATAAGCACAGCTGCTGAAGTGATGCAAATCAATTAAAGAAGGCAATCAGCCAGACCTCAAATCATCACCTCTAGTGCTTAAAAGAGAGGACATAAAAAGTACAAAATCTTTCTTGTAGAATGATGGAAATAGAAATTTGAAGAAAGGCATTTTAGATTTTTTTAGACATTTATTATTAGAGATAAACACCAATGTAATACTTGTCACAGGCAAAATCTATCCATGGATGCTAAAATTAATGGGCAAGAATATAAGAAACAGAATGTTTACATAGTTTCATTGTATCTTTGTGCAAGTATTTGTTAATTACAAGGAGGAAAATAGCAATTTTACAGTGGAGAAGCCTGGCAGACACAACCTTAAGGGAGTAATCAAAGTTAGCATCACCAGAAATAAGACCTATTGACTTCATTTGCCCACTGGCACGATGCCAGCATCTCCAAGAACCATACTCAGCCGGTAGAGATTCAACATCAAGCCTAAGGCTTTCCAAACACTGGGTGCAACTAGTCTCCTCTTTCTACTGTTTATTTAAGGTTACAGGTTGGATCTAATTTGGACACTTGCCCAGACCATTTTCACAAGAACTCTCAAACCCATCTTCCTCTGGGTCCTTTGAGGAGAGCTTTGAGGCTCATAATGAGATCCACCATATTTGGACCCAAAGGGTGGTAGTTGCTGCCCTGCATTCCTTAGGGAGAAGCAGAGAACCCACTTAATAGCAGCCAAGAGTTAAAAGCACATGACTCACCCCAGAGGCTCTGAAAAATTTCTAAAAAGAGGAGAATCCAGCTCAGATTCTGGTATATAGTGGAGAAAGATGGTGTTAAGACAGCAGAAACTCCCTTCGTGTTGGCATAACCACAACACACAGAGCAGACTAGGAAGACTCAGGCACAGAGAGCCTCATCAGTGTCATCCAAGAGCAGGTTGACTTTGGGTGTTGAATGAGATCAAGAGCTGGGGACTGAGGAGTTGGGTGTGTGTGCCAAGCTTGTCACTCCCACATGGCATGTAGCAAGTGCTCATGGCTTTTGGTACATGAATGAACCAATTAAACTTCATTAAATGATTAAGCTTAATTAAGCTATAATCCAGGCTTTTGATTTCCCTGCAGTGGGTATAGCTCAGGAGATTTGGATTTTATCTAGTTAGGGAAGCTTCATATAAACCAATGTACAAATCCAATCTTAGCCAACAGAGAGGGTGTTAGTCTGGGGGAAAATACATTTTATTTGGTTGGCCCGCTTGGTCCATCTCATTGTAGCCAAATCCAACAATGAATAATTTTGTTTGGTGGCCACTGATGCAGTTTTGCATTCCTCCATGGGAGGAATGACGAGTGCTCTCAAATTTTGTCAGGCGGACTGCTGCCTGCCTTTCCACTCTGGGCACATTCTCACAAACACAAGGGACCTGGAGCATCAGGGCTTCTCCTGGCTTGGTGTTAAAGGTACACTGACACGTGCTATCTTTGACCCTTTACACCGGACTCCATGGGACACCAGCCTTCTATAGTGCAATTCACTTGTCTTGACCTTCTTGCTCATGCAATTTGACCTTAGCTACCTTAGTTCTATGTCCTTTCAGCCACCTATTTTTTCTGGGAGGTGACATTAATAATCTTTGATTATTAAATCTTTTATATGGTGGTTCTTCTTCATTTCAGTCTCAGAGGATAACTTTCTAAATTCTTTTTTATATTTTATTGAACTATTTTTTTGAGACAGGGTCTTGCTCTGTTGCCCAGGATGGAATGCAGTGGCATGATCATGGCTCACTGCAGCCTCCGCCTCCCTGGTTCAAACGATCCTACCACTTCAGCTTCCTGAATAGCCAGGACTACAGGCACATGTCACCATGCATAGCTAAATTTTTTTCTATTTTTTGTATAGATGAGGTCTTGCCATGTTGCCCAGGCTGGTCTTGAACTGAGAAGCCATCTGCCCGCCTCAGCCCTCCAAAGTGCTGGGATTACAGGCGTGAACCACCATACCCGGCCTGTTTCCAAGTTCTTATTACTTTGCTCTCTTTCAATTTGTGTCAAAACATAGATCAAAATTTTCTGTTACATAATATGGGACCCCTCACACAACTGTCAGTGCTGTATTAAGTGAAGACAAGAGGGATTCAACCTTTCACTATACAACTAAACGCTTTAAGAATTTGTCATCCAACAATTTTTCCTCTAGCCACTGTGAATTTCTTATGGTTCTTTCCTTAAGTTTGGTTACAATAATCAGACTTCCACTCAAATTACTTAAGTAAAAAGGGAGAAATCTCAGGAGGTTACCTCTTACAGAAATATGACTTGACCACAAAAGAACTGGAACTAGAATTTGGAAGTGGTTCCTAAACCTGTTCTTTGCATTTCTGAGTGGTTGGATAGTCTGTCTCTCCTACTGATTATCAGGGATGACTGGTCACCTCATCTTCACAAATGGAGATGACTGTTTCCACCTCCTCTCACTTTGGTCAGTTTTAGTGTGTGTGGCCCAACTTGCCACCAGCTTCCCATCTATAGGATCTAGATAACCCCGCGGCTCCATGTTCCAAAAATAATTTAAGATTAGCATCAAGATGTTTGCATAAGATGTTTGTGAGAGATAAAATGAGACTAAAATAAACACCGCAATGGTACTTAATAGGATTGAGGTGTAAATATGACTCTGAATTTCATAGGATGTTTTTTGTCTTAGATAAAAAAGCCATGTGACAAGAGAGGCAGAGTCAGAGAAGATGCTACGCTGATGGCTTTGAAAACTGAAAGGGTCACAAGTCAAATAAGACGGGCAGACTCTCTGGAGTCTTCCTAGAGAAAACTTCTAGAGTTTTCCTAGCTTCTAAGCTAGGAAATGTGAGGAAACAGACCCTCTTCTGGAGCCCCCAGAAGGAACCAGCCCTGTGAACACCTTGGTTTTAGCCCAGTAAGCTTCATTTCAAACTTCTGACCTTTAGAACTATAAAAGAATAAATTTGTGTTGATTTAAAATCTACTATTTTATATATATAGACATACACACACACACACACACACACACACACACACACACACACTGTATTCACAACCTAGGTATGCTATAACAGTAACGTAAACTGTTTAAAATAGAAATTTTTTGTCTCACAGTTTCAGAGGCTGGAAGTCTGAAGTTATGGTGTTGGCCGACCCACATTCCCTCTGAAACTGGTAGGGGAATCCTCTGCCTCTTCCTGGCCTCTGCTGGTTTCCAGCAATCCTTGGCGTTGGTTGGCTGGCAGATGCATGATTCCAACCTTTCATCTTCACACAGCGTTCTCTCCGAGTGTCTTCACATCATCTTCCCTGTGTGTCTGATTCTGTGTCCAAATTTCTTTTTTCACAAGGCTACCAGTCATACCGGATTAGGACTTGCCCTAATGACCTCATTGTAACTTGCTTATCTCTGTGAAGACCCTATTTCCAAATCCAGTCCCCTTCTGAGGGGCTAGGGGCTGGGACTTCAACATATCTTTTCTGAGGGGACATAATTCAACCCGTAAAACATACATCTACAGATAATTTTATGTGAAAGCCTAAATATGGCCATATGCATACATTTTCATTTATTTTTAGTGACTTTTTAAACTTTTTTAACTGAGCTCTGTCCTGCCCTTCTCCTCCCTCGTTCACCTTCAGCAGCCCTCCCTCCTCCCCTGACCATGGCAACCAATCTCAACAACCTAATATGCATCCTCTGTCCAGCTCTCTGTACTTAGATAATCCCACACAGATGTACACACACACAGTTTGTCATTTTTTCCCTCAGTAGGATATATGTGCTCTTTTTTCCTTCAATAGTATCTTATAGGAATCCCTCCAAATCATTTGGTTTAATTGTAATTCATATTTTTATTCATTAAAAATATTCCTTTGAGAAATATTATAAATTATTAAGCCACTGCTTGGGTGATGAGCATTCTCTTTTTCCTGTTTTTACTCTCTGAACAATGCTGCAGCAAACCTCTGTGTTCGTGTGTCCTTAAAACTACCCTTTTATTTCTACTGGGTTACACTCCAAGGACTGGAATTGCTGGAACGAGGGGTACATGTCCTTTTAATTTTAATAGATATTGTCAAATGTATTTCCCAAAAGATTTTAGCACATCACAGTTCACCAGCAGAGTATCAGAGTACATTCCTGTCAGGACTCTGAGCCCAAGCTAAGCCATCATATCCCCTGTGACCTGCACATAAACATCCAGATGGCCTGAAGCAACTGAAGAACCACAAAAGATAACATTCCACCATTGTGATCTGTTCCTGCCCCACCCTAACTGATCAATTGACTTTAGAGCAATACACCCTCCCTGCCCTTGCGATAATGTACTTTGTAATATTCCCCCGCCTTCAGAAGGTACTTTGTAATATTCTCCCCGCCCTTGAGAATGTACTTTGTAATATTCTCCCCCACCCTTAGGAAGGTACTTTGTAATATTCTCCCCATCCTTGAGAATGTACTTTGTAAGATCCACCCCCTGCCCACAAAAATTGCTCCTAACTTCACCACCTATCCCAAACCTATAAGAACTAATGATAATCCCACTACCCTTTGCTGACTCCTTTTTCAGACCCAGCCCGCCTGCACCCAGGTGAAAAAAACAGCCTTGTTGCTCACACAAAGCCTGTTTGGTGGACTCTCTTCACACGGACGCGTGTTACGATTCCTATCTCCACCACTAGCATATGATATTATAGCTCTTTTCTCCAGTTTAAGTGTAAAATGGTGTTCTATTGTTAACTTCCATTTGCTTTTTTTCTGACCACTAGTGAATTTGAGCATGTGGGCTGGCCATTTCAATGTCTGTGAAGTGTTTATCCTTTGTGCATCTTTATCTCATCATTTTGCCCTTTTCTCATCAAATTTAAGAGCTTTTATCATAGGCGTAAACTGTCACTTGCATTACAAATGTACTTTTCTTATTTTGTATTAACCTGTTGACTTTATAATTTTAAAAGTCAACTATACTTTCCTTTCCTTCTTTTATAGCTCCTAGTCTCAGTTTAAAAGGTCTCTCCCACCCCTAGAATATACACATAGCCTGCCAGGTTTTTAAACAATACGTTGTTTTATTTTTTACATTTAAAATTTTAATCTGAAATGGATTTTTCCATGTGGCATAAGGAGTCCATATTTATTGTCTTCCAAATGGAGAGCCAGTTGGGCCAGTGCCATCTATCATACATCTTTTCTCCATTGTTTTATATTAAAGTCTCATTTATACTGGGATTTGTATCTGGCTGTTTCTAGCAGCCACTGTAAAGAGGAAACACAAATGCCTGGAAGGGTAATCAACATTTTAGTCATTGTAACTTTGGGGTGTCAAGAATTTAGGTATATGGTTTTTTTCCATAATAAACATGCATTATTGGTGTTACAAAAATAAATGGATGGTAGGGGGGGCAGGGGGAGGACCAGTAAACACAATTAGTTTCATCATTCATAGTGTCTGTCCCAGGACAAATACAAGCCAGCAACTACCAGCAGCAGCATTACTATTCCTGGAATGGAGACCTGAGAAGATTTTACCCTCAGGGAGAAATGTAATAGGGTTGTTCCCAGAGACACTGGAAAATCTCTTTAAATGCCAGCTTGCCGGAGGTGGGGACTGATTAAGTTTTGGGAAGTCATTTCATTCAGTAAGCTCATTGTGAAATAAGCATAAGGTGGTGATTTAATGTGTGATTGGCAGGCATTGCATATTCAAGCACAAGGAGTTTAATTGATTGGAAGAGCAGGTTGCCCTGAGCTGATGCAATAAATACTAAGGTTGAGTGTGCTGTTTGAAACTAGTGAAGTGATGCAATCATCTCCCATGTTCAGCAGCAGCCTAATTGCTGGCAAGAATTTAAATGCTTAAAACAGTACTTGGATGATTACAGAGCACATTCAAATTATGTAAAAGTGACCAGATCCCATAGCTCCAGGGCACAGCATCTGTCCTTAAGTGATAAGGGTCAGTTAAAGCTCTAAAATCGTAAAACAGTCCATTGGCCCCAGTGAAGCCCCTGAAGTAAATTTGCAGAGTCACAGCCATCTGCTGCCTAAAATAACAAGTAGCAGGGTCCCTTCCCAGTGCAAAATGACCACCTAGCAGCACAGCCCAAGGTGACCTGGACAGGCTCCCAGTCTTTTCCACCTTGCACGTTACCTTAGGGAAGGTCAAAGTATGAGTATTAGCCAAAACCTTCTACAGTCCCCTTGAAGGCCTGGGATTTGCAGGAACTAGTGTCTGCCAATAAAAGTACATACTGGGATTCCAGTTCATGCCGGGGGAATCCTAAAACAGTAGTGAATGGTTTCCCTAAGCCTGCTTATGTTAGATATGAGCTCTAAATTTCAAAGAATGTGTCAATATGTTCAATTCTTTGTCTTCCACTTTTAAACTTCCTCATAAAGCAACCTTTTAGGATTACCTTCTCCACCCTGACTCATTCTGATTACCTGCTCTGTCATAACCATTTTTCCCACCAAACCACTCACCCCCGCCACTCTCTTTAAGTTAGCCAATCGGAATTAGTTTAGCCTGTGCAGTCTAACCCTAGCCAATAGAGGAACGACACGGCAGAGGGGCCACGTGCCCGTCAGGGATAAGAACCCCTTCCCTTCCCTTGTCCAAGTGTGCGCTCATCATCGCTCCATCTGTAAGGGCATGCCCTTCTATAAAGTAACTTGCCTTGCTGAGAATTAAAAATAAAATTTTATATTCGAGTGCAATTTCTTTTGCGGCACCACAACTTTATAACAATTAGAGTAAGTACAACATCACATTTCTTGGCACAGCTTTCTACTCCCCCCACCCCCCCGCCCAAGTGTGCAAATAGCAAAATGCCAAAGCTGGGCTCAGTAAGTCATTGGGGAGCCAGAACTGAGTGGTCCATGTAGGCTGCTCTCTGAGGGTCTGCAAACCCAAAGATAAATTTTAAAGTATCAGGATTATATCTCTTTCAGGTAATTCTCCTTAAAACAGAATTCTTCATAACTGAGTCCGTAAACATTGTTGACCCTCGGTGAGTTTGAGATGATATTCTATGATGGTGAAGAAACACAAAACTATGTTTCCACAGTCGGTTGATGCCCTCCTTATGACAGCCAGAGAGCCTCATGAGGTCTCAATGAAAGGCTACTCCACCTTCATCTACAGGTGGTCTGAGGGAGGACAACCAGGGTCAGGGCCAAGAATTTTTGGGTGGGGAAGGGCAAGCAGGGACCTAGCAGTTTTTATCTTCTCCATTTCAACAGATCTTGAGGCTCTAGAGTTTTACTTGATCAGAGTCATAATCCCAGTCTTGAGCACTTTAAAGCAGGTGCTCTCACGTATCCACCTTGACCAATAAACAAAAATCTCCTATATGTCTTTTAACATAGAGAAATACATTAGAATTTCCTGGCCTGGAATACCTTCCAAGACAAACTGGTCAGGAGATAAAATGCCTAAATACTGGGGGCGTCTTCCAAAACTTCTAATTTTGGTTTTGGAATTATGTATATTGAACCCATTATTTAGCTAAGAAATTAATGATAGGATGAAAAGGGCATTTCCCCTTCCAGGTGGCCAACTATTTTTAATTCCAAATATTTAACTAGACTGGCTGAGTTTTTTCACTTGTGATTGGTTTTTTTGCTTATGTTTCCCCTTTCCTGGTTTTTGGCTGCAGAACAGTCCTTACAAGACTCAGCACTTGAAGCTTGAGTCCCAGATGTGCCAGACTAAAATGCAGAAAAAAAAAAACCTGATCTTTAAATTATTAGCAACACCCTTGATAGCAGATGAGAAATTTCCTCTTCAAAGACACAGGAAGTGGACTTGTATACAGTTCAAATGTGGCAGCAGGGCATTGAGAGAGTTTGAAAACCTCCAGGTCCTGAATGAACACAGCCTGTCCTCCAGGATCGGGAACTCAGCGTCTTCCAAGGCTGACCTTCCAACTTGGGAGAACTCTATTTCCTGACGTGCTGAGATAACGCAATAAAGCTGCAAGTATCCCCCCCTCCCCCTGCCCCACACCCCCTCACACACACTCTTGCCTGTCCTTTCCCCAGTCCTACCTGTCAGGCCAGTTCTCAGGTTTCCTGTAAGAGAATCAGATGGGAAGGTGGAGGAGAGGGATGCTTTGGTTGGGGAGAATGGTGCTGAGGGCAGCCCTGGCATGGGAATGACAGAGGGTAGGATGTTGCTGAAGACTTCTGCATGGCCCTCGTGTGGAACAAGAAAACCAAGGGCTTCATTTATTCTGACTTGTCTTAGTGGCACAGACAGCATCTGAGTGGACATCTGCTCTGTTCACCTGTCCATCCCTCACTCCCCCTTCTTCAGCTAAGCAGCTGGAGTTTTTGTTTTGGGGAACCACCTCATTCTCAGACTACGAGGTTTAGGCAAGGGGCTCCTTCCCCTACACCCCCCTGCCCATGTTAGGGGTGACATGGAACTCAGGCTGAGCCGATCAGCATCATTCTCCTGGGTCACAGAGTTCTACTGGAAGGCGATCCCTGGAGGGTGCTACCTTAGTGAATGGGTGACCTGTAGGAGTGTGAATTGGAGCCACCGAGCTTGCATCCCCAATGCCTGTCCCCTAAGAGCCCACCATGGGGAAAGCCAGCAGTGAATGCAGAGACCAGGAATGGAGATGGACTTCTACAACCATGATGTGAATCCAGGAGTGACTGAAGTCAATTTAGCCCTGGCTTCTGAGGTTGTTATAAATTCTCCCTTTATTTTTTCTAATCTGTGCTAAGGTTCTTTTCCTTGTAACCAAACATTTCCTAATTCATCTAGTGGTCTTTTGACCGCATTGCTTTGGGAGCTGAGCTATTTGAGTGTGAAACATACCTGCATGCAACTTCCTCTCATTGGCGCTGCTCCCTTGGAACTGACAGTCACTTCCCTTAGACAGGTGACTTCTGTCAGCTTCCCTAACTTCCTCCTCTTCAGCTTAACACTCCCAGTTCCTTGAAATACTTTTCACGGAGTTTCTCAGATGCTTGCTGAGTTCCTTCATTTTTTTTTCTTCTTTTTTTTTGAGACAGAGTCTCACTCTGTCACCCAGGCTGGAGTGCAGTGGTGCAATTTTGGCTCAGTGCAACCTCTGCCACCTGGGTTCAAGCGATTCTCCTGCCTCAGCCACCCGAGTAGCTGGGATTACAGGCGCCTGTCACCATGCCCAGCTAATTTTTGTATTTTTAGTAGAGACACGGTTTCGCCATCTTGGCCAGACTGGTCTTGAACTCCTGACCTCGTGATCCACCCACCTCAGCCTCCCAAAGTGCTGGGATTACAGGTGTGAGTCACCACACCCAGCCCTTCACTTTTCTTAAGTATCTTTCACCCAGACCTACTCTGTCTCAGGCACTATTCTAAGCATTTGGACTCATGCAACTCTCACTTTATTACCATTTCACAGAAGGAAAAATTGTGCATGAAGGGGTTAGGTAGGCAACCTGCTCAAGGTCACTACCTGGTAAGGTAAGTGGCAGATGGATTCAAACCCATCTTGCTGCCTCCAGAGTTCATATTCTTACCAGGACCCCACACTCTCTTCAGGGCACACTCCTCTAAACATAATTAAGTTTGTCTTTAGCTCTTTCAGAGAGTATTTCCTAAATCTAAATGCAGCATTCAGCTGTGGTCTGAGCTCTGGAGTGCCGTGTGGCCATTCCCTCCCTAACTGGAGATTCTGTCATTCATTTATGCTGCCTGCGATGGCATGGCATTTTTGGCCACCACTGCCCACTATTGACTCACCTCAAGCTTACTGTACCTGATTAACGTTATGTCTGTGCATCTTCCATTGTAGTCCATTCACATTTTTGTCTGTCTTCATCCAAACCTTTTACTGGGTGTAGATTTGGTATGCTTTGATGATGTTTGTTCAAAGAACACAAATGTGAAAATTCAGATGTCAATTTCTCTTCTCAAAAGGGTGTGGAGTTTCTTATCTCCGAGTTGCTTTTCTTCTCTTTGGGAAAATGAAGACTAGTTGGAACTCCTCAGTGCTCACTTAAAACAAAAAGAAGGCTGTATGCAGTGGCTTATGCCTGTAATCCCAGCATTTGGGGAGGCCAAGGTGGGAGGATTGCTTAAGGTGAGTCAGAGACCAGCCTGGACAACATAGTGAGATCCCATCTCTAGAAAAAAAATAAAAAGCTAAAAAGAGAGGGGGAAAAAAAGAAAAGGGCATTCTAAGGAAGAAGAACTACATGAACCACTAAATTAGAGGTTCCCACCTGCAAGTCATAGCAGCATGACCCAAGTCATTTGTCACTTATATATATTTGCAAATAATGTACTTTAATGATTGTGTATAACTTAGAAAAGATGGAAGTTTTCCCTTCAGTAATAGTGCTCTCACCCACTGGCTTCTTTCTGCTCTTTCCTCTAAGAGGGAAAAGAAGGAGGCAGTGTACCCAGGATTATAGCCAGCAGGAGTGAACACACTCACACACTTCACAAAGGAATGAACAGTCCTCCACCATTTGCACATGGCATAACAAGGGCGGGAACTGCTGCACCAGACCTGAAGTCCCTAAAGAGGGGGGATGGGCTCTTATTTGCCTTTGTGTTTGCAGAGCTTGCTTCAAAGTCTAGCAATAGTAGGTGCTCAATATGTGAGTGACAAATGAACAAAGAGGTAAATGAATAAGTGTATCAGTGGGAACAAGTTTGGTGCCATTGTCCTGGGACGATAAGGAGAGTCACTTGAGAGAAAGGTCACCTTGGGTCATTGGAGAAGGTAGCAGTGGCTGGCAAAGCAGAGTCACTGAATGTTAGGCAAGAGTGTTGGTAGTGAACAACCTGTAGGGTAGCAGGAGAACCAAGCTGGGCCTTAGGATACCAGAACTCTAATCCCAGTTCAGCCACTCACTCACTCTGTCATTTCCCCACAAAAGGCTTCTGTTTGCTTGAAGATGAATAAATCATAACTTGAGTTTCTTCCCCAACAGAAATTTTGAGATGCAAGACTTGTAGGCATTTAGTAGGACACAGAAAGCCATTGGTGACACTCACAGCCTCCATGCAGGATGGCACTTCCCTTCCTGGCACACAGCACCGCGTTGCTTTGTGGGTGAGTCTTCACTCTCTGGCCTGACTGTCCTCCAGGTTAGAGACTTTCTCAAATTTCTTATGTGCCTTCATGACACTCAGCATGGCAGTAAATTGAGGATCTGGCAGTCCATTCATGGGCTACATCCAGCTTGCAAAGGTATTTAGTTTGGCTCTTTTTATAAAGGGTATAGCAGGCAAACAAGGCACAGTGGCTCACGCCTGTAATCCCAGCACCTTGCGAGGTCAAGACGGGCAGATCACCTGAGGTCAGGAATTCAAGACGAGCCTGGCCAACATGGTGAAACCCCATCTCTACTAAAAATATGAAAATTAGCCAAGTGTGGTGGCATGCGCCTGTAGTCCCAGCTACTTGAGAGACTAAGTCAGGAAAATCACTTGAACCCAAGAGGCAGAGGTTGCAGTGAACCAAGATCATGCCACTGCACTCTAGCCTGGGCAACAGAGTGAGACTCCGTCTCAAAAAAAGAAAAAAGAAAGAAAGAAAGAACAAAAAAGGTCTAGCAAGCAGAATCACAGCCCCCAAAGATGTCCACATCCCAGTCCCCAGAATCTGTGAATATGCTACCTTATATGGCAAAGGAGATTCTGCAGAGGTAACTGAAGATTTCTTAATAGTGAGTTTATCCTGGGTTGTCTGGGTTGGCCCAGTGTAATTACAAGAATCCTTTAAAAGGGCATGTGAGAGGCAGAAGAGTCAGAACCAGAGGGATGGCACCATGAGGGGCACTGCTGACCTTGGCAGCTTTGAAGCTAGAGCTATGAGCCCAGGAATGCAGACGGCCTCTAGAGGCTGAAAACAAACTCTCCTGAGAGCCGTCAGAATGAACATCGCCCCACCAACACCTCGATCTTAGCCCAGTGAGACCCTTTTAGGATTTCAGACCTTCAGAAGTGTAAGATCATAGGTTTGTGTTGTTTTAAGCCATTGTTTGGGGTAATTTGTTACGGCATCACTAGGAAACTCATACAGAGGGAAATGTGAACGTTTTCAGGCAGGACAGGCACTGCCCGTATTAGGCCCACAACTTCTCATTGTCCACCACTAGGTTTGATGTGCTCAGTTCTGCTACATTTATGCAGCTTGGTTAAGCCATAGTTGTCATTCAAGTTATTAACTAATTGGACAGCAAGAACATAAGGCTGGGTATCAGAAGTTGTGGCCCTCAACTCTAGCACTAACCAGTGATAAAACTGTGGACATGTCCGTTGACCTCATTTGGCCTCCCTTTCTTTGTAAAATCAAGGGGTTATACCAGACTGTCTCCAAGGACCCTTTCTACTTGAGAATACCATGGCTCTGTGATTGTTTTATTCTACGTAATTTGGGTTTGGATGCTGCATTGGCTATTCCTGTCCTGGTGGTAGGATGAGAAGAGTTCGCAGCATCAGCAAACATTCACCAAGTGCCTGCCTGGCACAAGACATGCACGGCCTGGGATGAACGAAGAACTCAGACCTCAGCCCCTGAACTTGCCATACAGATGCAGTGCTAGAAAAGGCTAATGAGACCTAGATTCTCTTCAGCACCAGCAATGTTATATTTGTCAAAGGCAGCTGATAACTAATGCACCAATATAACATTTACACATTGTAAGTTTTACTTGTTCCCTGAACCAAGGAATGGAAATTCTTCTATTGTCTTTCCCTCTACTTTTTAATCTCCCCATATTTCCTGACGCATTCTAAGGTCTGGATATTAAGAGTTTAAATATTGATTATTGCTTTTCCTTCCTCCTAATAGAAAGCAAATAGCTGTATGTATTTTTTTAAAAAGAACAATATTTTAACATTTTTCTCCACTGAACTTAGAACAGGGAAGGAAGGTTGGGAGAGAAAAGCAGAACACAGGAACACAACGCATGGCAGGAAAGACAGAGAAGATATGAACGTTCCCAAACACAGTTAAAGGCACCAACTTCGCATTTTCTATTCTGAAGGAACTTTTACCATAGGGAGAGAGAGACAGGGGTGAGTTGATCAGCTGTGCTAGGGATGGAGCATAATTGTCTCCCTAAATAAGAGCTTTGCCCATTAAAGTGACATGTAGGTAAGTTTTTAAAATCACCCTGGTTTTCCAATTTGTAAAACTATGTCTTATAAAAAGGAAAACACATCTACAATCTATATGCTTCAAACATCTTATTGTACACAATATATAAAATTTTATCTGTCCATTTAAAAATAAGTACATACATGTTAAAGAAATTAAATAAAATCTTAAAAAAGAAATACATCATTTTACTGTCATAAGAAAAAGTGTCTGAAGCAGTAATATGTTCTAGTTCACTGGGCATGACCCCTTCAGGATGCAGCCCCCTAACCCACACTGGAGTGGGGGGAATCTCACCAGATTTCCTGCTGAGGGGAAGCTGTGAAGCAATGTGAACGGCAAGTTCCTAGAGATGCAAAACTCACAACATCAAAAGAAAGGACAATCTAATCTTACCTTGTACCCCTACATGCTTACATACTGAGAGGAGATATCCAGGGAAAATACATGGCAGAGAGAAGAGGAGCTCATGGCTCCAAACTGTTTTCATCACTATTGTAGTAGGGACAATTCTTCAGTCTATAAACAGACTGCAAAACAAATATCGCTGCCTATTGTCTCTGATTTGAATTAATTTCTGGCTAAAGCCACGTTCCATTGTAGTGGTAGAAAATTAGGGTACACTCCCTTTTCCCCATGATGTGCCACAGTTCTGGGGTCCTACAAAGTGCCACTTCTCTGACGTGGGAGTGTCCACGTGCTCCAGGTGACCATTGAGGCAGCTGCTCTCCAGGCCCCCAAGGCGTCATAGTCTAGTGGTCTCCACTGCCGGTGTTCCACGGAATTCTTTGGCCAGGCTGCCCACAGCCCTTCTGCCTAGACACACTATGCAGCCTCACTTCTAGGGTCCTTCTACCTCAAGGTATCCCTGCTGTTTCTGGACCCACAGTCCTCTTTTTCTCCCCCTAACTCTGGAGGGGGTGGTCTTTATCCAGAGTGAAGCTCCAATCTAACATTGGCTTCTTCTAGATATTGTTTATATCAGAAAATCTTGTTCTGCCTCTTCCCTGCTCCCAGACTACTAGGAATTAGGCTTTTGGAAAACAAAAGTCAGCAAGACCGCTTCTGTTTTCCAATCTGCCTCATGCCTTCTGAGGCAAGGAACATGGAGTGGACTGACCGCTTGAATGGAGGTGAGGAGAAAATACACGGAGGGAAAGAAGGAATGAATAGCTGGAAGCATTCTGCAGCCACACTAGCTACCCTTTGTGGACGGCAATCTGGAAAGGGCTGCCTACTCCCACGTCTTGGAAGGGGAGTGTGCTGTCAGCACCCCTTCTTAGGGATGTGCATTGCTCTCCCAGCACTAGCAACATGAGAGACTCAATCAGTGTTTGTTCTTTCTTGCCTTCTCTCGGGATTACAACATGAAGGTTGAATTTAAAAGTGTTCTGCTCAAAGAGCAAAATTCCTTCTCTCTTGTCAATTTTACTCTACGACAAACCACAGAACCACTCATCTACTTTGCTGAGTAGATGCTCAACTGCACATACTGTGTCAAGAATTTACCTTCATTGCTCTTCATCTACAAATACCTGCCCATCGTGTTCAAATTTCTTAAATTTTTTAATGTTTTCATTTAACCCAACATATAAAAACCTATTTCAACAAGCAATCAATATAAAGCTATAAATATTTTATATGTTTTATTAAGTCTTTGTAATCTGGAGTGTATTTTCATTTATGGCACATCTCAATTAGAACTAGTCACCTTTTAAGTTCTCAATACCTACATATGGTTAGTGGCTACTTTGAATTTTTTTTTTTAACACTGGCAGCTGGAAAAGACCATCTTGTTTCATCTCACTTAGTCTAACATAAAAAGAAAGTAGTACTTTGAATTTAACTAGAATGGCTTTGAAATAGAATTATCGTCAACTGTTTGGCAAACTCACCACAGTGAGGCTGCTATTACAGGAATAGTAGGAGAAAGGACAGGTACAATTAGTAAAATAAGAATTTATAACTGGTATGTCTGCATTTGTATATCACATAAAGATTTCAGAATATTAAATGGAAGATGTCAAGGAACTCATAGTTGAACAAAAAAGAAGGTTCAACTTCTGAAGTACTCTGCACAGAAAGACACAAATGGATTGTTTCAAAATTGCATTTGTCAGCCAACTGTTTGGAATTTGAATTTTTTTTCATAAAAATGTTATAAACTATGATTTGCTTCCCAGGCAAAATTAGACTAAGGTTAAAACAAAATAGGAAAATACAAACACATCAAAACTTTGTATTTCTCTTTGATGCCATTTTAATGGAGAAGAAAAGCTCAGAAGGCTTAACCAATCACTTTGTTTAGTTTTAGCTGACAGCTGAAAAGATATATTAGATTTTCAAAAATGTTTTCGACTTTAAGGGAATTAGCTTATTGTATTCTGTACTTGCTCACTTTCTTCTTTGCTCTTCATGCTATATTCATATATTATTATTGCCAATAATCTTAGGGGACATCAGCCAAATTCATAGCCAATGGAGGACAGCAATCTAAAACAGAAGATTAAGAAAGTCAGGTGCAGTGGCTCACACCTGTAATCCCAGCACTTTGGAAGGCTGAAGCAGGAGCATTGCTTGAGCCCAGAAGTTCGAGACCAGCCTGGGCAACACGGTGAGACCCATCTCTACAAAAAATTTGAACAATTACCCAGGTGTGGTGGTATATGCCTGTAGTTCCAGCTACTTAGGAGGCTGAGGTGGGAGGGTCACTTGAGCCTAGGAGGTCAAGGCTGCAGTGAGCCATGATTGCACCACTGACCTCCAGCCTAGGTAACAAAGTGAGACCCCATCACAAAAAAAAAAAAAAAAAAAAAAAAAGAGGCCGGACGCAGTGGCTCACATCTGTAATCCCAGCACTTTGGGAGGCCCAGGCAGGTGATCACCTGAGGTCAGGAATTTGAGACCAGCCTGGCTAACATGGTGAAACCCCATCTCTACTAAAAAATACAAAAAAATTAGCCGGGCATGGCAGCACGTGGCTGTAATCCCAGCTACCCGAGACGCTGAGACAGGAGAATCGCTTGAACCTGGGAGGCAGAGGTTGCAGAGAGCCAAGATCATGCCATTGCACTCTAGCCTGGGCAATAAGAGCGAAATTCTATCTCAAAAAATAAAAAAGAAAAAGTAAGAAAGTTTGAGAGACGCTGAAATAACTTTGCAGGAAATTAAAGAGAAACGAGAAGGAGAAAAAAGAGTGAGAGTGAGGGAATTGCTCGTAATAGAGAAGTTACTTGAGGTACAGTTAATGGAACTGAGAAATGAGAAAGGTGTGTGGAATTACCCTAGGAGGAAGGCGTGTTAGAAGTGCGCAGAAATCAAAATCCAAATGCCTTCAGACAGGTACATGAAAGAAGCAGGCTGGGTTAGAAAGAATAGGAAATAGGGGGCACTGTGGCAAACTAGAGAGTTTCAAGAAATACGTATTTATTCTTTTGTGAAACATCAGTGTGAGCCAAAGCCAAAACCTCTGTAAGTCGAGCTTTGTCTGCTGGCCACCATTCAGAACTTTCAGCAAAAAGATGAAAAGCAGACCTGGAGTCAGACTCCCTGGGTTCACATTCCTGCGTCACCACTCAGGATTCCATGACCTCGATTTCCTCATCTGGGCCAGTGTGGTGGCTCATGCCTGTAATCCCAGCACTTTGGGAGGCTGAGGCAGGCAATTACATGAGAGCAAGAGTTCAAGTCCAGCCTGGGCAACATGGCGAAACCCCATCTGTGCTAAAAATACAAAAACTAGCTGAGTGTTGCAGTGCATGCCTGTAGTCCCAGTTACTTGGGAGGCTGAGGCACAAGAATCACTTGAGCCTGTAAGGCAGAGGTTACAGTGAGCCAAGATCATGCCACTGCACTCCAGCCTGGGTGACAGAGCAAGAGACTCTGTCTCAAAAAAATTTTTAAAAAAATCCTCACCTGTATAATGATAGTTTCTACTTTACATGATTGTAGTGAAGATTAAGTAAGATAACGTGGGTAAGGTACTTAGTGTAGAGTCCAGCAGGCCTCTCTGTAAGTGCTTAATGAGCATGCACTAGAATGTAGTTGCACACCTGTAATCCCAGCACTTTGGGGAGGCCAAGGCAGGCAGATCTCTTGAGCCCAGGAGTTTGAGGCCAGCCTGGGCAACACAGCAAGACACTGTCTCTATAGGGAAGGGGTGGGGAAGAGTGGATGGGTGTGGTGGTGTACACCTGTAGTCTAAGCTACTCAGGAGGCTGAGGCAGGAGGATGGCTTGAGCCCAGGAGGTTGAGACTGCAGTGAGTCATGATCACACCACTGCACTCCTGCCTGGGTGACAGAGTTAAGATGCTGCCTCAAAACTTTTAATTAAAAAGCCTAATTCTATCCTTTAATATCTTCCTGAAAAGCTCTGTCCATAAAAGAAAAATTGTATTACTAATTATTTGAACCTCCACGCTACTGGCTTTAACTTCAGTCTCCAGAATCAAAAGACAGCAGCTCCAAGCCGACCCCCACTATAGGCAGTATATTTAGCTATGGCTCTTTACTTAGAAAGGTGAGATTTTCTGGCTCATCTAAAGACAGACTGCATTTTAAAAATTGTTATCATATAAACACTGAGAAATCTAACTACAAGAGAAGTTTGGTGAGGGTGACAACAGGATACCCAATCAGCATTTCCACCTCAGGAGATGTAGAATGGTCACAGGCTGCATTTGTATGAGAGTCTGGGGGCTTTCTGGAAGAGATGGCTCAAAGGATTTGGAGAGGTCTATTGGGCCAGCCAAGGACTCTCTAATGGGAAAATGACAAAGGGTATCATGAACCATGGGGAGAGCTCATCTTGAGGCTGTGTTCATCCTGGGTCACCAAGTGCTTGCTAATAAGAAGAATTGCTGATTTTTGTACCCTGATTTTGTGTCCTGAAGCTTTGCTGAAGTTGTTTAACAGATCTAGGAGCTGTAGAAAGCAATTTGGAGATTTCTCAAAGAACTTAAAAGAGAACTACAATTTGACACAGCAAACTCACTACTAGGTATATGTCCAAAGGAATATAAATCATTCTACCATAGAGACACATGTATGCATATGTTCATCACAGAACTATTTACAATAGCAAAGACACACAGTCAACCTAAATGCCTATCAGTGGAGGACTGGATAAAGAAAATGTGGTACATAAACACCACGGAATGGTACATAGCCATAAAAAGAATGAGACGATGTCCTTTGCAGCAACATGGATTGAGGTGGTGGCCATTATCATACGTGGATTAACATAGGAACAGAAAACCAAATACTGCATGTTCTCACTTATAAGTTGGAGCTAAACACATTGCATACACATGGATGCAAACAATTGCATACACATGGATGCAAAGAAGGGAATAGTAGACACTGGTCTACTTGAGGATAGAGGGTGGGAGGAGGGAGAGGATCGAAACACTACCTATCGGGTATTATGCTTATTACCTAGGTGACGAAATAATCTGTACACAAAACTCCCATGACATGCAATTTACCCATATAACAAACCTGCATATGGACCCCCCAAACCTAAAATAAAAGCTGGAAAGAAAAGGAATTACTTTGAGGAGTGGTATTGTTTGGTCTCTCAAATGCTATCCATCCACAGAGGAGCTTTATGTTCTTTTTCCTTTTTATCACATTTCTTGAGAGAAAGGTGAATATGAAAGACCTAAAGGTTTTGGAGAAAAAAAATAAAACTTGAAACCTTGGGTTTGCTATAAGGCACTTGGAAGACAAGCCCCTCCTGGTGGAAGCCTCGTAAACAACCCTGAAAAGAGAGAACTCTGCTATCTGGGAGTGAACGGCCACAGGAGCTGCCAGAGTAGCCCAGACAGAGGCACCGGATGGTGCCTTTGCTCTTGTGAAAGTAAAATAAATCTTGGGCCCCCCAAATTAGTATGACCTATGACCTGGAAGCCACCTCCCTGCTTTGAGTTGTCCTGCCTTTGCTTCAAGTTGTCCCACCTTTCCGGACCGAACCAATATTCATCTTACATATGTTGATAGATGTCTCATTTCTCCCTAAAATGTACAAAACCAAACTGTGCTCTGACCACAATGGGCACATGTCATCAGGACCTCCTGAGGCTGTGTCATGGGCCCGTGTCCTCAACCTTCGCAAAATAAACTTTCTGAATTAATTGAGACCCATCTCAGATATTCAGAGTTTACAGTCTCAGTAGCAATTATGAGCACCATGTGGCCTAGTGTGAGAGAGCCCCTGGGGGGCCATGGGGGACTGTTAGGAAAGTGAGCATAGTGGCGGGTACTGGGAATGTCATCTCTGACTCTGCCTCCAGAGACAACCCTCCTATGTCATCCTTGCCCCTGTGTGCACCTGTTATTTGTATCTACTGCAGTGTATTCTTCTAAATTGGTTTCATCCCTAAATAGACAATTGGCTCCAGGAGGAGTTGTCTTACTCATTTTGCATCCCTACCCCCTAGCAAAGAGCCTAGAATTTTATCAATGAATGAGTAGTAGGGTTCAGCAGCAAAGGCTACTTAACAACTACTTATACTGTCACACATATCCTGTGATTGTCATTATCTGGCTGGTATGGTTTAAGGTAAAATGAGATTAAATTAGAAACTGAGTTACATTATAGTGGTTTGATAGAGAATCTGAGAAATGAAGCTATAATCCCCTAATTTTCAACTAAGAAATCACAGCTATTCTAGTACCTTCATTAATCCATGAAAAAATTGATTTGCTTTCTTGGGAGTATCCTGTCTTGTTTGATCCACGTGATCAAAGAGTTTTTAATGCAAGAATCATAGAGTGTTAGACTGGTTACAAAAATGGCTGCATTTCTCCACCCCTCCCTGTATCCACACCCATTACAATGTAACTCTGTGGCTCCTCAGTTCCAGAAGTGGAGTCTATTTCCCCACCTTCTGAATCTGGACTAGCCTTGTGAATTGCTTTGACATAGAATGTGATGCAAGTGACAGCATGCTAGTTCTGAGCTGAGGCCTCTAGAGACCTTGCACATTTCTCACTCAGAACCTTGCCCCCATTATATATATAAACCCAGGCTAGCCTGCTGGATAATCAAAGACACATGGTCTGGCCACCCATTGACTCAGCTGACAGCCAGCCAACCACCACACATGTGAGGTCATCCTAGAACAGAGAGCCCCCAAAATAGCTGATACTCATAGAATGTTGAAAAGCTGTTTTTCTACTCTGATCAATAACTTTGATAGTTACATTCTACCTTCAGTCAAACCAGTCCCTCAATTACTTTCATATTGGAGAATATCCAAAGGGGAAAATGAATCAAGTCTTCGTCCCTTTCTTGACACAGATTTTGAAAATCGGTTCAAAAGATGAATCTACTTGCAGAATTGATTCTTTCCAGGCTTCCTACCAACTGATAACAGAAATATTGGTGTTACACATGCATGCTAATAAAAGACTTCACCAAAATGCTTTATATAAAAAGAGTATACACACACGTAAGTATGCAAGGCTAACAAAAGGAACTTAATCTAGGTGGCGAGTTGTATTAGTCTGTTCTCACACTGCTATAAAGAACTACCTGAGACTGCATAATTTATGAAGAAAAGAGGTTTAATTGACTCACAGTTCTACAGGTTTAACAGGAAGCATGGCTGGGAGGCCTCAGGAAACTTACAATCATGGTGGAAGGGGAAGCAAGCATGTTGTATCACGGCAGAGCAAGAGAGTGAGTGAGCAAAAGGGGAAGTGCCACACACTTTTAAACCATCAGATCTCATGAGAACTCACTATCATGAGAACAGCAAGGGGGAAATCCATCTCCACGATTCAATCACCTCCCACCAGGTGCCTCCCCCAACACTGGGGATTTGGGTGGGGACACAGAGCCAAACCATATCATGACTTAATACCAAAATGGCAGACCCAAAGTTTGTTAGTTAGAATTAGGTTCAGCTGTGAGTGACAGAAATCCTCCCCACCCCCATTTCCACTCCATCACCTAAATGACAGTAGCTTAACAGGGTTGTAGTTGATTTCTCTTACATCAGCATTTAGGAAGGATGTTAAGACCCGTTGACTCCTGGTGCCAGAAGTCCAGGGTCCTTCTATCTGGTTGCATTGCCATAGGTGGCCTTGATCCCATGAGCCAAGATAGCAGCATGTGCGTCCCACACAGCAGGATGGAAGAAAGGAGGAGGGAGAAAAGGCAAAGGACCGCCACATCCAATCCCCCATAACACAAACCACATACACACAACCGTCAAGCAATGCTATTGCTATCACCTCAGCCAATTAGCTAACACACCCAGCTGCAAGGAAGGCTCAGAAACGGAATCTTTGAGGCCATTTGCTCAGTTTAAATTGAATTACTATGGCATTTGGAAGACAACTAGCAATCTCCATCATAGAATGCTTAATATCACGTGATAAGTTTCTACTATGTGACAGTAATAACATCTTAACTTTCCAGTGAGTTCGGTTCCCAATTATGTTTATATATCAGTTGTTTGTAACTTGGAAAGCAATTTCTCACAAACATTTCTACTGGCTATCTTCCTAGGTCAATAAATACAACCTCTTCTAGCCCACAATGTCCTTGAAATATAATTTTCATTTTTACTCAATGATCCTTTATTCCATCAGTCCAAGGGAAAAAAAATACATTCCAAATGACTACAGATTATGTATCTCAGGAGCAGGAAAGTTCCTCCTAAAACAGCAAAGACTGAAGAGAAAGGGGGCCCTTTGGGACTATGAGGGTGCTGTACATTTGAATCCAAGAAAATAAATCTTCTTTTCTAGGGCATTAGTCATTCTATTCTAAGGTTCTGAATTGGGGGACACAGGGCCCACTGGGGGATGACAGATCAAGATCACATTCTGACACATTCTAACCTCATCTTGTCTTTGTTGAGGGACTGCACTTCTATAGACCACACAGCCCTAGATATACTTACAGGACACATGAAGGTCAAGGTCGTGCTGTCCTGGGACCTGGAGCCACCCTTTGGCTTCACTCCTCCCCAGTTCCAGGTTTTAATATATTCAAAGGCTTCCCATGAAGGCCAGTCTTTAACCAAGTCCACAATTGGCTTACCTGAGGAAGTCTTGCCTGTGTGTGTGATAAACACATCCACACCTCCAGAAACACAGATACCAAGAAACAGAAGAGCTGAGCAAGACAAAGACAGAGATAGGGTTAAATGTGAAAAATTCAGAAGCACTTAGATTCTGTCATTTCATAGGCATCTAAATCATGGGGGACATGGACCATGATGCATTTCCAACACAGAGATCTTTGAAATGATTTAATTTGGCAGTTGATGTTGTTTCCCACTCCCGTCAAGCAGTTTACCATTGCTGACAGATGTCTTTTCTGATTATCGCTTGGAGTCTTGCAACTTTGAAAGCTATTGATTAATGTACCTGTCTTCCCAGCCTTGGAAACCTTTTTACTAGGCTGCTTGAGACAGTTGGTTAAAAATTCATCTTCCTATATTCAAGCTCTCTAAAAATTTGTATTAGGATATATAAGCCATATGAGGGAGAGAAATACAAGTTTCCAAGAATAGGTTTTAAATGGACTTGAATTCTTTTTTGGTCTACGTTTCAGGAATGTGCTCTGCTAGCTGGCTAAAGGGCATGCCTAATGATAACATAGCCTCCTTTTAACTCACTTTCAAATAGGGAAGGGCTATGTGGCAAATTTTGTGTGTGTTTAATTTTATAAGCAGACTAAGTTTCTTTCAGGAGGTTGAGTTTTGATTTTGACTACCCCAAGAAAAGCTCTCCAGAACTTTCCTTTAGGTATACACAAAATAGCTTTTTCTATTGTATTTCACTAAATTGTTGGGCAGTGAGATAAACCCATCCATAAAGTCTCCTGCCACTTCCTGTGGGGAGGTTGGAATACTGCAGACACTAACTTAAGGTTGGGAACAGTTTGCACAGGTCCAGGGTGACTCCCTTACACAGGGGGCTCACAGCAACTGGAATGCACAGTGTCTAGGCTGTTTCCAGCGGAGTTAGACCTGTCTTCTCTTTCAGAAATCAAATAAGAACAAAGACCCTGCTGAGCTATTCTTGAACTTCCCTCTTTTCCCCTGGGCATTTTATATCATCCAGCAAAACTTGCCCTTAGATTCTGGTGCCTAACCATCCTTTCCTCCCAAGGATTTAGGGACATTCAAACATACGTTCTCCACTGAGTAACTAAGGATTAAGAATGTACATATCCTTGCATAGTACTTCTCACATCAATATGATTAGTTTGTCCTCTTGGTGCAAACACAGGGATGGTGATCAAAATATTTGACAACCTATAAAGCATGGCAATCCGCAATAAAAATGGAGGCTGGCCATTATGTGAGCTCAGTGTATACTGCAGAATGTTGGCCATGTTGTGAGTGGAAAGATTTCTCCTGGTAACCAATGTCCAGGTTGGAAGATTCCTACCTTGTTCCCATATTTCTTAAAAAGAGGACCTAACTGTTACTGGCCTGGAGCTCATTCTTCTAGAGGATTCATCCTTCCCTCTTCTGGGAGTTTGAGTGACAGTGTTTGTAAGATTTGGTGAGGCTGAGGATCTATCTGTAGTTTCTAAACACGCCCAATCAATTGTAGATTATCCCTTTCTTCCAATCAGTTACCAGGGCCTCTCAATTCTGCCTCCTACATAGTCCCAAATCATTTCTGTCTTCTGTCCCCTCTACCTCTTTGGTTAGGCACTCTTCCTGCCTTGCCTGGATTTCTCATAACTAGTGTCCCTGCTGTAAGTACCCCGTTCTAACCCATCCTGAACACACATGCAGGGAGGGGCTTCTCAGCACAGATCTGAGTGTGTCACCACAGCTCCTACAATATCTAAATGCTGCCCTGTAGGAAATAAAATCCAGCCTCTAATAATTCCAAGCACTTTGTGATGTACCCCACAATCTTCCCACAGGCTATAATCAAAGTCCTATGCTCTAGCCAAGCCCAGTGACCTAAAATCCCTTGGAGGCGCAGCTCTTCCTTACCTCAGTGACTTTCTGGGAGCTACTCCCTCAGTCTAGAGTCTGGATCGGAAGTCTTTCCTGATCTGTCCAGGACTATTCTCTAAAATCTCAGAGAGCCTTATCTAAAACTCAAAAAAGATTCTTCTTAAGGTCTTCTTTACAAATAGGACCATGTGTCTGTTACAACAACCCACCCCTGCTAAGTGGGCTGTTTGCTCCCAGACATTTACTCCTAGAATGAGTGGAGTAGCAGAAAGAACAGGAGTTTAGGGTCTTAGGAGGACACTTTTTGCATGGGATGATATTCACTTAGTATCTATTAGGTTGTAGCATGTGACATTGCCATTTTTGTAAGTCAAAAATGGTAGAACATCAGCCGCTTCATATAGTTCAACCTACTATAAACCACAATCTCCGTTCCCATGAAAGAAAATCCAGCTATTAGTCTCCACCTGCCAGGTCTGCTGTGCAGTGGTTTAGCATCGTGGTCAAAAGCTTGGATGGCAAACTCAGAACTGGATTAGAGTTCCAGCTCTGACTACTTGCTGTGTGTCACCTTGGACAAGTTATTTGCCATTTACAAGCCTCAGTTCTTACATCGATAAAGTTGGGGATAATAACAATGCCTTCTTCATAAAGAGATTGTGAGAATTAAATGAGATCACTTGCACAAATGGCTGAGTTCACAGTAAATACTTTCTAAATGGCAGTTATTGTGAGCATCAAATACAATATGTGGCTCGCTCTGTAAAATGCTCTAAAAAATTAATTTTAATTACCCTGTGTATAACTTAACAATACAACTAATTTGCAATCTGATTGCTTTGTTGATGAACACAATCTTTAGATGCTGAATACACTGTAGAATTCCTTTCTCCTTTTAAAAACCTTCATTCACAGTATTTATTGACCAGGACCCTGGATGGGGCCTGCCTATGCATTTCCTTCTCTTTTCTTCCTGCATAGTTCATGTGCCATTAGTAGGACCTCAAGAGAATGGAACAGAATTACCAGGGACCCCAGCACCTGCCCCATCCTGTTACTCAAACTTCCAGACTCCCACTTTCTACTGAAAAAGGCAAATGGGTAGGCAAGCAGCAGCACCAGGACAGGTGAGTAGTGAGGGTATTAATCTGCGAGACCATAGTAAAGCCATCCTGGGGGTGAGGTCTTCACAGGATGGCCGTGTGTGTTCCTCTGTGGGCTATCTCCTGGCTTGGCCTGTGTTTCCGAGGTCACATGGAGGTGCAAGCCTAGCCACCTAACTGTCTCACCGGCTGACTCTGTGTAGCACTGAGAAGGACAAAGATAATGGACTAACTGTGGCAGTGCAGGCCAGATCTGGCGTCTTCAAGTATGCTCATCAGTCTTTCGCTGTTCCTCCTTTCCTATAGCAAAGGCCCAGAGGGTTTGGAGCATGTGGCTCTCATCTGCTTCACAAATGACTGGGTGATAGCTGTCCTCTGACTTCAAAGAAAAGCTGTTTCCTTACTGAAAGGCTTCACGTTGAAGTTCTCAGGAGAGGAAGACTCAGTCTCCCCCAGGTGACCCATAGCTCAGGTGTGGCAGAACCATGGTGACAGTTTGTATAGGGCTTGCCCTCCCAGCTTCCTGGGCTTCCTCTGACTCTGGTTAGAGGAGGTGCTCAAGGGGAGAGATCAAGGCCTCTGCTCCCTGCTTAACTCAGGCCAGGGCAGAAGAGAGAATCATGATGCTCCAGCCAGAGAGCCCTGGGAATGGCTGCCAGTTCCTAGGTCTGCATCCCTCCTATTCCTGCAGCCAGACCCCTCCCCTCCTCACTGTCACCATGCTCAGGTATGGGACAGTCCCGCACCTGGGTAGGGTAAACCTAAGAAGTCTGTGCAACAGCAGATAGAGTGACTCGGCTTCTTTGTTCTTGCTGTTTGAGGCTTGTGCCTTCATCTTGATAACTGGCTTCCACATGATGGTGAACAGGCTCAACCTGTTTCCTAGTTCCCCTGTCTTGATGATTTGCCTGATACATAGTTCTAAAAGGTGCGGGCCTGCCTAGCTCCAAAGGACTTATGGCCAGACAGAATTGAAGAGAACAGCTGCTCCAAGAACTGCCTGCCATATGACATGGTACAGGAAGGGGCTGGTGTTCACTGCTGGAGACAAAGAGAAAGTGGTCAACAGAGAGGGAACAAGAGAAGAGAGAAAGGGGAGAGCTAGGAGAGGACCACATGGCACCAGGAACCCATAGTTAGCTCTTCTGCCTCACATGGTTTTGATGGCCTGAACACAACTTGATTGTACCCACCTGATTCATGAGGGGACTGCTAGGGCTTTGAGATAAAGCAATGTCAGTGGGAAACAAACAGAAAAGTACACTAAGCATTTCTTTTCAGCTATTATTTTAAACATAGGGTGTGTACCTGTGAGGCAGCAAGAACACTCTTAATTACTCCCTTACAAAAAAGTATAGCTCATTTCCACATCTTTGCTTCCTTTTTAACTTTGCCAAAATGCATGCCCAAGCACATTTTGGAGAAGCATGTCCTCAGTCTGGTCACAGTCACTGTGACATCTTGGTCTACTGAATGGTGCTTCTAGAGTTGTGCTCACTGAGCCTCAGCAGCTGTATATGGTAGCTCCAAATTTGATTCCAGGATTACTCCGTCTGCCTAAGAATTTTCTCTTGAGTCTATTTTCTATGTCTATTCAGAAAACATACAATATATCCTCAACCAGTTATCACAATCTTCATTAAAATTTGAATTTACCATGATCCCTTCCCTTCCCATCACTAACTAGTCCTCCTGGCAGGATTTGCCTCCTAACTCGCTCCATCACCTGGGCTGGAGTGCAGTGGCATGATCTTGGCTCGATGCAACCTCCACCCCCCAGGTTCAAGCGATTCTCCCACCTCAGCCTCCTGATTAGCTGGGACTATAGGTGTGCGCCGCCATGCCCAGCTAATTTTTTGTATTTTTAGTAGAGACAGATTCTTACCATGTTAGCCAGGCTGGTCTTGAACTCCTGACCTCAAGTGATTCACCCATCTCGACCTCCCAAAGTGCTGGGATTACAGGCAGGGGCCACTGCCCCTGGCCTAGGACTCAATTTTTTAACCTCTGCTGCTGGTAATCCATTGAGATCTAGGTATGCAAACATAATAATGGTAATAACAGGCTGCTAGAATTTACCAAGAACTTCCTATTGGCAAGCACTGAGCTAAGGGCTTTACAGGCATTATCTTATTCTCACAATCTCTCACAATGTCATCTCTAGACTTCCATTTCTAGAAATATGACAGAATGGATATTCCGAAAAGCCTCTTACTGCAAAACATCTAGAACTGATTTATCAAGAACAACAAGCAGACTTGTAAATGCAAATCTGAGCTGGTGAGAAGGAGAAGGAATTTCCTAGGAGTGAAAACAACAGGAAGAAAGCTGAAGGCAAAGGAAGTCAGTAAGCCCTAATCGCTTTGTCTGGCCTACCCAGTTGACTGATCCCAACCGAGGAGTCTGGGTTTTAACAGCCACTCAGAAAAGCAAGACTAAGCCTTGAGCCAACTCCAATTAGAAAGCTGAAACTTAAATGCCAACATAAATGTATTGGAAAAGCAGCAAGGCTGAAAAAAAGCACTGATCATTCATGTTGAAAAATTGGATAAAGAAAAGCAAATGAAATCCAATGAAGGTTGAGTGAAAGAAGTTATAAAGAACAGAAATTGGCCAGGCACGGTGGCTCATGCCTGTAATCCCAGCACTTTGGGAGGCCAAGGCAGGCAGATCAACTGAGGTCAGGAGTTCCAGACCAGCCTGGCCAACATGGTGAAACTCCGTCTCTACTAAAAATACAAAAAGACTAGCTGGGTGTAGTGGTGGGCGCCTGTAATCCCAGCTACTCGGAAGGCTGAAGCAGGAGAATCTCTTGAACCTGGGAGGCAGAGGAAGCAATGAACGGAGATCACACCATTACACTCCCGCCTGGGCGACAAGGGCAAAACTCCATCTCAAAAAAAAAAAAAAGACAAAAAGAAGCAGAAATTAACAAAAAACAAAACACTTGCATCTAAAGCTAGAACCCTTGAAGAAGTACAACTTGAGTGGAAAGAGGGAACTAGAAAAAATTCCATCCACTGGCACAGGAAGACTGCAAAGAAACTTGCCTGTCTTGGCCTGGGTCCAGGTTGGAATTCAAAAGGTTCCTATGGAATTCATAAACACAGACCTCTCCTTGCCCAGGTTGGAGCAAGCAAACAACTGTCGGATAAAGGAGCATGAAAGAAGTCCCGGGTTAGCAAGGTCCCTACAAAAACCTGGAAAAAGCAACGACAAAGCTCCAGAGACCCTCCACATGGGCTGCGCCCACTCACTGTCCAAGGAAGACAGCCCCTCAAGCCTGTTGAATACGGTTTCTCTTCCAGACTTCCAGATCCAAGTCCATACCCATCCTTTTGAGTCTTGCTTCTCAAAGCAGGACACTGGAACCAAGTACATCAGCATCGCCTGGGAAATGTGAATTTACTGACCCCCAGCTCAGACCCACTGAATCAGGAACTCTGAGGGTGGAGCCCAGCAATCTGTGTTTTAACACGCTCCCCAGGTGATCATGATGCACACTCACATTTGAGACATTTATACCCATTCTTCCTCCTGAGGAGTACCACCAGGACAAGCACGTTCAATACATTCCAATAATGTTAGAAACTACTGCTCTGGATTTTAATAATATCTTAGGCCTATCGAACCCTAAGAAATAAAAGTTTTAGAACACCAAGCAGGGTTTTTATTTTCAAAGTTTGGAACTTATATGAGTCATTCTTTTTAGGTTTTATATAAAATAGTAAACCTTTAAACACATAGAGTTTTAGCTAGAGAATGAAATTCTCTTACATGATTATTTATAATCTATGCAATAATTAGCATAAGACTAAGAGATACCAATTTTCTTCACATGAATAGAGCATCATTTACATAAATTATAATGCTAATAATCTATTTTCAGTCCAAAATTTGTGTGTGTGTGCTGCGTTTTCACTTGGGTAGAAAGAACCACTATGTCACATAGAATAAGCATTTATTCTGTTGCTTTGAGTATGTGAATAGTTATTAAATTAGGATTATGTTGCTTGAGATACAAGTAAATCATCTAGTCACCTCTGATTCCTCACACCACGATTGTTTAGTTCTTACTTACAGTTATCCATAATATTTATTTCAACTTCATGTAGGTCTGAAATGGTCACAGATCTCATTAAAAATGAGAACTTTTATTTTATGGAGTCTATGACGTCATGTTTTCTATTTCATATTGTTGTTTAATCAGAACATGTTGGTGTTCCATAAAGTTGCTTGTGTCATAATGTAGTGAAGATAAGAGGACTTGTTGCCTTAAGCAAGATCTTAGGATACTCTGGGGTCCTCTGCATTGGTTCAGCTACTACAGACTGAGGTTTATTGGCTCAGTTCTGTGAACCTGTAACTTCAGTGGATAATGTTTTTAAATGATCAGGCCTTGGCACAAACTCTATGTCAGTAATTACAACAAAAGATACTATTCGAATAAGAACACTTGTGTCCACTATGCAAAGCATGTCTGACCTAATTCCAAAGTTTCAGACTAATACAATCAATGATCAGAATACCACCTGCTTTCATTCTTTCCACTTAAGCACATGGCAGGGTGTGTGTCTATTGGCACAAGTGCAATCAGTATAGGAACTCGGTAATTCTGAGAATTGCCACAGGTAGAGAAAGTATTTTTAAGCATGCTACCTGCTCTGCCCGAGCAATCTTTGCAGGTGACTCAATTTCAACCTGAGTCTCCTCACTCCACATCTCCTCTTCTTTAACACCTCTCCCTCAAATATGTCCTTTACTCTCCAGACCCACAGTCAGGCCTACTTTTCTGGACAGAAGGTGTTTGGCCCAGGGAGTCCAAGCCAATTCTGGCTCCTGCCATGACAGACAGATGAGCCATCAGAGAGAACAGCTCCACCTCTGTCACCAGAATGACACACCTCCCATATGCATCACCTTCACCCATATCAACATCTCCTTCATTTTCTTTTCCACAGCCATCAACATCAACATCCTCATCAATGTTTCAATGGGTCATGAACACCAGTGCAATTATTACCATGATCTCAAATGCCATCACTGTTTCCTACTTGCTAAGAAATGGTGTGGTCTGTTGGGAAAAGAAAAACAGCTCTGAAGCCAGGCTGAAATACTTTCAAATTATGGCTGTAGTTACCATTATTTGTGAGACTTGGGCAAGTTCCTTACTTTGGACATTATTCCTTAGCTGCAAAATGGAAATAATACCTTCCACCCATGGTACCGGCAAAGATTAGATGAGATAAAATACATAAAGAAGCTAACACGGTCATGGCTCCTAGCTGGTACTCAATAAATGTAAATTTTGTATGTTGTGGATCTTCAGTAAATATAGAACAAGTGACTGAATGGATACCAAAGGGAACCAGATATTTTTAAGAAACACTTTATTTAGGCTAGAGGTTTTTAAATATTAAGTTGTTGTTAATAGCCCAAACCTTCCTTCAAGTACAATTGTATGCAGAAGGTCAACACTGAAAAAAAGACAAACAGAGCTGCTTCCATTAAAGCAGGGGTAGGGGTTCTGTGGTCCTCTTAGATCCATTTGTCATTACACACCAGGTCATCTTTGTCCTGGACTCCCAAAAGCACAGTTTGAAAACCACAGACCCAGGATATATTCTTAAAACTAAGTTTTACTATAACTTTTATCTAAGTTCCATATATTTTTGGTTAGTTCTATTTTCTTTTTGTTAATCTAAATGAAATCCTTATCATTACGTCTTTTAACTTGTATTGTTGATACATTGGAAAGCTACCTTTATAGATGAGTAAATTATCTTAAAATTTTTTCCAAGTTTTTCAGTCTATTTTACTGGCATTTCCCAAGTACATAATCACACTGGATACAAATGATTTTTTTTTCTCCTCTTTGTCAGAATTTTAATCTCTTATTTATTTCATGCTTTGGTGTATGCCCAAGAACTTCCAAAATAATGTTACATAAAAGTTGTCATGGTATGCATCCTACTTAGTTCTTGATTTTAATTAGCTTTCTTGTAGGCTAGTTATTCCTACTTTGTTGCCAGAGTCCCAACCCCCTGAAATTCTAATTGGTCTAGAGTAGGTCTCAAGCATCAGTAATTTTAAAAAAACTCCCCAGGTGATGCTTATGTTCAGAGATTGAGACCCTCTCCTCAGTTCCAGGTAATTTAGCATGGATATGATGTTGGCTGCTTATTTAATATTGACATTCTTTATCATGTTTAGGAAAAAATTGGTGTTCTTGGTTGTCTAAGGTTTGTTGTACTTGTTTGCTTTAGAAATAGTGTTACAATGGTCTGTTGAGATTATTGCATTATATATTTACATATTTTTTTCTTACTGGATATATTAAAGTGATGAATAAAACATCCTTGTATTCCTCAGTTAAACTCAATTTGGCCATGGCCATGGTAATTCCTTTATTGCATTATTCAGTTTAGTTTGCATTTATATTTATAATTTGTAATGATGTCTTTTTATGTAGTCTCTGTAATAATAACAATAATACTAGCATTATGTTTAAGGATTTCATGTTTGCTATGTTCCAGATACTGTTCTAAGTTCTTTAAATAATTATTTTATTTATTTCTCAGTCCTTCATCTATGGAAACTGAAGCAGAAAAGGATTAAATGTCTTGCCCTTGGAACATAGGAGAGCCAGGACTTGAACTCAGGTAGTTTGGTGCTAGAGGACATGCTTTAGGGCAGTATTTCATTCCACCTGTCCATGCCATCACATGTCACCTGGGTGACACTGAATAACAAGTTCTTTAGCCTCTCACTTCTTCAGTTTGCTCATCTGAAAAATGAGGGTAATAGTTATCCCTCCCTCATAGGGCTTTAGGAGTAATGTGTCAATTAATATTTGTGAAATCTCAGAACCTTGCCCGGCACTGAGTAAGAACAAAATCAAGCGTTTGTTAAATAGAACCAAACCAGGCTATCTGGCACCCAGGTCTCATACACGGCCTCTTTGGTATCAGGGTTATACTGGTCTTAAGAAAATGACTTGAATAGCTGACCCCAGAATCTTTATTGGAGGAAATTCCTTGATTAAGCAAATTTCTTTCATGGTTTTTTGTAAATTAGTTTTCCACTTTTCCATAATAAATTTGTTATGTACATTTTCTCAAAAATCATTTATTTTCTATTTTATTGGCATATATTTTTAAATAATAAGAAGCTTTATACTGTAATCACCTTTTACTTCTTTAGTTTTATTTGAATTTTCTGTTTATTAAAAAAATACCTAGTTTTGATTTTATTAATTTTGTTTTGGATTTTTTCCCCAACAAACCAGCCCTTGTATTTATCTCTTAATGCTATTAGTTTTATAAATAATGTCTGATTTATATATCTTGTTGAGTAGAATGCTTCATTTATCTAGTTTTAATTCAATCATTTAAAGTAATAGGAAGCATCAAACACCATAGAATTGCCTATGTACACTTTTGGGCACATGCAACCATTTTTTATCTGCACTGTTACTCATCAATGCACTTGTGGAGTGTTGCTCCAATCACCTCATTCACAGTCAGCCCTTTTCTCAGTCACAATTATACCCTCCCCACTTGTTCTCTAGCCCCTCTCTTCTGGGGCCTCTCTTCTAAAACAGTTATTTTCTTGACTCAGTTTATCTCCTTCCAACATATGATTATAGTAATTGCAACGAGGGAGGTGAGGTTAGATGATTTTCATTCATTTTTCTGATCCAGTTGTAGAATATAAACTCATAAAGTCACAATTGATAGTTCTTCCCTATACAAACAAGAAGTAATTAGAAAACATAATAAAAGAATTGGTGCCATTTACCATAATGGAAGAAGAGGAAAAGGAAGAGGAAGAAGAGGAGGAGGAAAAAGGGAAGAAGGGAAGGAAGAAAAGGAAAGGATAGGAAGGAAGGAGAGAGGGAGGACAATAGGAATAAACTTAAGAAATGGGCAGTAACTACACAAAGAAGACTTTCAAAAAACTTTCTGAGAGACATTTTAAAACAAAAGCAGCTTGAATACAAATGAAGAGCATTTTTAATTGAAATAGGAAAAGCTAACGTGGTAAGACTGTCAATTCTTTCTAAATGAATATGTAAATTTGTTGCAACCCCAATAAAATATTAATTGATTTTTAAAATATAAGAGCAGCTGGTTCTAAGACTTTTGTATAAATATCAAAATTCAAGCTTAGCCAGAAAAAATTTCTACAAAGGAAGCATAATGAATTAGGCAAGCGCTACTAGATAATAAAACTTATTATAAAGCATTTGTGATTAAGCTAGATGAATGAATTGATAGAGAATCCAGAACTAGACTCAAACACATATGCAAATTCAGTTATGACAAAGGTGACATTTAGAAGCAAATGCATTCTTCAAATGATAGTGATTCTATTCATAAAGTTATAACACTTTTTTCTTACCAATGTTTTATTATTATAATATTATACATTTATTACAGTTACATTTATTATAAATATTATGCCCTTTTTAATATAAATGAATCTGTAAAGTCCTAGGAAAAAAATAAAGGAATTATTTTATATTCTGGATTGGGGAAAAGCCCTTTTAATATTTACTAAGCACTTGTTGCCAAGCAATTTTTAAGCACTTTACACGTATTTATTTATTTATTTAATTCCCACACAATGTTATAATCCCCATTTTACAGATGAGAAACCAAAGCACAAAAAGGCGAAGTGAACTTGGCGCTTGGACCAATAGTTCAAAAGCGGCAGAGTGGAAGTACAAAGCCAAATGGTTTTACTCTAGAGCTTGTGTTCTTATAAACTACCTGGAAAAAAGACAAAGATGAAGGCCAGTGGCAGGTCCTGGCGCAGCTTGCTGGGCTCCATCCGTCCTTGGCCGTGAAGCATAGGTAGTCCCTGACTGTCATGTCCACAGATGGGTCATTGTTAGCACAGGTATGAAATGTTGTGGCATTATTATTTATCCTGTGAACGAATAGCAAGGTGGCCCTGCTGGCAAAAGAAGAAATTGTGTACGATCTGGACGTGAGAACAAGGTGATATGATGTGTGAAAGGCAGTTCTGCAAACTGGTTAAGTAATTATGCTAGACCTGGCAAGACCTTACTCTAGAAATACAAGATATCATCGCAAACAACCCATGTGTTTCCCACAAAGAAGAGAAAGCTGAAGAGGCAACCTCACCAAACTTCTGCATGCCCGATGGCCAGGGTGTACTGGCATACTTGTTTAAAATATGCCTATTGTACGGATCAGTGAGCTACAACTTCTGCAGGATTTATGTGTCAGACAGCTCATTTTTGTCAACCCTCCAACCAAGCTTTCTGAAGAATTACTTAAACTCGTTCTTCACTGTCTACTCCAAATTAAATTCCAAATGGAAAAATATTTTGATATAAACCAATCTATAAACTTCTAGAAAAAAACATGGGGGAATTATTTTTATAATCCAGAGTGAGAAAGACCTTTCTCATTAAGCGCAGATGTTATAATGAAAAAGAAGGATCATTTTTACTATGCTAAAATTTATGTATGGAAAAAATAAAGTCAAAAGACAAATAAAAACATGGGAAAATATTTGCCCCACCCATAGCATGCAAAAGGCTAATTTTCATTATACATTCAAGAGTTATTTCAAAAAAGAAATCATGAACAGAGCACACAAACAGAAAATTCACCAGAAAATAAATATAAATGGCATAAAAAATATAAAAAGATGTTCAACCTCAAAATTTTAGATGGTAATTTAAAATAAAATTAAACATCACTATTCATTTACTGGACAAAAATCTTTGCTAATGCACAGTATTGATGAGAGGAGAGAAAGAGACACTTCCAGACAGTGAATAGACTAATTGGTACATCTCCTTTGGAGGACAATTAAAAATGATACTAGTAATAATAATATAAATAGCTTACTTTTTTTGAGTATCAGCTATGTCAGATAGACATTCTATGTGTTTCAGATATTCTAACTCATTTACTCCTCATAACGACCAAATGAGGTAGTTTCTATCATTATCACTATGAGAACACTGAGGCACAAAATGATTAAGAAACTTGTTCAAGATCACATGTCTAGTAAATGGAGAAGCTGAGCTTCAAACCCAGAAAGTCTGGAAAATTCAACTTAAAACACCACACCACCACACACACATGCACTCGTGCTAACTATGGATTATAATAGATGTGTTAATTAATTTGACTATAGTAATCATAGTAATCAGTATCCAGTGTACATATATGTGTATCACATCAGCCTGTCATACACCTTGGACATATATACTTTTTATTTGTCAATTAGATATTTTTAAACTAAAAATAAACCAAGCTTGACAACATCCATAAATATTCAAAAATTTTATACCCATTATATTCATTAGGATTAGATTAAGGTAGTTGACATAGAAAAGAAAATAACTGTTACTTAAACGAGGTAAAAGTTAATTTCTCTCCCAAATAAAATCTGGAGGTATGTAGCTTAGAACTGGCAGGGCAGCTTTTACCCTATGAAGTCCTCAGGAGCCTGGCTCCTTCCAGCTCCCCACTCACCATCAAAAGGGTGTGGCCCTAGGCAGCATGTGAAGTACAGAAGGAATAAAGAATAGAGGACAGAAGGCACTTGTCATCTGTCTCTCAGAGAAGTTTTTCAGAAGCTGTCACGCGACACTTCCCATTCCACTGCTCTGGCCGCAAAGCAGGCTGGGAAATGTAGTCTTAATTCTGGGCCGCCATTTGCACAGGTTTGCATTGTATTACCATGGAAGAGGAGGAGAAGGGAGATTGAGGGACACGTGGCCAGCTCTTTTCTTCCTGCTGACACCACAATTCAACTTCTAGGAAAATGTCTACTAGATTAATGGCACATTTGTGTAACAACATATTACACTGATGATTCCCCATTTATCCTTCCTCTCCCTGCCTACCCTATACACTGCAGACTGACCTCCATGGACTGCATCACCCGGGCTTCCCCAACCTCTGACTTCCACTTCTATTCAGCAGCTGGAAGAACCAGCAGAAAACCAGAGAGCAAGAGGAGATAGCAGTCAGGGTATTTATTCCTCTTGCTCCTACTCTGATGGCTGCAGTGTGGGTACTGGCTGCATTCCTCACCATGTGGCTGTAGCTCCGTTTGGCTGGCCTGTCTCCCACAGCCATGGTCTCACTGGCTTCTAGTAACACTGCTCCCTCTCCTTGTCCCTTCATGCCTAGGGTGGTGAAGGCTTGTCACTGTTGGGAGTTCCTGAGTGTTTAGCCATTTATTGCTGGTTCTATTCATCCTGCCAGCACCTGTGTAAATAGTACCTCCATGACTAAACTCTTCAGGTAAGCTTGGGATGTGCCACCTGCTTCTGCTGGACCCTGATTCATACACATACGTGCAAGGACTTTCATTACAACAGTGCTTGAAATAGTAATAAACCAAAACAAATTAAATATTTATCAATAGGGAACTGATTAAATATCATGCAGTTATAGTAGGAATATAATGTAGCAGTTTAACAAATGTTGCACTATCATGTACACTTAAAAATTTGCTAAGAAGGTAGACCTCAAGTTATGTGTTCCTACTGCACTAAAATAATAATAACGTCTTTATGAGCTAAAATAGAGAGCTCTTGATGATAGGATGCTACCAACTATATTTTAAAATATAGATATAGATGTAGAGTTAGGTTTGGATTTGGATACATTTGCATGGTGTGTTATAAATGTATATGTAATATGCATTTCTATACTTAAAGGTTTTTAAGGAAAAGACTAGAAACTGAGACTGGTGGTCACCTCTGAGAAAGAATAATGGAGAATAGGGTAGGAAAGAGCTTTACTTTCATTGAATATCATTTTATACGATATGAATTTTTACTACATATATATTACCTTAAAAAACTATTTAGAGAAAAAATATTAATTTTCCTTAGGATACATATAATAGGGAAGCATATGAATAAGATAGTGGCATTCCTTTGAGATTCCATTACTATAAATCGGATTCCAATTTCCTCTCCCCACCACTGTCTGCCCTCCCATAAACCCTCCTCCCATACGGGGGCACACCAAGGGCCCTCCCTTCTAATGAAGGGCAGTACCTCATCCCCTGGATCTACTGTGGTCCTTACTGTGCTCTCCCTATGCATTGGTGTCAATTAATGGAGTACATGTTCTGTTCCAAAGCTGTAGGAAGTGCTGCAAATTGGGAAAATGAATGATTCCTGTCCTCAGAGAGATTATTTCCTATGGAGGGACATGAAAGTGTAAGAGGTGTCAACAGGAGTGAACATAGAAATTGGAGACAGGGCACAGAGATGGTGTGGTCGATTGTAATCAGGGACTAAAATAGAGAACTGGAAGGATTTCCTGAGAGGTGAGAGAGGAATGTGGTGGCAATGGTAATAAAAGGAGACTGGGGTGCCCTCTGAAGACAAGCAAAATAGAAGGGCATTTGAAGCAGCAGAAAAAATGTAACTTGAAGCAGGACACTTAAGATAATTTAAGACTATTGATGGGAGATTAAAACGGGGAGCCAATCAGCTGAAGGTCATTGGCATCATCATCATCCTGGAGAGAATCAAAAGGGAAGGGTAGAAGAATGGGTTAAGATTGTCTATTACAGTCATTATTCAGGAAAGAAAAATAAACACTAGCTAAATGTTTGATTACTACTTTAGACTGCATTAAAATATGACCATATTAAGATGTTGCATCAAAATGTTCTTGTGCCTTTTGAGGGGAAGACACATAGGCATGAAATAATAGGGCACACTGGGGAAATTGCTGATAGTTCTTGAGGCATGACAAATAGCAAGGGAATAATACGGCTGCAGAGGTGGGGGCAGTGGCTGTATGATAGAAGTCTTTTCTATCATCCTGGAACAGCCAGTATTTGGCTGGGCAGTGATGTAATCAGTTGTGCATGTTAGGAAGATCACTAGGAGTATGGAGGTGAGGCCAATTAGGAGACCGTGGCACTAATCCTGAGTAAAGGTGGAGAAAGGACAGGCACACAAGAAATGTTGATGCAGTAGAATCAGCAGAAGTTAGTTATTAATTGAAGGACAAAGGTGAGGAAACAGGAGGAATTGAAGAAATCTATATTTCTAGTGACCAAATTGGTAGGAGTGCCGTACACTTGGATAAAGAATAAAGGACGAAAAAGCCTGGGGAGAATGTGTGGAGCTTGAGGTTACTTGTGAGTTCCAACTTCATGATTTCACTTATAATCTCTTCCTATACTCAATCTCTCTTTTCTCTGCTCTTCAATCCTCAACTCTCCCGTCTCCTTCTTACCACAATTTTGCCTAATTAATGCCTACTCCCTCTTTAAGAATTAGCTCAAGCAACCTTCCATCCAGAAAGTCCCTCATGACATTTTATCTTCTTCCAATGAAGGCTGAGTTAGGTGGCTTTTCCTCCCATGATCTGGTAATGTTCTGTGTTTATTTCTATCATTATACCTTAATGCACATCAAATTATTTTTCCTTTACAGATCAGTTTCCCCTACATGATGTTAAGCTCCTTATGGGTTGGATCTACATCTTCCTCTCTAGTTTCCCCAGCATATAGCACAGTGTTTATTAGGATGTGATAGGCACTCAGTGATTGTTGAATGAATGAATAAGTTTTGAGTGGGAGAAGAAACACTTCTTTTTCTTAGACTTGGGTGGAATCATTGGAGGGTGTCGAAAGTTGTAGTTATTAAGGGCTAAGTGAGAGTTTGAAGGTGTCTGCAGTCTAAGTCTTATCTAGGAAGTAAGAGTCATTCCCCAAGAGAAAGGTGGGTTGAGGAGAGTGAGGGCATTTGGAATTGCTGCTGTGGGGAGTGAATAAAGGAGGAGCCCAGAAGGTCTGGTTGACATTGGCAATAATAAAATTATAATGGCAGTGACCCCGGTGTCTGTATGATTCCCTCTAGCAGTTCAGTGGGCTGAATGTGAACGAGGAGGGGGTTGACAGTGGAACTCATCAAGATCCACAAGGCAGATTCAGCAGAGGACAAAGAAGCTCTGACACAGAGTGACAAATGGTTATAGATTGGATTAGGAAGAGAGGTGGAGCCACAAGAGACAAGACTGAGAGAAACGAGAGTGAGGAAATGAAAGACTATAAGTCTACATCATGCTGAAGAAGAGAAATTGTGGGGTAAGGTAGTGGTCAGGGGTGGCTCCTTTGAGAGACTAGGGTGTTTACTTTGAGATTCCTGAGTTGGACCTCTTTTTGGGGGTGATGTCAGAGCCTAGGTTTTAGTGCAGCCATGGAAGTAGGTTGCTAAAGGGACCTGGAAATTAAGGTTGTAGGAATCAGAAAAGTTAGATAACTTTAAAGCTCCATATTGAACCTACTGTATCAGGATTCTGAAGTTACCCACGATAAAGGCAGGAATGGAGTGAGAGGAAGAGTAGGAATGGGGCTCCAGAGAGTCCAGTGAACAATGGGTGTGCCCAGAGATTGAGTAGATGGAGTGAGGCAGATGGAGGCAGGAATCTCAAGGGAAAATGGAAAGGCATTTTGCGTGAGAGTTGGAAGATAATGGTCTGCGGTGGTGAGAGGGAGTCTGTAGAATACCAACTGGCCTCTCCCTAACTCTGAAGTTTTCTTCATACTGGAGCACCCTCTCCAACAAGGCAGTCTTTATCTTTGCTCTTTCTTCTGATGCCTTGATTCAGCTTTCCAGGATGACTCTTGATTTGAGTCCCTAGCCTTGTGCTCTTATTGTTTGTGTTTCTGTGGGTATCACTCCACACTCGCAGAATGCTATGATGCCTTTTCTCATTACAACAAATCTGTCCTGTTTTTTATTTCCTTAATGAAAAACTAATAATTAACTCTGCTGTGAATAAACTAGATTTCCCACTAGATAATTGCCTTGGTCCATTTTTCTTGCTATAAATTCTTGCTGGGTGATTTATAAAGAAAAGAGGCTTATTTGGCTCATGGATCTGCAGGCTTACAAGAAGGATGGTGCCCATATCTGCATCTGGCAAGGGCCTCAGACTTTTTCCACTCATGGCAGAAGGTAAAAGAAAGGTGAAGGCAGGACTGTGTGCAGAGATCTCATGGCAAGAGAGCAGAAGCAAGAGAGAGAGGGGAGGGAGGTGCCAGGCTCTTTACAACAACCAGTTCTTGCGGGAACTAAGAACGGGAACAAACTCACTCCTGCACCTAGCCATTCTTGAGGGATCCACCCCCACAATCCAAACACCTCCCGCCAGGCCCCATCTTCAACACTGGGGATCAAATTTCAATGTGAGACTTGGTGGGGCCAAACAACCAAGCCAAATATTCATGCCATAGCAATGATAATGAACTAACATGCTACTATGCCGAAGAAATATATCTGCATTCAAAAGATCCTCCTAGATAAATGATGGCATAATCCAATCTACCCTACAAAGTCAATAAATAAGGAAGCCTTGTTGGTGTACCTCAAAGCACATAGCCATGTGTTTTTTAGAGCTGCTTCTTTCATGAGTTTAAATCCCACATGAGCAGTTATTTCAGAGGCAAATTGTTTTAAGTTAAGAGTGAAAGATAAACAGAAATACAGATAATTTTGAATTGTTGGGAAGAGTAGAATAAGTGTCCTAAACCAACAGTCATTCATGCAAGAAAGCCTACATTCCCAGGGTTTCAGTTTAAGTAACTTGTGGGTTATACCATTAAAAACATCTCTGCTCTAGCTGGGCATGGTGATTCATGTCTGTAATCCCAGCACTTTGGGAGGCTGAGGCAGGAGGATCACTTGAGCCCAGAAGTTCAAGACCAGATTGGGCAACAAAGTGAGATGCCCATGTCTACAAAAAATTAGTTGGGTGTGGCCGTGCATGCCTGTGGTCCCAGCTACGTGGGAGGCTGAGGCAGGAGGATCACTTGAATCCAGGAGGTTGAGGCTGCAGTGAGCCATGTTGGCGCCACTGCACTCCAGCCTGGGCAACAGAGTGAGACCCTGTCTCAAAAAAATAAAATGAAAATCTCTGTTCTTGCCTTCCTCTTTATGGTCTGACTGTACCTGGCTACCATGAAAGCTGCCTGACATCTGCTAAAACAACCCCATCAACAACATATGGTAATTGAGTACCCCTAAAATACTGTAGTAGGTGTGTGGATAGAGGAGATCACATATAAAATATGGTCCCTGTCCTTAAGAAACTTAAAACTTAAGAGAGAACTAAGACAAGTAGACATGAACAAGTAAAAGTCAGAACGTGTGTTAAAGCGATATTACTTTCTTTCAGCATCAAGGATCCCACATTCTATTGCTTTGGAATTGTTAGTATTGCCAATGCATTAAAAAGTTCCTTTGAGTGTTGGAATCTTGTGGAAGGTTGTCCTCTTCTGAGTACTCAAACCTGTGCATTAGTTTCCCAAACCTGTGCTTTATGACATCAGCCAGTCATATGGTAACTGTCAGATCAGCAGGTTCCTCATCCTCCACTTCCTGCAGAATCTGCTGGCACTTTTGTCTGTCTATGATACCACCTGGCTTAACAAAGTAGGTCAGACAGGGCTCTTGGCTCAGACAATGACAGGCACTGGAACATGCTTTAACTGAAAGAGACTGTGATAACATCTTCTGTAGAGACTTAAGACTAGAAATATCAACAAGAAGGTTACAGCTATAATCTTTCTTTTTATCTTTAACCCATTTTTCTCTTTCTGTGTTATATAGCCTGTCATCTAATAAGATATACAGATCCAACACATTTCTGTTATTTTACCATACAGTGTTACAAAAATACCATCTTACATTGTATAGTACATTTTCATTAACTGTACAAAATTCTTCCAGGTCTATGAATTCTTTTTATCCTCAAAGAAAACTCCAAAGAAGTATTATTGACCCAATTTACACAAGCCTGACTTCAGGTTCAGGGCCCATTTCACTCCACCATTAGAGCTGAGTAAGCATTTATACTACTCACCCTCAGGGATGGGAGCTCCCTTCCTTGCAGAGCAGCCAAGCCTACTTCTAAATGTCACCCTCTCTGTTTCTCTGGATCCTACTTCTCCCGCCTGTCAACTCTTTCTGCTGATTCTCTGCATAGAATTCAATTCAATGAAATTTAATAGGCAATTAATGGATGCCAGCCACAGGCCAAACACCATGCTAGGAATTGAGGTTATTAAATTAACACCCCCCAAGGAGTGGCTAGACTAACTGGGGAGACAGAAAAGCAAATTATTATAACGCGGCAACTGTTACAATAGAGGGATGCACATGGTACCTCCATAGTTCCAAGAAGGGAATAATTAAGTCTGCCTGATAGGCTTAAGTAAGTGGCAGTTGAGTCAGAATTTGAATTATCAAGGTTAAGAGGGCATTCTAGGCAGATGGATCAGCCTGTGCAAAGGTATAGGAATGGGGAACTCTAAGAAGTTCAATTTAACTCCCCTTTCATCTGTATCAACACCAAAATGCAGTTGGAAAAAACATTTCCCTTACTTCAAGGCCACTGACCTTAAGTGAGGTCACCAAGCCACTCACTCATTCACCCACAGCCCTAGACTGCTATATTACAACTTCTTTCTCTGCAAGCCTCCAAATATTCCCAACCCCTTCGTCAGCCTGCATCTGGTAACTTTGCTTACTATTTCACGAGAAAATTGTATCGGTGAGAAGAGAACTTGCAAAATCACCCACCAGCACATCTACCATCCCACCTCATCTATTCCCATGTATTCTGCTCTCACTGAGGTTAATACGGATGAATGGTGAATCCCTCTCTGCGCTAACTCTTCACTGAACACTAGACTTGAGACATTCTCGCCTTCTCAAGGCCATTGCTGCAAGCAATCTCCCCACTCTCCCATGTCATTATTTCCCAAAGCATATAAAAATGCTATTATTTCTCAAATCTTAAAAAAGCCCTTCTTGAACTCATTATCATTCATACCCCCACCACTGTCTCATTTTCCTTTCTAGCAAAACTCCTTGAAAGAATTGTCTCACCCACTGTCTATAGTGCCTGTCTCCAATTCTCTGTCGAACTCACTCCAGTCCTCAACACTGCTGACACTGCTTCTGTCACATGCTGATGATCTCTACATTGTGAAACCCAGTCGCCATTCCTTTGACCTCATCCTACTTGACCTGCCATCAGCGTTTGACTCATTTGATCCCTCTCTCCTTGAAACTTGTTTGCCACTTGACTTCCGGAATTGATTCCCTCCTGATAGTTCTCTTTCTCCTCCTCCTTGAGTTTCTCCACCTACTCCAGTTTCCTTGGCTGGTTTCTCTGCATCTTTCCTAGGACTCAGTTCTTACCCTTCTCTTCCTCATCTACTGCTCTCACTCTATAGGTGATTTCATTCAAGCTCACAGCTTTAAGAACCATGAAAAACACTGATGATTCCCACCTAAACCTCCCCTCTGAACTCCAGACTCCTATATCCAACTGTATACCCAAAATGGGGCTTAGATGTGTATGATAGGCATCTCAAAATCACCAAGTTAAAACACCAACTCCTAATATTTTCCCTAAAACCCACCTTCCTATGATGTCTAACAGTAAATGGAAACTACTCCATCCTGTGGCTCAGTCCAAAAAACTTAGTGTCATCTTTTTTTTTTTTTTTTTTTTTTTTTTTTTTTTTTTTTTTTTTTTTTTTTGAGACAGGGCATCACTCTGTCATCCAGGCTGGAGGGCAGCGGTGTGATCTTGGTTCACTGCAACCTCCACCTGCCAGGCTCAAGCAATCCTCCCACCTCAGCCTTCCAAGTAGTTTCTGGGACTACAGGCGCATGCCACCATGCCCAGCTAATTTTTTTTGTATTTGTGGTAGAGACAGGGTTTCACCATGTTGCCCAGGCTGGTCTCAAATTCCTGAGCTCAAGTGATCTGCCCACCTTAGCCTCCTAAAGTGCTAGGATTACAGGTGTGAGCCACTGTGCCCAGACATCATCCTTGATTCCCCTTTTTTTTTCCCCCTCTCACATTCCACTTTCAGTCCACCAGCAAATCCTGTTATCTCTACCTTCAAAACATAGGCAGAATCATAACCCTTCTCATCATCTCCACCACTTCCAACCTTATTCAAGCCAAGGACATTTCTAGATTATTACAATGCCCTCTTTATCTGTCTCTTTGATTAAGCGCATACCTCTCACCCCATTCTACTCTCCAGACAGTAACTAGAGTAATTCTTTTTGAATATAAATTAGATCAGGCCACTCAACTGACTTACCATCTCACTTGGACGAAAAGCCCAAATCTTTCAATGACCCTTACATCTTACATGATCTGTCCTCCACCACCTCTCTAACTAAATGAATGAATGAGCAAATGAGTGAATGAATGGTAGGGGAGAGGAGATTGGGATGAAAGTAATGCTAGACATTTTTAGTCAAACTAATGAGTTCATACTTTATCTGAATAGAATGGATAATGAGCAAAAGTAAAGAGGTTTAGTAAGATAACTCTGTCCAATAAATTCTATTTCTAGGATCCAGCCCACATGTCACCTTCTATACCAATCTTAACTTCATTTCTCTGCCAATCTTCCATCTGCACTCAGAAATCCAGCCACAGAAATCCAGCCTCTTTGCTATTCCTTTAATATGCCACATATCCAAACTTCCATTTCTTTGTCCTCTTTGTTCCTTTTGCCTGGAATGTCCTTTCAATCTGAAACATGTCTACTCCTGCATCTAGACTAACCTTAAGTTCTATCTTTTTGTGAATCCCTCCCTTAACTGCCCCAGAAAGAGGAATATCTTTTCTCCTTTGGGCTTCCAGAGTATCTCTTACCCACCTCTAATACAGATTTTATCACATCACTATAGTTACTTGTTTACATACTGGCAAGTCTCAAGAGGACAAGATCCGTGATCAGTTCTTGGATGGGGCTCCTGCACTTTACTCACCTAGAATCTTCAACCCAGTAGATGCTCAATACCTGTGTTTTAAATGAAAAGGAATTGGGAAAATGAAATGAAAATTAATAGAGGAAAATGTATAAGAGAAACTAGGAAAGTGAGGTGTTGTCAAAACGAAAAGAGAAAGGATTTTCAGGAAGTAAGAGGTGCTCAATGCTTCAGAGATTTTAAATAAGCTAACAGAAGCCATCGTATAAAACAAGTAGGAAAGAATTAGAGATGTAATAGCTAAGGTTCAGCAGCATATAACAGAAATCACTATATTTAAGCAGAAAGTGATTTAATATGAGGAATTAGATGCTGATAACATCTTTTGGAGGGCTGAATAAATGGGCTCTAGGCTGTGCCCCCTGGAATCCCAGAACAACCCCACTCAGAATTGTCCTGCCAGTGTAACCTGGATCTCTTCCACAATGGAAGGGCTAAAAATGGTGGCCACTGGAGCTGTTGGCTTCAGAGCCACAATAACTGCTAGCTCTGCATGAGCCCAGACAGGTGCCCTGCACCTGCCTCTGGATACCAATGACTGGCCCCTAGAATCTCTGCTAACGCTGCTGCAGAAAAACACACCTCCGTGACCATGTGCCTTAGTTTTCTATTGCTGTGTAATAAATTACCACAAACTTTAATGGCTTAAAACAATACCCATGTATTATCTCACTTCTACAGGTCAGAAGTCCAGGTGGGCTTGGCTGGGTTCTCTGCCCTAAGCAGAGAGTCAAGGTGCAGCAGGCTGGGTTCTTATCTGTAGGCTCTGGGGAAGAATCTACTTCCAAGCTCATTCAAGTTTGGCAGAATTCAGTTCCTTGCTATTGTAGGACTAAGGTCTTTCTAGAGGCCACTCTCTTGCATGGGCTTTTTCATAGATCCTCTCACAGTACCACAGCTGGTAGAAAGATCCCTCATGTGGGATTCCCCAGCCCCCCAACACTAATCTCTCTGGCTTCCTTTACTGCCTTCAGCCAGAGAAAATTCCTTGCTCTTAAATGGGCTCATGTGATGAGATTAGAACTGCCCAGATCATCTCTCTATTTTAAATCAGCTATGCCAGATAACAATATGATCACAGCAATAGCATCTCTTCATAATCATATGTTCTGGGATTAGGGTATGGAATCTTGGCTGCTATTTTTAGAATTCTGCCTACCACATTATGCTTGCCAGAAACAGCAATATAGCCAATAGATACACCTTTCATTAGTCAGAGTTCTCCACAAAAACAGAATCAATGGGATACATTTCTATAGAGAAAGAGATTTATTATACGGAGCTGGCTTCCATGATTATGGAGGCTGACAAGTCCCAAAATCCGCAAGGTGCATTGACAAGCTGGAGGCCCAGGAGAGCTGATGATGTAGTTTCAGTGTGAAGGCCAGCAGTCTCAAGAACCAGGAAGAGCCAATGTAGTTTGAGTCCAAAGACAGAAAAAAATTGAGGTCCCAGTTTGAAAGAAGTCATGCAGCAGGAATTTCCTGTTACTCATGAGAGGATCAGCCATTTCGTTCTATACAGGCCTTCAACTGACTGCATGAGCCCATCCACATTAGGGAGGGCAATCTGCTTTATTGTCTACTGATAAAAGTGTTAATCTCATCCAAAAACACCCTCACAGGAGCACTCAGAATGATGGAGCTTTTTTCATTGTTGTTTGCTTGTTGAGATGGGATCTCACTCTCTCACCCCGGCTGGAGTGCACTGGTGAGATCTTGACTTACTGCAACCTCTGCCTCCCTGGCCCAGGTAATCCTCCCACCTCAGCCTCCTGGGTAGCTGAGACCACAGGTGCATGCCACCACACCCAGCTAATTTTTTGTATTTTTGGTGGAGACGGGGTTTTGCCACGTTGCCCAGGCTGGTCTTGAACTCCTAAGCTCAAGCAATCCATCCACCTTGTCCTCCCAAAGTGCTGGGGTTACTGGGGTAAGCCACTGTTCCCAGCCTCAGAATAATGATTGACCAAATATCTGGGCACATAAAATTAACCATTACACCTTCCATATCTCCTGCAAGTACTGTACATTAGATTGGCTGAACCTAAGTCCTATCCAGAACTCCAGGTAGAAGGGAGTCAGGCAACTCAGAAAGGCACATGGCAACAGTTTCTTTCAAATATTTTGACCCCACACTGCTATAGGAAATGCATATTTTATCACACCCAGTATAAGCACACATATATGAGTACATGAAATAAAATTTTTATAAGACATTACTTACCTTTACTAAGTGCAATGTGTTCTGATATTTTCTTTATGGTTCTATTTCATTTTTTTAAATTTCAACCTATTGAAATATAATTGATAAAGAGGAATTCTATTAATATATATTTAAGGTATACAAACTGATGTTTTAATATAGGTACCCACTGGGAAATTGTTTCTATTTTATTTTAAATCACTCTGATCTTGACCCACTAAATGGTTTCATGACCTTCCAATAAATGAGGTTATCATGAAGAAGGCAGACTGATTTTGAGGGTCAGTCTACTGTACCCATTACAAATGACCTTAGGGAAGCCATTTTTCTTCAGTTACATGTCTCACAATGCCTGGAGGATAATAACAGATTTGTTAAGTTGAATTGACTGCAGACAGTGGGCTTTCAATCCAAACTGAACACACACTGAGAAAAGTCTGAATCTTTTTACAGGATAGGTCCCTGAGTATTCAATAAAATAAAAGATGGATATCAAGGAATGCCCTTTTGCCCACTCCCCACCTCAGGAAGGCTAAATTTGAAAGTCCACTGGAACACATGGGACCCATTTTTCAGGGGGAATAAATGACTACCAAGGCAGTGTTCATGTACAAAGTAAACATGAACAAAGTGAACATGATTAAATACCATAAATTGTTGCTGAAGCATGTAAAAATTGTCAGCTTCTGAGCCACTTATAATAAGTACTAAATGACTGGCTTTGATTACCATGTCAATGCTTAAGGCACAATTTAGAGAATGTTGTTACTAAGACAACCCTCCCTTTCAACGAGTGCCCAGGTTTCATATTTCTGTTCCACACCCCCAAGATGGTGAGCTGTGTCTCTCCAGGAGGAAAGGCTCTAGTGAAGAATCCATCAGTTTTCTACCACTCAATCTCTCTTACAAAACTACTCTCTGGGAAAATGACTTATTGTTCAAGTGTTTACTTTTTGTTATTTGAGCAAGCAGTAGGCATATTCGTGAATCCATTTTCATTTAACTGCACTCATGCTCCAAGCAGCTTACATGGATCAGCCCAGAGAGGTTAACCTGAATCAATTCTCTATCTCTGTCGCCACGTCACTGCAGAGTTCCACATGGTCAGATTTCATTGCCTGACTGTGAAAAAATTAAGAATTTGGCTTTCCTAAACAAGAATCAATTCTCTATCTCTGTCGCCACGTCACCACAGAGTTTCACATGGTCAGATTTCATTGACTGACTGTGAAAAAATTAAGAATTTGGCTTTCCGAAACAAGAAACGTATTATAGAGTCTTCCTCATTTGGTTACAAAAGAGTGTGAATGAAGAACAAATATGGGCATTGTCTGATACAGAAAGTAAAGTTTTAGGGATAGGTAGCTTGTGGTTGTTTTAACAAAATCTACAGATTGTTTAAAAATGAGAGAGTCTTGAAATCAGTGAAATTATGATGGCTTGGGGAACTTTTATCATAGCATTATCAAATATCTGGATATACACTCTATGTAGGAGCAATAAATCTCAATCATTTGTTTAAGAAAGATTTGATGAGCACCTCCTGTGTGGTGTTTATTGTTCTACTGTAAATGCAGAAGTGATCAAAATAGACCAAGTTTTGCTCATTATATAGCTAGAAGAGGCAGAAGATAACTGGGAAACAAATAATGAATGGAAAAGGTAAAGGGCACATGGGACACAGCCAGCTCAGAGTTGCCTAAAGCAAACACACACTACTCCTCTATTACACAGTTCCAAGAACTTTGACACATTTCTCTAATTGCTATGTATCTTAACTGCCAGAGTGTTTCCCTTTCTCCCAGTTGCATGTATTTTTTAGGAAAAGGTATAATTTATGGGATTAATACTGGGGATTCAGAAAATCAGTGGATGCCTGAGGATCAGTTTTGAAAATTGAGCAATGCCATAGTAGTTCTGGAGGTTGACAGGCAGGATATCTAATCACATACTTAAAAAAACAAACAGCTTCATTGAGGTATAACTGACATACAATCAACTGCTTGCTATGGTTTGAATATGTCCCCCAAAGCTCATGTATGGGAAACTTAATCTCCACTGCAACAGTGTTGGGAGCTGGGACCTAATAAGAGGTGATTGGTCATGAGTGGTCTGCCCTCATGAATGGATTAATGTTGTTAACCGAGAAGCAGGTTTGTTACCTGGAGAGTGAGCTTTTTATAAAAGTGAGTTTGGCCCCCTCTTGCTCTCTTGTATACTCTTTGCCCTTCTGCTTTTCTCAGTGGGATGATGCAGCACAAAAACGCTCACTGGATGCCTTTGGACTTCTTTGGCATCTTTGGGTGCTTTTGGACTTCCCAGCCTCCAGAACCATGAGCCAAATAACTTTCTGTTTATTATCAGTTACCCAGTCTGTGGCATTCTGTTATAGCAGCATAAAATGGACTAAGATGCTATACATATTTAAAATACATAATTTGATAACTTCTGACATATGCATATACCCATGTCAACATCACCATATCAAGGTAAAGGACATATCTTTCACCTCTAAAAATGTCCTTTGTTATCCCTCCATCCTACACCTCCCAGTGCCCAGCCCTAGGCAATCACTGGTCTGTTTCCTGTCACTAAAGGTTATCTCACATTTTCTAGAATACCATTCTCTCTTTTGGGGAATCTGGCTTCTTTCACTCAGAATAATTATTTTGAATTTTACCCACCTTGTTGTATGTATCAATAATTCATCACTATTTTGCTTATTTATTAACATACGAATGCACATTGGGATTGTTCCCACATTTTGCCTAGCATAAATTAAGCTTCTATAGACATTCCTGTAAAATTCTTTGTATGGACAAATGCTTTGATCTTTTTTTTTTTTTGGAGATGGAGTCTTGCTCTGTCGCCAGGCTAGAGTACAGTGGCATGATCTTGGTCCACTGCAACCTCCGCCTCCAGGGTTCAAGCAATTCTCCTGCCTCAGCCTCCCGAGTAGCTGAGAGTACAGGTGCATACTGCCATGCCTGGCTAATTTTTGTGTTTTAGTAGAGACAGCTGTTACTGTGTTGCTCAGGCTGGTCTCAAACTCCTGAAGTCAGACAATCCGCCTGCCTCGGCCTCCCGAAGTGCTAGGATTATAGGCATGAGCCACTGCGCCCAGCCTGCTTTGATCTTTTCAGTGACAATACCTGGGAGTAGATTGGGTCACATACATACAGGGTGCATGCTTAAATTTTTTTTAAAAAATACCTAACTGTTTTCCATAGTAGTTGCATTTTTACAATCCCATTAACAGTGCATGAGAGTTCCAGTTACCACATCATTTAGTAGGTCAGTCTTTTAAACATTCTAATAGATGTGTATTGTTATCTCATTGTAGTTTTTATTTGCATTTCCCCTAAGGCCTTATAATGTTGAGCATCTTTTTATACACTTATTTGCCATTCATATATCTTCTTTGGTAATGTGTTTGTTCAAATCTTTTGCCATTTTTAATTGGATTATCTTCACAGAATTGAGTTTTGAGAGTTATGTTCTGGATACAAGGCCCTTGTCACATATGTCATTTGCAAACATTTTCTCCCAGCTTGTGTGTTATCATCTAATACTTAAAAAGTCTTTCAAAAAGTAAAAGTTCTTAGTTTGAGAAGGTCCAAGTTTTTTGTAATGAATCATGCTTTTGGTGTTATAACTAGGAAATCTGCCTAATCCAGGGTCACAAAAAATTTTTTAAATATATTTGAAAGATGTTTCTCCATTGTATTCTTGATTTTATCAGTTCTGTTGAGAAATCTGCTTTTATTTGTATATTTTTCTCCAGGTTCTTTTAAGATTTCCTTTTTATTTTTAAATTTAAGCAATATGATTATGAAGTGACTTAGCATAGTTTTCCTCATGTTTTCCTGTGTTTGCAGTTCACTGGGCTTATTAAATCTATACATTTATAATTTTCATCAACTTTAAAAATTCTTGCCCATTATTTATTTAACTATTTTTTCTGCCTGTCTCACCCCTTAGGGATCCAATTACACTTGAAGCATTCTTTTCTCTATGTGTTTTATTTTAGATGGTTTCCATTGCTATGTCTTCAAGTTCTCTAATCTTTTATTCTGAAATGTCTAATCTCTCATTGATCCTACCTAGTAATCTTAGACTAGATTTTTCATTTTAGTCATTATAATTTTCATCTCTAGAAGTTTATTTTGGATTTCTTAACTTGCATGTCTTTACTTAACATGCTCAATCTGCACTCTAACTTCTTGAACATGTGGAATATGGTTAAAATAACCATTTTAATGTTCTTTATTAATTCTACTAATTCTATTATCTGCTTAATTCCTGGGTCAGTTTTGACTGTCTGATTTTCCCCCTTATTATGTGTTGTATTTTCCTGTTTGTTTGCATGCCTAGGAATTTCTGATTGGATGCCAAACATTGTGAGTTTTACCTTAGACGGTGCTGGATATTGTTGTATTCTCATAAATATTCTTGAACTTTGTTTAGGGATACAGTTAAATTCCTTGGAAATAGTTTTAACCTCTCAGGCTTGCTTTTAAGCCTTTTTAGGCAAGATCAGAGCAGTAGTTAGTGAAGGGATAATTTTTCTTCACTGCTGTGGCAAAACTCTCCTTAGCATTCTACCAAATGGCATGTGAATTATGAGGTCTTCCACTCCAGCTATTGAGAATAGGGATTATTCTTGGCCCTGTGTGATCCTGGGTATTATTTCCTCTAATCCTTTTGGGTGTTTCTTCCCTTGGTCTCAGCTAGTTTCCTAATACACATTAGATATTAAATATAGCAGCCTCTGTTGACTACTGACTCCATCCCCACAATTTAGGGAAACTCCTCAACTCGGCCTCATTTCCTCCTCTCTGTACCATGGCCCGAAAACTTTGCTCAGTTAGTAAGTTAGGGCAATTTTATGGATCTCTTCATTTATTTCCCATCTCGCAGAGATCATTGTCCTTCATTGACTGACATCTTATGTCTTGTGAACAATTGTTTCATATACTTTGTCTACTTTCTTAGTTATTTCCAGCAGGAATATAAATCCAGTCCCTATTACTATATTTTGAGAGGAAGTGTTAACTCTAAATTACATTTTAATGTTGAGTCTTACTTCTCTGGTTTTGTTTTCTGATTTTTTTTCTTCTTAGATGGTAGATTTTATGTGGACATATGGGAAATGACAATTGCTAGACATGAGGAGAAATTACAGGGAATGAGCGGACATATGGGAAATATGGTTTAAAAAGAACAAAGAGAAAGAATTGGGAATGAAATGAGAAAAAATGGCCAGATCTGGGGAAAGGAGTTGATAGAGAGTACCAAGGCCATCTGAAATCCCACCTCTCACCTCTGCTAGGCCGAATGTGTGACTGCAGAAGGATTCAAGCTCGTCACTTCAACTTGGTAAGTTTAATCTGTCAGTGAGCTGGTCCTCCCAGCAACCTATCAAAGACAAGGTGCATAAATTTGTCATCTCTATTTTTCAGAAAGAGAAACACCAAAATTGTTAGATAACAATCTCAAAATTGCCCAGAGAAAACGGCCTGGTTGAGAACTAGAAATCTTAAGTATATCTTGTTACTACTTTTCCCAAATGGTTATCTAAGCATCACTCATTGTGAGAGATCTAATTGTGGTACAGAGGACTTGGAACAGGAGCCTATGGTGATAGTCACAATCTGCCATAGCTATGTGACCTTGAGGAAGTCACTTCACTTCCCTAAGGTCTCAGTTTCCTTACCTGGAAACTGGAACAAGAACTCCCACATGAGAGGTCAATGTGAGGGTTTACTGAGATGATGCATGAAAAGCTGTGCACAGTGCCTGACACTGAATATTACATGTACAATTCTGTGTATTATCTCTTCTAGAGGGAGATACTGGAAGAATGTCTTAAATATAGAGATGAATCAGCAACCATGGGCTGTCAAATAAGAGCTGGACAGAGGACCAGCCTACAGGCCCACTCCCTACTCTCACCAGGCTATCCCAGCCCTGGGCTATCTCCTAATTAAAGAACCAAAGTCAGAAGACCTGGATTCACTCTCTAGGTATCTGACCTGGGGACAATTATTTAGCCCCTCAAGGAAGTAAAGGCATGAAGCAAACACTTGTGACAGGTGAGAAAAGTAATTCAGGCAGAAGGAGCCAAAAATTCCTGAGGGCAGAAAAGGACCTGGTGTATCGATAGCAAGGAAATCAGTGTGGCTGGAACGGAGAAGAAGGAGAGAGAGGAAGAGGAGGGAGGAGGATGAGGGGGAAAAGAAGAGGGTAGGTATGGAGAGGGTGTGAAGAAAAAAAGAAGACGAAGAGGAGCCAGAGAAGGGTGCAAACGCTGACAACAAGGTATAAGCCATTGCAAAGCTTGGCTATGCAAGATCCTCCCCCGCACATTCCCTGCCTGTCTTCAGCCTGTTTTCTCCACCAAACAATGCTCATTCCATTCTTAGCATCTAATGGAAGCAAGAAAATGGAAATAACCTAAAAGTCCAGCAATAGAGTTTAAAGAAATCAACATCTAAGATTCATACCGCTGAAGAACATTTATGACTCAGGAAAATGCTTATACTATATTACTAAATGAAAAAAGTGGGACTCAAAGCCGTGTAGCTAATTTTGTTTAAATGCATGCATATACACATCCTTTCTTTTTCCCAGAGAATTATATCACACTGTTATAAAAGTGCTGACCTCCAAGTGGCTGAATTATAAGCATTTTTAACTTTTTAATTATTTTTCAACTTTTTTTTACAACAAACCTATTACTGTTATAATCAGAAAGTAATAACACTCATAAATGAATTAAATAATTTAGTCCAGGATATCATCATCTTCAATAACATATTTCAATTCACAAATTTATTAGGTACTCTCAAGGTATTAAGAGGGTTTAAAATAGCCCAGTGTTAGTGCTGTGCAGGTCTATATTGCAATATGAATTCGTAAGATATTATAGTTATTTGAAAATTATATAAATGGCTTCATATCATAGGCTATTTACTTTGGAGAAGAATTAAATGAGATTTATCTTAGAACCCATTTGCTGGAATTAACTTGAAAAATATTGTCTTAAGTAGGTCTGTCTCAAAGATCATATTATAATAAAAGACCAAGAACTAGTAGAAAATCAAGACCCACAATGATAAAGGTCACTGTAAAATCTTATTACTATTTTTTAACCAAACATCTTCCTCCAAAATATTATAGTGTTTGATATTATATGTGAACCTCTTTAATCATTTCAGTGTATAGATTTTAGAACATACTGAAATGATAAAATGAAAACATATCTTATTTTGTATAACCTTTGGCCTCTAACTTCCACAATGCTTAAAAAATAGACTATTACCAGCACCATGGAATATTTCCCTTGTGATCACTCTCAATTACTGCCTCCATCTCCCTCCCCAAACTTAACCAATACCCTGACTTCTAACACCACAAATTAGATTTGCCTGTGTTTGAAGTTAACAAAATTGGAATGAAATAGTATGTGTTCTTTTATGCCTTACTTCTTTCACTCAGCATTGCTGGGGTTGTATCCATGCTGTTTGATACAATAGTAACTTAGCAATTTTCATTTCTGTATCCTATTCTTTTGTATGAGTATTCCACAATTTAGTTATCCATGCCGCTGTGTGTAGATATTTGTGTTGTTTCTAGGCTGCAGCTGTTATAATGAAGGCTGCCAGAAGGATTCCTGTTTCACCGGGTTTAGATAGAAGCATGCTCATTACAGCTGCCTTATTTAGGTTAGCTGCCTTGGTCTTGAACCCTGGCTACACATTACGATCACCCTGCTGCCTGGGAACCAGTTCTGCAAGTAATTCTGATCTAGGCTGGAGTTAAGAACCACTGTGCTAGATATTGAGACCCCACCCCAGACAAAAAAGGAGAGTAATCCACTTTAGGGGATTCTCAATGAATTGCTTTCTGGAAAGAGGACAATTAAATGCAATGTAAAAATTGATTGTGTTTGCATTGACTTTATCTTTCATATTTTTACTTCAATTTCCTAAACCAAAAGATTACAGGTACTGGTTTTATGATAGTTGTAAGTGGCCTCTAGAGTATTTTGAAAATTCCCCAAATTCTCAAAGGAAGGTTACTTTAGATGTGGCTTAAAGATACATGGGTCATAATTTAGCACACCTTGGATGGAGGATTAGGCTATCAAAAATTTAAACAGACATGACTTTGGTGTCCCAGCTCCACAAATAGTGAGACTTCAAAAAGGCAAGAGTTAATTTTCCTTGGTCCAGATCATAGCCTGGAATTAAATGAGCTCCACTTAATAACTATTGTTGCAACTGAAAATTTGGTTGGTGCTATTTAATTCCCTGAATTCTTGAAACTGTTTTTTGGACTCATGCCCAGGAGCTGTCTTGATAAATGTGTTTCAGAGAATGAAAAACAAAAATGGACAGCATAGCTCTAGAAAGTACAGTAACAAATAGTATGGAAATATCAAAAAGATCTAAAAGTTGCTTTCTCTTCAAGTTCAATCTCCAATCATTGGTAGATAAGAAAGAACAGAGGCCATAAACCCAATTATTTTGTCTTATGTGTAGAATACTTTAGAAATTTAATATTATTTATATGTAGCCAGGCAGTAGAATGCCTTCAACTTCCAGTGTGATGAGGCCTGTTTTAGGTCCTGTCTGACCCACAATAACTCCTCCAGTAGCCTCCTCTCCTACCTGACTTGACATGACTTTAACCACTGACCAAGAAACATTATTTGAGCTTTGACAATGTGATAGATTCCCTGAAAGCTTCTGTAGGGCCAATAAAGACCCCACCTTGGGGTCTTCAAGGAAATTGGAATCTTTTGGGGGTAATCTTACACTCATACAAAGAAAACTAAGATTGCAAAGCAACCATGATATGTCAGAAGCCCAGTGAGCTGGTGGTCAGTAAAACCTTCTCATAAGCAGTAGACATGAACTGAATCTTAAAGGATGGTCAGACTTCTAATAGGTAGGCAGGAAGGGGAAGGGCATTTCAGACAAGAGCAAATGTGAAGAAAAAAAGACGGGAAAATGTTCAGTAAACAGTGAGGAAACCAATTTCATTGGAGTGGGAGATTCTTCTAAGGCATGGCAATTAAAGGTTTGTGCACTTGCAGTCAGGAGTTCGAGACCAGACTGGGCCACGTAGCAAGACCCCATCTCTACAAGAAAAAAAAAAGATTTGTGATTGCAACTAAAGACAGAACAAAAGATGGTGTACATAACCCACTAGTTTCATATTCCAGTGTGAAAAAATCTTGATAACAGCAAAGAATTAGAGACAATCTTCTGACCAATTGAGATGGTAACTAAGCAATAGGACAGAAACAAAATTCTAACCAAAATTCTCTGAATATATTAATTAATACCAAAAATAACAGCAATTGAAATCTACAACCAACTTAAGACCACCCTTATGATGCTCTGCCCCTCCCAGCTACTAAAGCACAAAGACTGAAAGTCATTCTCCATCCCTCCCTCATCAATCTCTCCTACGATCTGTCCATCACCAAGTATTTTCAGCTCTGCCTCTGTTTCTTTCCACCGCCATCACTCTAAGCCAAGTGACCTGATCTCTCACCACCCTCCAACTGATCTTCCTGCTTTCTTTCTTAACCTCTGTGTCCCCCTCATCCTTCCCACCCCAGCCCCAATACCTTATTTACACAGCAGCTAGAATGCCATCTAACAATCCTGAATCTAATGAGATTATTCTAAAACATTCCTAAGGTCCCCACTGTACCCTTTATAATAACGTGTAGAATCTGTAACCTGACAAGGCCCTCCAGTTCCTATTGTGGTACCCATTCTAATGCTATCTTTCCTCATGCTCCCCTTATTTCAGTGATTGTGTCCACACTCTTCTCCTGGTTCCTTAAACTAGATCCATTCTTACCAACCTTCTTACAGTGCACTTTGTACCCACTCTTTGCCTGGCTAGCTCCTAGCATACCAATGCCCAAAGTTTAAGTGCCTCTTCCCCACAGACACCTGCTTTGACAATCCCCCAATCTAAAATTTTGTCCTGCATGTAATTCTCTCCATGAATTCTTGTCTTTTATTTCATGGCATTTAACACCATTTATAATTATATGTGTAACTTTTGTATTTGTTTAAAGCTTTAAGTATCATGAAAATATAGACCAGGTATGTATGGTTCATCACTGCATACCGAAGCCTAACAGCACCTGACACGGAAGATGTGCAATAAATATAACTTCAATGCATGAAATGAGGAAATTCTCACTACCTCTTTGTGTGCCGAACCACAATATGGATTCCAGTTCTCAATAATCTCTAGCACTAAATTTAGTAACTCATTTGATCAGTTACTTATAAGTAGTCTTTTTTTATATGTTTAATAAAGAGAAGGGTTAAAAAAAAAGAAGGGTTGCTTTTCCCAAAGACAGAAGAAAAATATTGCATTTTTAGATAGTTTATACCGCATATGAATGACATTTTGACCTACAAAAGCCCTCACCTTTGAGACACAGTAACACATAAAGGCAGAGAGAAATAAGTTTGGAAAATAAATCATAATATAGTCATACTTTGGAAATATTGCAAGTTTGGTTCCAGACCACTGCAATAAAGAGAATATCGCAATAAAGTGAGTCACATAAATTTTTTGTGTTCCAGTGAATATAAAAGTTATATTTACATTACACTGTAGAGTATTAAGTATGCAATACCATTATATCTAAAAATGTACATACCTTAATTTAAAAGACTTTGTTGCTAAAAAATGTTAACAATCATCTCGGCCTTAAGCAAGTCCTAATCTTTTTGCTGGTAGAGCGTCTTGCCTCCATGTCAATGGCTGCTGTCTGATCAGCATTATGTTTGCTGAAGGTTGGGGTGGCTATGGTAATTTCTTAAAATAAGACAGCAATGAAGTTTGCTGCATCAATTGACTCTTCCTTTCACAAAAGACTTTTGTGTAGAATGAGATGCTGTTTGATAGCAATAGAACGTCTTTCAAAACTGGAGTCAATTCTCTCAAACCCTCCTGCTGCTTTTATCAACTAAGTTTACGTAATGTTCTAAATCCTTTGTTGTCATTTCAACAATGTTGACAGCATCATCACCAGGGGTAGTTCTAACTAAAGAAACTACTTTCTTTGCTTATCGAAGTCCTCATCCATTGATCATGAGATTGTGGCAATTCGGTCAATCTTTAGCCTCCATTTCTAACTCTAATTCTCTCGCGACTTTCACGATATTTGCAGTTAATTCCTCCACTGGAACCCTGCCAAGTCATCCATGAGGGTTGAAATCAACTTCCAAATTTCTGTTAAAGTTGATACTTTGACCCATGAATCACAGATGTTCTAATTGGCATCTAGAGTAGTGAATCCTTTCCAGAAGGTTTTTATTCACTTTGCCCAAATCCATCAGAGGGATCACTGTAGCAACTATAGGCTTACAAAATGTATTTCTTAAACAACAAGACTTGAAAGTTGAAATTACTTATCTACGGGCTGCAGAATAAATGTTATCTTAGCAGGCAGGAAAATAACATTAATCCCCTTGTACATCTCCAGTAGGGTTCTTAAGGGGCCAGGTACATTGTCAATGAGCCGTAATATTTTGAAAGGAATCTTTTTTTCTGAGCAGTAGGTCTCAACAGTGGACTTAAAATATTCAATAAATCATGCTGCAAACAGATGTGCTGTCATCTAAGCTTTACTGTTCCATTTATAGAACACAGGGAAAGTAGACAGCATAATTCTGAAGGACCCTAGGATTTTTATAATGGTAAATGAGCATTGGCTTCCACTTAAAATCACCAGCTGCATTAGCCGCTAACAAGAGTCAGCTTGTCCTTTGGAGCCAGCATTAACTTTTCCTCTCTAGTGATGAAAGTCTTGGATGGCATCTTCTTCCCATAGAAGGCTGTTTTGTCTCTACCGCAAGGCTATTGTTTAGTGAGGCCACCTGCATCAATTATCATAGATAGATCTTTTGGGTAACTTGCTGTAGCTTCTACATCAGGACTTTACCTTGCACTTTTATGTTATGAAGATGACTTCTTTCCTTAACCTCATGAACCAACCTCTGCTAGCTTCAATCTTTTCTTCTGCAGCTTTCTCACTTCTCTCAGCCTTATAGAATTGAAGAGAGTTAGGCCCTTACTTTGGATTAGCCTTTAGCTTAATTAAATGCTGTGGCTGATTTAGTCTTCCAGCTATACCGATCAAAC